>NC_058374.1:68757500-69091250 GCF_018350175.1 Felis catus
TATGCCACATCTTCTTCATCCAGTCATCTGTCGGTGGACACATAAATTGTTTCTGTATCTTAGCTATTGTGAACAATGCTGCCATGAACATGGAGTGTAGATATCTCTTCAATATCCTGCTTTAGTCTGTTGGAGGGTGCATATATACCCAGAAGCGACATTGTTGGATCATATGGTAACTTTTTAGGAACTTCCGTGTTGTTTTCAGTGGCTACGCCAGTTAGCGTTCCCACCAGCAGTACACAGGAATCCACACCAGCACTTGCTATCTTCACCTTAGGAGTACACAGCTATTCTGACACGTAGTAGGTGATATCTCACGGTGGTTTTGATTTCTCTTTTCCTGATGATTAGTGATATTGAACACATGTACCTATTGGCCATTTGGATATTTTCTTTGAAAAAAATGTCTGTTTAGTCCCTCTGTCCATTTTTATGTCAGATTGTTTGTTTGTTTATTTATTGCTATTGAGTTGTCTAAGTTCTTTCTATATTTTGGATATTAATCTTTTCCATATATATGATGCGTAAATATTTTCTACCATGCCATAGGTTGCCTTTCATTTTGTTGATGATTTTCTTTGTGCAGAAGCTCTTCAGTTCAATAGAATCCTACTTACTGATTTTTGCTTTTGTTGTCTTTGCTTTCGATATCAAATAAAAAAAAATCACTGCCAAGACTGATGTCAAGTAGCTTATCCCCCATGTTTTCTTTCTAGGAGTTTTAGGATTCCAGGTATTACACTCAAGTCTTTGATTCATTTTAAGTTGATCTTTGTGAGTGGTTTAAGATAGAAGTCCAGTTTCACTCTCTTGAATGTAGGTGCCCAGTTTTCCCAGCATTATTTATTGAAAAGACTGTCATTTTTCCATCATGCACTCCTGGGTCCTTTGTCATAAGTCAATTGATCATATGTACATGGGTTTATCTCTGGGGTCTTCTTTTATTGATCTTTGTATCTGTTTTTATGCCAATATCATACTGTTTCATTACTATAGCTTTGTAATGTAATAGTTTGAAATCAGGAAGTGTGATGCCTCTAGATTGGTTCTTCTTTCTCAGGATTGTTTTGGCTATTCAGAGATCTTTTATGGCTCTATACAAATTTTAGAATTGATTTTTGAATTTCTGTGAAGAATGCCGTTAGAATTTAGATAGGGATTGCATTCAAGCTGTACGTTTCTTTGGGTAGTATGGCTATTTTAACAATATTTATTCTAAGCCATAAAAGCACAAATTACCTTTCCATTTGTTTATGTCTTCTTCAGTTTCTTTTATCAGTGTCTTACAGTTTTCGTTGTACATATCTTTCACCTGCTTTAAATTTATTCCTAAGGATTTTATAATCTTTTTATTATTTTATTATTTTTGATGCAATTATAAATAGGATTGTTTTCTTTTAATGTTTATTTATTTTTGAGAGAGAGACAGAGACAGATACAGAGCATGAGTGGAGGAGGGACAGAGAGAGGAAGTCACAGAATTTGAAGCAGTCTCCAGGCCCTGAGCTGTCAGTCCAGAGCCTGACATGGGGCTTGAACCCACAAACCATGAGATCATGACTTGAGCCTAGGTCAGATGCTCAACAAACTGAGCCACCCAGGCACCTCAGTAGGATTGTTTTATCTTTCTGATAGTTCACTGTGTGTAGATATGAAACTTATATTTGTATAGTGATTTGAGGTGGTGGAAATTGGGAGAGGTTCATAAAAGGATACAAACTTCCATCTATAAGATGATTAAGGTATGATTAAGTGAGGTGATGGATGTAGTAAGTGAGTAGGTGATAGGACTTCTTTCACGATGTATATGTATGTGATGTCACCACAGCATATACTTGAAATATCTTACAATTTTATTTGTGACTTATACTTCAGGAAAGCTGAAAAAAAGATTGTCAGTTTACCACCCACACAATTTACTTGAGTAAATAAATACACAGTTGAATGACAATAGGCTTTTGTTGCTGGAGGTAGAAAGACCTTTTAGTGATTATATATGCCTCAGCTAATTGAATAATCAAGACAGGCGATAGGTGTGCATTAAACAAAACAAAATAAAACCCATGATGCATGAGTGGTGCAGGGGTTTCACCAAAAAGACTTCCCTGTATTATGATGGCCTTGAGCTTTAAGAATGAAATGATACTTGAAAGGGCCTTTAAAGGAAAGATGAGAGATAGATTCAAAGAGAAGTGTGAATGGAATAAGGGCTTTCCATGTTTAGGAAGAATGCCATGAGCCAAGTGGCAAGGCAGGACTGACTGTGTCTTGCCTGGCAGCCATTTTTGCTAATTATATAATGACAAAATAATAGCCAATACATATCAAGTTAAACACTGTTTAGATGTCTACAGGTATTAACTCATTGCATCCCCACAAACCTCTCGTGAGTTTGGTAATATAGGTACTAGTAGTATCCCCATTTTACTGATTAGAAAACTGAGGCACAGGGATATCTAGTAATTTGCCAATGTCGCAGAATGAGAGTTCCTGGTCTGTGCTCTTGAACATCTCCTGATACTACCTACCGTTTAAGAGTTACATAGGTGATTCAAGGTAGATAACATATAAGTCAGTTGAAGTCAGATGTTGATCCTGTTAACTGAAGGCATTGTATGTTTGGCTAAGGGGTTTAATTTTTATAGTAGAAGGGAGTGAGTAGTCAGTGATCATGTCTGAGCAAGGGAATGACATAGGTAAAGCAATGATTAAAAGATTAATCAAGAAAATAGATTTCACTGGAATGTGCAAATAAATTACAAAGTCAAGGTACTTGAGACAGGAACACTAGCGGGTGATTACCACAATTCTTCGTACATCAGGTAATGAAGGCCTGTAGCAAATAAAGTAGAAAACTACCAGAAGGTGGTGACAACCTAGTTACTTTTCCCTTTGTCTTCACTTGCCCACAATATGTTCATCTTAAATCAAGAATGGTGCTCAGTGCTTAATTTTAAATAAATATTTATAGGAGAGTCACAAATCACAGGTGCCTAGAGTAATGAATGATCAGAGTGAAGTCATCTATGCAGCTAACAACCACGTGGAGAAACATATCATTACAAGCACCCCAGGAGTCTCCAGTATTCTCCTGTTCCACCATTACTTTCCTCCAAGTTTTGCCTAGTTTTGAATTTTGTATAAATATAATCATGCAGTAGGTCTTCTTTAGAATATGGCTTCTTTTATGTAACATTGTGTTGGTATAACTCACTGATACTGTTGCAACTAATTGTACTTTGTTCATTCTCACAGCTGTGCGGATTTCACCTTTTGAAAGTACCACAATTTAGTTGTCACTTTTACTATCAGTGGAACTGCTAATTCTGGGTTATTACAATAACAGTCCTCTGCACATTATTGTATGCATCTTTTGGTGAACATATGCATGCATTTCTGACACACACACACACACACACACACACACACACACACACACCCCAGGAGTACATTTTGTACATTGCAGAATCATAGGATATGTACACGTTCAACTTTAGTAAAATTACTGCCAAACAGATCTGTTAAGATGGTTGCAGCAATTTGCATTCTTACCAATGTAAGAATGACTCCACATACTTGCATGTTTCCAGTGACTCCACATACTTGCAAAGTATTGTGCATTGTCTTAAATTTAAGGTGTATAGTGAAGTGGTGTGTGCACAATTCCTTGATGTCTAATGAAGTTACACAACTTTGTGTTTGTTGTCCATTTCAGTATCCTTTTCTGTTCACACCATGGTGAATGCAAAGATGCTACCTTTCTCTGTATCATCAACACCTAGCATGCCGCCTGATACACAGTGGGCATTCAGTTGTTTGTTGAATGAATACATACATACAAGGCTAAAGGATAAAGCAAATCTGGCATAATATTAAAACCCTATGCTTCACATAGATGAAGTGTGCAATAAATATGTACTAAATGGATGTGAAAAGTTTCCCTAAATTTCCTTTACACATGTAGCTGTCACAAAGCAATTATACTCTTCCTGTCCTACCCAATTTTCTCTAGAGGAAACAGTAAGTAGTTTGCTGTTTCTTTTGACATTAACACACTTGATTATTTTGGTATACTCAAATTTAATGTTACTCTTGTTGTAGGGCCAGTGTCACCCGTGTACCTCCCTTCACAATGCTTTGCTATAGTGTTACAGAGATTAATAAGAGCCCTAACCAGGTACTCATGGCCTAGATACACTGTGTTACAAAGCCTTTCACCTTACTGAATGTGTGGGTGTTATTTTTTTAGAGGCATAATTCTTTCCAACAGATAAGAGTGATCAAAGAAAAAGTCTGCTTTTCTTCTTACTGAACTTTCAGTTACAGATTTCTTTTTATAACCCAGAACTTTTTAATGCGTTATCTCCTCTTCAAGAGATACAATTTTCCTTTGGATCCAAATTAGAAGTCTAGCAATATCAGATCCTACTGATTCAGAACTAGGTCACCGAAGCGTACTAAGGCAGCCCTAAGATGAAAGTAGGTTCCCAGGCTATGCGTGGTAGGAAAGAATCTTAGAGCTGAAAGAATTGGTTGGCTGAAAATTCTTATGCAAGTAAACAGTTGAAAAATGATTTTCATATAAAAGTAAAAACATTCTGAATACTCTAGCAGTATTTTACATGATTAAATATTTCATAATGTGGAATCATGAGCTATCAAATAAATTATCGGACTGTAACTAATACATAACATGTCTGATACAGAGAGAACTCATAAAATATATTTTAACACATCTATAAATCAGGTACCAAATGGCTGTTTATATTCATCATAATAATGAGGGCAACAATGGTTATAAAGACCAATAATAGCTCTTATATTTATGGAGTCTACTGTATGCCAAACATTCTTCTAGGAGTTATATATAATAAATATACTACTGCAATTAAAGGATTTCAGTGAATAACAACCACTTAAACTTGATAAGGTTCAGCTTCATCATAATGAACTTTATCATGTCCAGTGAGAACATACGGGTCAATTTATTTGGAGTAATAGTAACCATGAACCAACATATAATGGAGACCTATGTAGTTAATGGTTCCAATAACTCTTTAAGCCAGAAAGTCAAGTTCAAATTAACTATAGTATTAATCAAGTTTCCTACTTAATAAAAAAAAAAATAAGGAAATAAGGTGATCATTATGTCTTTTCTTGCAGCATATAGAGTTTATAATAAATTCCATTGTTAAAAGATTCTGAAATGCTTAGTGGAACAGGTTACAGGTAGTTTTGTCTTTAGCTCTGAATTTCCTGTCTTTTGTCAGTTTTAAGCTTTCTGGGTCCACTTTCTCCTTTATTCTCAGGATGTAACTGGTAAATCCTAGGATTCATAATGTACCGGAAATGTCTAACCTGCTTAAACAAGGTCTTTAAGTGTAAGCTTTACTATAGAGACTCAAGGGAGAATTTTAAATCCCATTCCAGGAATAACTTGAAGAAGAAAGCTTTCTGCTTTGAGAGTATGATTACCAAAATTTTAATATTCCTGATGTCTTTCTGTATGCAACTTTTTCACTAAAGAAGTCTCCATCCCAGTTTATATAGTCTCCACCATTTTTTCCCTAAGACATCTGTACTATACATGTCAATAATATTTGTGTCATTTTAGGGATTTAGCTTTGATCTTTGTCACGTATTTAACCAGAAGCAGCTGATGGAACCTGATCTCTTAGGAAGATCACAACTTAATGCACTTGAATATCATCTTTACCATATTCAGATTAATTCTTGACATGGGGGTGGCTTTGTAATATAAAAAAACCAAAAAGGATATATATATATATATATATATATATATATATATACATATATATATGTATATATATATATATATATATATAATTTTTTGTTTCATAAAGTCTGAACCTCAGATCTGTAGGAAGCATGCTCTGTAGTCCTTTTTCCTCCTTGAAAAGAATTAGATAGTAATATGCTTATTCTTTATTCTCTGGAGAAGAGGCCATATAGGAAAGAAAGTGAAGATGTTAATTTTTACAAATACTTTTTTGTGTTCTTTATGGAGGTTATTTTTCTTTTGTTTTTTGTTTTTGTTTTAAGGATATTAGGGTGGGGGCACCTGGGTGGTTCAGTGGATTGAGCATCTGACTCTTGATTTTGGCTCAGGTCATGATCCCGGGGTTGTGGGTTCAAGCCCCACATCAGGCTCCATGCTGAGCATGTAGCCTGCTTGAGATTCTCTCCCTCTCCCTCCCTTCCTGTCTCTCTCTCTCTCTCTCTCTCACTCTTCCTCTCTCCACTGCCCTGTATGTCCCCCTCCCCCACTCTCATTCTCTCTCTCTCTCTCTCTCTCTCTCTCCTTCTTCATCTCTCCCTCTCTCCCTCTCTCTCTCTCTCTCAAATAAACTTAAAAAATAAAAGAATATTCAGGCAAAAAAAAAATATTTTCCAGAAGGTTTATATGTGCAAGATGATGAATTCTTTGCCTTCATTTATTCACATTCTAGGTGTCTGGGGGAGTGTGCAGGTTAAGTTATATGAGGTTAAGAAGGTGCATACAGGGGAGCCTGGATGGCTCAGTTGGTTAAGCATCCGACTTTGGCCCAGGTCATGATCTCATTGTCCGTGGGTTCAAGACCCGCTTCAGGCTCTCTGGTGACAGTTCGGAGCCTGGAGCCTGCTTGGGATTCTGTGTTTCCCTCTCTCTCTGCCCCTCCTCTGTTCATGCTCTGTCGCTCTCTGTCTCAAAAATAAATAACCATTAAAAAAATTTAAGAAGGTGCATACATCTTGTGAATTTCTCTAAGTATGAGCATGTATATTTGTGCATGCGTGTGTGTGTGTTTGTGTGTGTGTGTGTTTCCTGTCTTTGCCAAGTCTGAAAGTAATGTGTCAACATGTTGATATAAGGATCATTTTTTTTAATATATGAAATTTATTGTCAAATTGGTTTCCATACAACACCCAGTGCTCATCCCAAAAGATGCCCTCTTCAATGCCCATCACCTATCCTTCCCTCCCTCCCACGCCCCCATCAACCCTCAGTTTGTTCTCAGTTTTTAAGAGTCTCTTATGCTTTGGCTCTCTCCCAATCTAACCTCATTTTTTTTATAAGGATCATTTTTTATCCTTATTTTGGAAAGAGCTCCTGGGATACAAATGAGTGGCTAGAGTTCATGAACCATAAGGAGTGGTTTATTTTTAATGGAAAGAACTAAAAAAATAAAAATCAACATTTACTCTACTAGGCTTCTAAAGATTCATTTGGATACAGAAGACATCTTAAAATTAGACATCACTTTATCAACAAGCACAATATTACTAGTAAATTTTCTATTGAAGTATTTAGGAAACGATATGAGTATTGTACACAGTATTGTATATTTTAGAAGGGAAGTGTTAAAATATACTTAAAACTTTACAACATTCTTAAAAATGCAATGAAAGCATCATACTTGCTATCTATTTCTCATTTCCAGCAACTGGTGGATGTTTTTATAATATAAAAATATAAGAAATGTTTTAAATGATTTTATTTGTGTACAGATGTTATCAAATGAAACTATTGTATAAAAGTTGTCATTTAAAGTTGTTTTTTTCTTTTGAGAGATTATTCTTGGAAATTCTGAAAGCCAAGGATAGAGGTGAACTTGCACAGTGCTCAGAATGTAAGCTGTGGCTTACCTTGTTCTTTGTGTAGTTCCTGGTATTGATTGGTGCGTATGGATTTTGCTGGAGGTTTGAAGTCCCAGGATTGCTTAAATCGTTTCTAAGGCTTCTAATGCTTTTTTCAAAAGGAACTAAAGTCAAAAAATAGTTAACTCATTTTCATTCCAAAATGTTAAAACCGATTTCTATTTATTTATAGCTCTTTTTTTCTGGGTCAAGCACTATTCAGATATAATCTCTAAAACATTGTTAGTTTTATAGATAAATTACATCTACATATTGTATGGGAATCTGTCCAGGAATACAAATAATTCATACACTTAAAAAGATCAAAATCTAATATCTTGGTCCCTCAGCAAAAACATATAATTGGAGATATTACGTCATCGTTATTAGTCCCAGCTGCCAGAGTTATCATGCCAGGACACTTTGCGATTGTCAGGGGGCACCTGGTGGTTCAGTTGGTTGAACACTTCGGTTCAGGTCCTGATGTCACAGTTTGTGAGTTCAAGTCCTGCCTCAGACTTGCTGCTATCAGCGTGGAACCCTCTCTGGATCCTCTGTCCCCACTTTGTGACCCTCCCCTGCTCAAACTCTCTGTCCTCCTCAAAAACAAACATAAAGAAAAAAAAAAAGGAGAGAATTGTCAGTATCCCTTTTCTCCTTGAGGGAGGAAAAAAAACATAGAGTGTGGAAAGATTCCTGGATTCCAGATTAGGATTTTAGTCTTCAGAAGCCAACCAGGTCCTGGGATCATTCTTAGAAGATAATTTCAGATTCCATTGTTTAGGAGAAAATCTGCTATAAAATATAAGGGAAAGTTCTTCTCTCTTTTGTTTTGGCCTATTTCTATTTCTTTTTCTTACAAACCCTTTTGGATAGCTCTGTTTTCTCTAGTCTTGCCTACATTGTTGAAGAACATTTCTCAAAGGTGCTAATGTAATACTATTAGCATGAGAAGTGCTAATCACTTAAACAGAAAGATATAATCTTAATCAGAAAACCATTATCCTGAAACTGCAACCCTAACAAAATTGAGAGATGCAGGAGGACGGCCACCTGTAGACACTCTGTGCTGATTTGATAATTGGTGGCGTAGGCCGCAAGCACAAAGGCCTGGATGTGCAAAAATACAGTTGAATTCAGTGAGCTGTCTGAAGATCAATTTAGGCAGAGTAAAAGCCACTTGTGTCAGCCCAAATCAAAATAAAAACCTAGTTTCAGGGTTATAGTTTTTAATAAGATCAGAAACCCGTAACAATGACATTAGATATTCATTTACTTCGAGATGTTTTTCTGTCAGGTTTCTCTTTAAAAAAATTTTTTTTAATGTTTAATTATTTATGAGACAGAGCAAGCAGGGGAGGGGCAGAGAGAGAGGGACAGAGGATCTGAAGCGGGCTCTGACGACAGCAGCGAGACTGAAGGGACTCAAACTCATGAACCGTGAGATTATCACCTGAGCCGAAGTCGGACACTTAACCCACTAAGCCACTCAGGTGCTCCAAGGTTTCTCTTTTTATTGGTACTTTTATATACCAGGTTCCTTCATATATGACTCCTAAATTACATATATGTGTTTAAGCTAAAGGAAACTTGATTTGTATTTTTTTCTATTTTCTGGCATATTACTGCACTCTAGACTAGAATAAACCTTTAACTGGGCACTGTGCCAGTCAGCCTAATGGTGAGAGAAGCCCAATCTGGTGTTAATTCAGTCTTGCTTTATACTAGTACATGTTCCAAAATCTTTGTGGGCTACAACTAGATTATACAGTTGTTAGGGAACATAAACTCCCGTAGAGATTTTTAAGCATGTGTTTTGCCCAGACTAAAATATTGTTATCATATAGACATGATATCGATACAGTATTTTTCTTCTACCTATTTTTAGTGATTTTGCTTTTTTTGTTTTGTTTTTGGTGACCTAGTAATTTCTTACTTACCTAGAAAGTTCTTGTCTAGGTGGGTAGATTTTTTTTCCTGGAATTCTTATTTATTTTATGTTATTCTAAGTATAGTATCTTTAAATATGGAAATATTGAAATTTTTATTTTTGATGTATTTTATAAGAATAATTGTCTGAAATCAAAGCAATGCTTTATGCAACAGAGTACATATCCTCTAATCCTCTTTTTAAGAAATATTCATTTTCTCATTTATTCAATAACCATGAACTCCTGTAAGCCAGAACTGTGCTAGGTGCTAATTATACTACACCTAAGGAACTGTAATTATGGCAGAATGAGAGAGACAGAAATTAAGCAGAAAGAAAATTACAAATTGTGGCGAATGTATGAAAGAAAAGTTGTAGGTATTGTTTGAGGAAATGATGGGGGTGAGGTGAAGGTGGTTTTTATTTGGAAGATCCGGGAAGTCTTCTTTGAAGAGTGTTATTTATAGCATAACTTGAAACATGAGTAGTCATTAGTTAGGCAAAGATGTGGGGACAGAGTTTGTTAAACAGATGGATATGTGCAAGAGCTCTCAGGTGGAAAAGGCTCTGTGTATTCTAGGCATTGAAGGAAAGCTGGATCAAAGAATCGTTCTCAGCAAGGTTTGGAATCTTTTGAAGGGACAGTCTCACAAGCAGGGTGACCATATATCTGGGTTGCTGTGGGCAGCCTTGTTGATCTGACAAAATGATGAATAATGTCCCTACTATCAAAAGCGCTTCAGGCTGATATTCAATTATATAGTCACTCTGCTGATAAATTAGAGTTGTTGTTTTTTTTCTTAGTAAAAATAGGAATGTATTAAAGTATTGAAGCAGTGAAGTGACAGGATCAAAGCATTTTGAGAAAATTATTTTGGCTGCAAAGTTGTGAGGTACAGTTGAGGAATTGAGGTGCAGATAGGAGGCCAAGTAGTCAGCGGTGCAGTAGGTGAGATGCCAGGTGCCAGTGGTTTGAGTTAGCAATTTACTAGTGGAGACAAAATTCATCTACCCAACATACATTTCATGGGCATAGTCAGGAGGCCCATAAGCAATAGGTCTAGCCATACCACTACCTTTCTTCATTTCAGTAGAAATATAAAAAGGCATGCAATGCCCACATTAAAATTACATTGTAATTGACATCTTGATGACATTTAAAGGGTTCTCTTTTATCACTGTCCTGTCTCCTGATTAACCTGTAGCAAGCTTTTGGAAAGCATTTTTGCCAATAGTTGGCAAAATAGTTTGCCAATAGTTGATATAGGAAAATAGTACAGGGCATTGGTTTGGAGCTGGCTCTGGAGTCAGTTGGCCTGGGTTGGAATTTTAGCTCTGCCATCTACTGGTAATAGTATGGGAATGTCACTGACCATCTCTGGATTCTCGTTTCTAATATGATGAGCATAATAGTGCCCACCTCATAGAGTTGTTATCAAGATTAAATGAGCTAATATTTATAAAAAAAGTTTGAAGAGTTTCCAGGCACATAGTTATCCTTATATAGATTTTGTTAAATATTTAAAAATGGGTTGCTGTGTGATTGATAGCGCAGTTTGATCAGAGGGCTAGTGAGATAATTTTTGGTCTAAATATCTAATATGGCCTGATTATGTTGTTATATGTTTATAACTAATAAGTCCCTTAAATATAAATAATAAATGATTATCTAGATCTGAACTTGACTAAAATCCTGGCAGGAATAAATATGGAAAGATTAAAGAAACGGGTTACATTTTTAAAAGAAAAATGTAGGGTTAATTTCTTCAGGCTATTTAGAGTATGGTTTTCCATCTTAGCCTAAAATTAGATCTATATTTACAGAATGTTCGAGTTGAAAGCTATTATAGATGACTTTTTAAAAACACATTCTTTTGTGGTAGAGATGTAGAAATTAGGGCTTAGAAAAATTAAGTTACTTGGCTTTTAAAAAAAATAATTTTAACTGTTTATTTTTTGAAAGAGAGTACACAAGCAAGCAGGGGAGGGCAGAGAGGGAGATAGAGAATCCCAAGCAGACTCTGCACTGTCAGTGCAGAACCTGATGCGAGGTTCAAATTCACAAACTAAGAGATCATGACCTGAGCTGAAACCAAGAGTCAGACACTTAACCGACTGAGCCACCCAGGCACCCCAAGTTGGCTTTTGAGAGGAAAAAAAAATATCTGAAAAGGTTTAATTGTTAAAGGCAGAGTTTTATAGCTAGTAAAACCTAATACTCTCACTTTCTAGATGGTTCTGAGTACTTTAAAAAGCTGTGAGATGATTTGTGAAATTAAAGAGACTCATGGGAGATGTATGTGCTCCTCCAGAATGGAAAAACATCCTTCAAATACAGCTAGTTAGAAACACAGTAGACTATCTTCTGTAATATGGGGAATTATGTCCCTGCTTCCCTGACCAAAATGTTTCCCTTCTTACCTATTACATGGCTTGAATTTCTACCATTAACAGTGCATTTCAAATCTTGAGGATTTCTTTTTGCTAAGTAATCTCTTAGTAAAATGAAAATTGTTTACCCTGCCATATGAATCTTAGAGTATATTATATAAGGATTTCTAGAAAGGGTTTCTTTCTTTTTAATGTTAATTCACTTATTTTTGAGAGAGAGAGAGCGAGCGAGCTTGCACATGCCTGATGGGGGAGAGGGGAAGGGGAGGGAGAGAGAATCCCAAGCAGGCTCTGTGCCACCCACACAGAGCCCCACGCAGGGCTCAAACTCACAAATGGCGAGGCTGTGACCTGAGCTGAAATCCAGAGTCAGACACCTAACTGACTGAGCCACCCAGGAGCCCCTCTAGGAAGGGTTTCTAAAATTATGGCATAGAAATCACTATGTTGGGTTCTTGAGGAACCCAAAAAAATGCAGATTCCAGAGCCCAGCCCCAGATCCACTGAAATCATCTCTGAGCTATAGACTTCTCAAATCTTTTCTTTTTCTCTATTTAGCTATCTTTAGAAGCCCTAGATCTGTGTCATAAGCTCCTTAAGTTAGACTTCTGTATGCTAAAGTTTGAGAACCACTCATGCCAGTGGTCAATTCATGGAAATGAGTGATAGGATACCATTGAAGGAGCAAAGGATTACCCTTGCCTCCTTGATTATGCTGTTTGAATGCCATTTGAATATCACGTTTATTATCACCAGTGCTGTTTAGAAAGCTTGTAATAAACCACAACTGTACAATCCTATTTCTACTCTTGGAATATTAAAGCAGGTTAAATCAGTTCAGTTTTATTTGCACTCTGGCTGATAGTTCAAAGACTGTGTGTCTTTGAAGTCTCAACTGATTTATCTGCCATTATGGTAATATAAATACATTAGGGAATTGCTTTTGCAGATACTTTACTTAATCTGAAGTATAACTTGCAGATTTTTCACCTGAGGTAAAGACTATCTAGAGTTATCATTATGCCTCTCAGCCTAATTTCATTTTTTTTCCTACCATTGTCCCATAATACAGTGCTTAGAGTCTGCAACTTACCTTCTTTGAGCCATCCTTGATTTTGAACAAACTTCGTGAACAGCCTCTTTTTTTTAATCTCTCACTGAATTTAACACCCTGCTCTCTGAAATCTCATGCTGCTATGAGGATTTAGATAATTTACATGAAAACCTCTGTCAACTATAAAGTACTATATAAATGTAAACTACTGTTACTGGTTAAGGATCTGAAAATTCCTGTTATTCCTCCTGGTCCTATTGCAGTCCTCCTTCCCATCATTTCTCTCTCAGAACCGTGGTCTCAATTATCCTAGGTAACAAGAGTATCAGGGTGATGCTGGTCTCATGAAATGAGTTTGGAAGTGTTGCTTCTCTCTTTTTTTTTTTTTTTTTTTTTTTTTTGGAGAAGTCTGAAAAGGATTGGTATTAAAATTTCTTTGAGTGTTGGGTAGAATTCACCAGTGAAACCCTCCTGGACTTTTGTTTCTTGAGAGGTTTTGATTGTTGATTAAGTCTCTCTACAAGTAATAAGTCTGTTCATGTTCTATTTCTTCATAATTCGGTCTTGGAAGGTTGTATGTTTCTAGGAATTAACCCATATCTTCTAGGTTGTCAAATTCATTGGCGCAACAAATTCAATTATTTTAAATGAAATTTTATCTCTGGTACTAATCAGTAAGATCCATTTCCATAAGGGCTAAATCCAGATTAGGTACAACCAATAATTTTTAATCATCTAGATATATAAAGTTTTGTTCTGGATATTATAAGAGAAGCAATGAGACATTAAAATGTAGTTCAGAAAATTGTTGTAGGGGTGCCTGGGTGCCTCAGTCCGTTAAGCATCTGACTTTGGCTCAGGTCATGATCATGCGGTTTGTGAGTTCAAGCCCCACGTCGGGCTCTGTGCTGACAGCACAGAGCCTGGAGTCTGCTTTGGATTCTGTGTTTTCCTCTCTCTCTGCACCTCCCCTGCTTGCACTCTTGTCTCTCTCTCTCAATAAAATAAATATTTAAAAAAATTGTTGTAGAGATGGTCTAAGCGGAAACAAGAAGAAATACAAACAACCATAATGAAAGTTACTATATAATCAGTGCTAGTATTGAAATAGAAAGTGCTGGGTTACCTTTTGGGATGAGCACTGGGTGTTGTGTGGAAACCAATTTGTCAATAAATTTCATAAAAAAAAAAAAAGAAAGTGCTGGGTTAGGAGATTTCACACAAAAAAGTAAAAGACATAGTTTCAAGGACTCACAGACGACTTCATAAGGACCTTGAAAGATGGCTGGGACTTCAGAAGCTTGTCTAAAAAAAGTTTGACTCGAATACAAGGGAGAAATCATTTCTTAAGTGTAGTTTAGCTGCAAAATTTTGGGATTTGAAACCAGGAAAAACTTTGAGTATATTTTTCACTTGTCATTTTTTATTTAAAAAAATGCACGTCACTAGATCTAAAAGCTTGCTTATTCAGAATATTATATTTATGCTCTACCTTCCATTGGATTTTTCTACAGTAGGCAGTGATTGAGTAATTGTTCAGGACCTGTTGATCCGTTCTGTTCTATTTATAATTTATCTCGCAGCACAGAACCAGGTATCTGTCATGTGTTCTTTTCTTTAGGAAATATGGCATCATCAAGCATTAATTTTTTACAAACATCACTGAGTCAACATGTTAAATTTAAATTAATGAGCTTTTATTTATTAAAATATTTTTATTTATTAAAATATATTTATTTATTTATTTAGAGCAGTGGCAGAGACAAAGAGAGAGGGGGGGACAGAGACAGAATGCCAAGCAGGCTCCACACTGTCAGCTTGATGTGGGGTTCAATCCCATGAAACTCAGATCATGACCTGAGCTGAAGTCAGGTGCTTAACCAACTGAGCCATCCAGGCACCCCAATGCCCTTTTATTTTTAAAGGGAGTCACCTGCCTTACTAACATTCGTAGTAAATGCTTTGCATAGAAGAGCCCTATTTGTATGGAAATCTATATTTGTCTCATGAGAAAATACCCTTCTGAAAGCAAATAGGCTAATTTCTGTTTCTTCTTTCTCTGTGCCACAAATGATTTTTTCATTTTCCTTTCTCATTTACCTAGGGAAAACTTGTAGTTCTGAAGCTAGTTTAAACAGCAGATGAGGCAAAATGTTCCTGTGCCTCGACTTTCAGGTTAGGCTCAAGTGGCTCCTGGAGTAGATAGAGGTCACTGACCCAAATCAGAGCAGTTGACCTAATCATGTTGTGCCTTTATTTAAAGTCTACACAGAGCGGGGTGCCTGGGTGGCTCAGTCGGTTAAGCATTTGACTTGAGCTGAGGTCTTGATCTCACATGACTTTGAGCCCCATGTCAGGCTCTGTGCTGACAGCTTGGAGCCTGGAGTCTGCTTTGGATATTGTGTCTTCCTCTCTGTCTGGCCCTCCCCTGCTCTCACCCTGTCTCTCCGTCTCTCTCTCTCTCTCTCAAAAATAAACATATATTTTTAAAATGTTTTATTAAAAAAAAAAATAAAGTCCACATAGAGGTCCAAAGCCTATCAGATGCGGCAGGCTTCATGAGCGTGCACCTGTGCACACACGTCCTGGGCATAGAGGATCTTGTGCTTCTTTCGATGCTCTGCCATCACCATCTTGGGATTCTTGATAATTTTGGAACAAGGAGTGTCCTCTCGGCCCCATGTCATGTTGTGGATCCAGCAAATTATGTAGCTAGTCCTGCTCTAAGACTTTCATCCCTTATCGTGGTGGCATCTCAAAATAGGAGGAAAGTACAAAACAATTGCTGTTATTTTCTTAAGTTTATTTATTTATTTTGAAAGAGGGAGAGAATCCCAAACAGGCTCCATGTTGTCAGCATCGAACACAACGTGGGGCTCGAACTCACGAGCCATGAGATCATGACCTAAGCCAAAATCAAGAGACAGACACTTAACTGGCTGAGCCACCCAGGCAGGTACCCCAGTGCTATCTTTTTTAACGTGAGGTGAAAAAAAAATAGCAGATTTTTGGAGATCTAATTAGTTGGAAAACCAAATTTCCCCTCGAATGTTGTAATTCAAATATAAGTTTACATTTGAAATAAGGAAGATAGAGGTAGGTTTGGCTTTTAAAAATCAGTTCAGCAAGTACTTCTGGCAGCCTGAAGGAAAACTATTCTCTGTATAAAACAGACCGTTTTCTCAGCTTTACTCCAGGGTCCTTCCTCTCCTGTCTGCTTGCTTCTCTTCAATGGCATGTGCAAATGCCCCCATTCTTAGCCTGTGCTGCCAGTGATGTAGACAATGCTGTGTATTGAGACTGTTCCCCATTTGCTGAGTTCCTCTCCATGCCCCCAGGACCCTTCTAAATCCCATCCATAACTTCAGCGAAGAAATAATGAAGGGAGACCCCAAGTTTCTCATAAAAAACTGCCCACAGACCACCTCATTCCCAGCCCAGATGGAAAAGGACTTGGAACAGTCAGATAGCAAAAGAGCTGAAACACTGGAAGATGAATTCCTTCCCCAGATCAAAATGTTGGATAGAGGCAGTTTTGAGAAACTGCTATATCTTCCCACAATTCAGTTTGCCTCCCTCTGTCATAATGAACCTAATGAAAAGATTATCAATTTTTGAAAAAAAAATTCAGGGGGCGCCTGGGTGGCTCAGTCAGTTAAGCGTCCGACTTCGACTCAGGTCACAGTCTCGCGGTCCGTCCATGAGTTCGAGCCCCGCATCTGGCTCTGGGCTGACAGCTTGGAGCCTGGAGCCTGCTTCAGATTCTGTGTCTCCCTCTCTCTCTGCACCTCCCCCGTTCATGCTCTCTCTCTGTCTCAAAAATAAATAGACATTAAAAATTTTTTTTTAAAAATTCAGAAAAAACTTTCTTGTGTCCGAATTGTAGGGATAATTAAAATGTGTTTTCTTTTTGTGTCTTTTGAGAGTGTGTGCCACTCTCCTCCCTCAATGCTTCATTTGATTTGCGTTTCAATGGACACTTTTCCCCTTAGCCTGGGGAGGGTAGGATAAAGTAGACAGGACACTTAGGGAAATATATTCTAAGACAATAACATGTCAGAGGCTGAAGAACAGGAGTATTATTTCAGAGCAGACCTTATCACTGATTTTGGAAATGTTAAGGGTGAAAACGTTTGTTCTGTATTCTAAATCTGCTACAGTTACAGGTGTGGCACCCACCGCTGATTCATGTCTTACATTCCGGCACATTTGTTTCGGCATGTTTTTAAAGGGCTAGAAAACTGCTTACAGTATAAATATGTGATAATCTGTATGGAGCGTTATGTCCTTTCAGTAAGAGCAGTTGGAAGCTTCAGGAAGTGACCCCTCAAGGAAGACTCTCAAATAATTTGGTTGCATCTGCTGAAATAAAATAACATAAAATAAATTCACTTTTATTGTGAACCAGGGCTCATTTCCAGCAAATATCTATCCCTTATAAAGGTTGAATTATGTTCAAATATTTTCCATCCACTACTTCCACATTTTAATTTAATTTCTACTCCTCTGTGGTGAGTTCAAATATTTGGCTAAAAGTAAATAAACATTAAATTAACTGTAGGAATATTTCTGAAACCTTAAGCAGGTATCTAGGAATGATAATATTCTGATGGGTAGACATAAGGGCTTTGGCATACATTTACAGAGGCTGCTGTGTGCAGAGACATAGCCCTTATCTCTCAGGAGTTGAGGCTGAGTTGCAGCACTGGGTCCTAAATGCTGCACTGGAACCTGAGAAAGGATGTAAACATGCCCTAGTCCTAGCTGGAGATGGTGGAAAGGAACTAGGAGAAGACTGAGGACAGTCGCTGGAGCATGTGACCTCCAGCCTGTATTTTGATGACTGAATAGGAGTTTGGTGAAGAATAGAGATGGGGAGTGGCAAGGAGAAGAAAACCAGGCGGATCAAATTTAGTACAAATATTATCTTTTTATAGATGTTTTACTATTCAAGTAGAGATCAAGGAGAAGAAGTAATGAAGTGATGAACTCTGGAAGTTGAAAGTGGGCATTCTTAGCAGTGGGAGTAAGCACAACTTCTTCGCCAACGAATTGTAGCTTTGACAATGTCCTTGATAATCTGAATTTTAAATGGTGAAAATTCTTAAAAGAAATTGGATTATACATTAGGTGAGGTATTAAAGCTGCTAACTAACAAACCTGAACTTGCCTTGAGGAGCGACAAAGTTTACTGTTTATAAGGCTTACAGTAATTTTTCATGAGTATACTAGTCAAGAAGTGACCTTGACATGATAAGAAATTACCTCTAGATGTGTGCCTATTTTGCAGAAAATGGAATCTTTTTCTAAATGTTTTTTAATCTGTATTTATTTTTGAGAGAGAGAGTATGAGCAGGGGAGGGGCAGAGAGAGAGGAGGAGACACAGAATCTGAAGCAGGCTCCAGGCTCTGAGCTGTCAACACAGAATCTGACGCGGGACTGGAACTCACGGACTGCGAGATCATGACTTGAGCTGAAGTCAGACACTTAACCTACTGAGCCACCCAGCGCCCCTGGAATCTTTTTCTTTAAATGAATATTTTAGAACTGTGTCATGCTTTCCAAAAATTGTAGCAGAAATTCCATATATTTCAGCACATTTTTAGTTACTGTGGCTTGCTACTAATATAACCTACAACATTGGCTGGGAAAATTTTAGAGATTCTGTGTCCATTTGGCTTAGACACCTATCTGGATTTGTTCTCAAAGGGAGGATAAACTAGTGTGCTTGCTTTCTGTAAAGGCTGCAAATGCACAGTCGTCTCCTAGGGGTCAGTGGCAGAATGGTAATAAAGGAGAGTCAAGAAGCCAAGCTCCAACAGTGCATGAGGGTGTTTATCTGTTGATTTGTTTGCTTTGTTTTCCTATGTGAAATCTGTATTAGTTTGCTATGGCTGCCGTAACAAAGTACCACAGACTGAGTGGCTTAAACAACAGATTTTCTTTTCTCACAGTTCTGGAGACTAGAAGTCTTTATCAAGATGTGGGCAAGGTTGGTTTTTTCTGAGGGTCTCTCCTTTTGGCTTGTAAATCGCCATCATCTTTCTGTGTCTTCATGTTGTCTTTCTTCTGGGTGTGTTTGTGTGCTGATCTCCCTAGAGGGACACCAATCATATTGAATAAGAGCCCACCTAATAACTCATTTAACTATTTAAAGTCTCTATCTCTAAATACATTCATATTCTGAAATGCCGTGGCTCAGGATTTCAGCATATGAATTTGATGGGAACACATCAGCAAATAAAGAACCCTTAATGCTTAGAGCAAGTATGTGACCTATAGCAGCATTCAGTAAATGGATAAATGCTTGGAAGAACAAATAAATAGAATCTAATGTCAGAAACTGACTTGGATCGTGTGTACAACTATGGCCAGGAAGTACATGGTACCTTGGCAGTCAGTTCTGTAGTACCCAGAGGTAAGAGAATGGAATATGGAGGAGGTCATCGAAGAGGTTCAGCTGTTCAGAAAGAAGTTGGGCATAAGTCAAGCAGGTCTATTCATAGTAGTGATGTTTCAGTCTTACATTAAATGTGACTATTTTTAACTACTAAAACCATAATGTGGAAGGAAACCAAATACTATAGAGAAAAGCATCTGCTTACCCAGAGGGCCCATCTTCCTACATACTCTGCCTGGAACCTAATTATAGCTGGGGTGATGTTGTGCCTTTCCACATTGTTTTCTTTGTGGGCATACTGGAAGACCACATTTCTCCATTGCCCTGGCATATAGGTGGACTACACGACTGAGTTCTAGCCAAGGAAATGTAAATGGAAGTAATGCTACTTTGAGATCTGGCCACAAAACATCCATGCAGTTGTCCTTGTGTGCATGCTCACTGCCTGTCTGTCTATCTCTTCCTCTCACCTGCTTAAATGCCAGAATAGCAAAGTGGTGAGCCCCATACTGGAAGGAGATCAGATCCAGAGTCACTGCTTAGAGAAGAGCAGGTGGGATTTGGGCCGAGTACACCACTTCAGACTTCACATGATCAAGAAACAAACCTTTATAACGTTACACCACTGAGATTTGAGGGTTGTTTCTTACAGCATTTACTCATCCTAATACAGAATTTTGTACTCTGAAATGATGTTCCCCTATAACATAAATATATTGCATCACTTTTGTGTAAGGAGACATAGTATAGGAAGCTGATCACCAAAGCTGAGAGATGGTCATTCTTAGTATTCAGAGACAAAACACTGGGTGATACATTCATTTGGGAGGCAGAAAATATATCAGCAGTTCTAAGGAAAGAGGTTGAAAATCATAACTTTGATTAGTCTGTGTTGGTTCTTATTAGCTGTGTTTAGCAAAACTACCACAAGAAATATATGAGCTAGGGAAAAGATTTCTGGTTTGAGGCAAAAATGAAAAGGAATAAAGAAAGTGTAGAAATTCAGGGCTGTACAGGTTTGGAAAGTCAGCTGATTCTAGATCTCAAGCAGTTAGAGATCAAATTAGTGTAACTTGGAGAAAAATCAGATTAAGAGTTTGTGTGCAGCTTTCCCACACATGTGTGATAGCCTTTCGTTGACTTCAAGTGAGATAAATTGTGAGAAAGTGGCACAGGGACAGAATGGAGAGAGAGTTGGGCCCCTAACTTTCCTTACATAACTGACTACACAGTCCCCAAAAGGGGATACTCATAAAGACCTACTTACCCTTTGGCAAAGGAAATACTGGACCAGGAGAGTCTCTCAGAGTTTGAAAGTAGGGTTGTGGAGAACAGAGAGGAAGAGAGTTTCTTCCAAAGAACAGAATCAACATCATAAAACTAACCAACCAACCAAACAAACAAACAAAAAACTTTCTGGATTTAGAGTGTACACCTGTAGAGAAAACATTATTTAACAAAATCAACTCTATCATTTATATCACTAAACACTAGTGGTGATGATGGAATTATGATTTTGATAGGAATGGGATGGCACTTCTGAGAGAAATGTGGTAAAAGGCAGTGGAGGCATCAGAGGCTCACAAATGACCCTTTAAATACCGATAGCTGTGGTGGTGGGTTGACATCTCTGTGTGTGACTAAAGCTCAGTGAGTGCCGTGCTGCCCTTTCCCATGGAGCATGCAGTCTACCACATAGTCAGCCATAAGCCTCATGCATCCTACATCATGGGCCACATGGTATTTTGTGCTAGAAATAGTCATTTCACCTGCTGGTCATTGCCTACTAGTATATTTGTTGTTGTGCTTGTGCAAATATTAGGATGTCCTTTGGGCATTCTTCCCCTTCCACCTTGCTTACCTAGAATGCTTATGGCAGCCATGATGTGCAATTTTAGAAAGAATGGGTTGCTTCTGTATTGTAGATCACACAGGGATGAGTCTTTATATTTGTTTATATTAAATGCCATCAGGTTTCGCTGATAGAATTTATCTGAAAAGTAATGGAATGTTTATAACTCTTATAGAAATATTGTGAACTGGATTTTTATAGTAAGTGGCTTCTTAGGTTTTTTTTTTTAAGTTTATTTTTTGAGAGAGAGAAAAAGAGAGCAGGCAAGCATGCACGCATGGGCTGGGGCAGGGATGGGCAGAGAGACAAGGAGACTGAGGATCCGAAGCAGGCTTTGTCCTGACAGCAGAAAGCATGATGCAATGTGTGACTCAAACTCACTGAACTCTGATATCAAGACCTGACCATGACCTCAGCCAACTGAGCCACCCAGGCGCCTCTCTTGGATTGATTATAATATACCTCTACTATATGTCTTTAGGTGTTTTTGCTTGTTGGTTTCTTTGTTTTGTTTGTATAGATTCCTAGCTTGGCTATAACTACTCAGCTTTCAGTAGCTCATTTTTTGTAACCAAGTTACAGTTTTGAGATTTCAGTTTTTCTCTATTATAAAGAATGGATAAGGCTTTCGCAATAAGTAGGTATTACAATGTTTATTCATATCTTCTCAAAGTCTTTACTAACCAATACCACGAAGAAACCTGTAGTACAGACTTGATGGGTTCATTTGTATCCAGGGTATTAGCATCAATATTTACACTGTAATAACAAAATTACTTATATGATAGCTTATGTACATGTATGTGAAAGAAAAAAAATAGTGTTAAGAGTCAGGTTCTTTTTAATATTACCAAAATAACTCCCTTCCCTTTCTCTTTCTATGTCTTTCTCTGCCTCTGTCTTAGTCTGTCTCTTTGCATGTGTGTGTTTAATACAACCAGTCATACAGGCAGGAGACACTGAGATGAATAACATTTACCTCTTCTTCTCTAAAAGCTCATCCTCTAGTCATAGAATATGGCACATTGACAGTACTTCCACTTATTTTTTTAAAAATATAATTTTTTATTTCACATAGCAAGTTCCAAATCTAACTCCTTTTTTGTTGCTAAAGTAAATGTTAAAAATAAAATCATATTGATGGTGCGAGTTGTTGAGCTATTAGATGTAGAGATGCTCAGTTAAGACAATGAGCAAAAGTAATATTTAAACCTTTATTCATTCACTGCAACAGGGCAAGCAAGAGGCAAAAAAAGAGCTGCTTGCTCCCCAGTGTCCCATTTGTCCCCATGGAATGACACCAGGAGTCAGATGGGCACAGATGAGGAGAATTGCTCACTGTTTAGAAGCCCACATAAGATTCCTGTGTCTTTATGAACATGTGAGTCCAGGGCCGGGAGAGGGGGAAGGCTACGAGTGGAAAGGTACTGAGTCAAAATGGAAAAAGTACCTCAGCCGAGCCTCTGAATGGAAGTTCCTGGGCTGAGAATGCAGATTTCCACACGAACTTGGCTGGCCCAGGAGGTGGTGAGAGGAAGACTGAGACCTTCAGATCAACTCTCTCCAGAAAACTAGTAGTTCTGACATGATTTCTCCCCAGGAGGCCTGACACGCAAAGCTTTGCAATTGCCTGTGGTTATAAGTGAAAGATGTGAAAGATGACACACAGGATTTTGGCTTAGAGCTGAGTCCTCGGGAGCTCACTATGTGCCTGACATTATGGCATTAAATTCCTAAAATAGCTAATTATTTACCCATTTTACAGATGGGTAATTATGTTACTCACCCAGTACTGTACTATTCAATCTGTCACCTAGAATGCGCCAGGCCAGGTCAGGTCGGACTTCACCTACTTACATATTAATAATGTTAGTTTTTGTTACAGTCTTCAGGGTTCCTTGTATTAAATATCAATGTCAAGACTAACGGGTCACTTGTTTGCTGGTGTGTGGTGATGGGTGAACTCTTCCTGTGCATGGACACTTGATAAAATGACAGGTTCAAATGGTTTTAGGGAGGAAGTGGCCAAGTGAGCTAAGGAATAAAGGAAAGGAAATGTCAAGAGAATTTGTGTTCTTAGAAGCACAGAAGTGTAGAATTTGTATGGTCGTGGAAATCGTCCTAATTTTGTACTGTGGGTGAAGAGAATTTAAGTTGGTTTCCGAGAGCGGTACATCTAATTAATAGCAGAGATGGGACAAGAAAATAGAATTCCTATCTCGTTCGGTTCACATTTTGTCGTCAAAAAACTGTGATTACAGTGGTTATTGTTGTTACTCCACTTGTACAGATGTGAGGAGTTAACTGACACTTGGAGACCAGAAACTTGATCAGAATTTGAACCTGGACAGAACATCTCTAGATCTCATGATTTCAACCACTCCACAGTAATACCTTAATGCTGCTCCTATAGTATTGGAATAATGCAAACTGTGTTTTCTTAGCATAATTCAGGAGACTTGGTCTGAAAAACAACACTATAATACTGAAAGAAAACAAGAGGGACAAAGCTTGCTTATCTATGCAATCATTGTGACTGTTGATTGCTCCCTTTTCCAGTGTATAAAAATGTTGTTACTGTTTTGAGGGAAAATAATAGAAATTGTGTGTATTCATTTTTTATCGAGAAATAGTATATTAATCTTTGACCTTACACAGTCAATCTGATGAATTTTCACTACCATAATTTGCAGAGGTATTTACCATCTAATGTTGGAAAGCTAAATAAATATGGTTGTGATTTCAGTCTATAAACAGGAAGAATAACATCTTAATGCTTTAAGCTCTGGGTCGTTGTGCAATAATTTAAGAGGAAGAAAGCTAAAAAATAAAAAAAATAAAAAACCCTGAAAGCAATGATGTGTAAAGTATTTTGGGGTTCAGATTTGGAGCTATATATTCATTTTGTATTGTGATTACTTTTCTGACACTGTATGCATTATGTTTAAGTAAAACATTTTTATGGAAAGTTATAATTAAGTACTTTATATTCAAATGCTTTTGCAATACTTTTGCAGCTCAGCTAAAAGAACTGCAAATTTATAATTGTTTTTACTTTTATTTATTTATTTTAAGAGAGTGAAGGGGGGGGGGGCGCAGAGAGGGAGGGAGCAAGCGAGAGAATCCCAAGCAGGCTCTGTACTGTCAGCACAGAACCTGATGCGGGGCTTGAACTCAAGAACTGTGAGACTATGACTTGAGCCAAAACCAAGAGTTGGGCACATAACTGAGCCACCCACGTGTCCCGAACCACAAATTTAAAAAATAACTGATTTCCCTGTCTCTTCTTTCTGGATCAACATGGATGATTCCTTGCTATATGGTGTTGAGAGAAAACTGAGTATGGTGGCAAGAGAGACCTAGAAACTTCACCCCTTACCTCCCAGTCACAAGTCAGCACAAACCCTTGCCATTCCTCTCATCTTGTCAGCTTGTTATGTATATTAAGTAAAAGAGAAAGGTGTTCTAGGATTTGGCATCTCAGAATTTCACTTGCCTCATGCTTTCTCCTACTCTTCTGGACTATAGCAGATCCAAGCATCTATGGAGCAGATAACCCTTGTCAACAGCACACTCTTGCCTCCACTTGGGTTCTTTTCCTACGGCTTTAATTTCTCTGGGCATTCCTGTTGGTTCTCAGTTTACCTGTTCTGGGTCTCTTTCTTTTAGGACCAGGTTAAATGTGACCTTAAAATGCTTGAGCTGATCATTTGACATAATGGTTCTTAACATGAAGACTTTGAAATTTTTTGAAAAATGCTGTATGTTGTAAGCTGTTATATATGCATTGTAACACAAAGACCTTTCAGTGGCCCACTCACTCACCAACCTCATGGCTTTTCTCAAGGTCCTTGGTGAGCATGTGCCTGACTACCTCTTTGATTACATGTGTCTGCCCCAGGCACTCCCTGCCCCTTCTACCTACTGTTTCTCTCCATAGCTCTAGAACCTCCTATGGCACTGTAGTGTTCTCAGCTGTTTCTTTTCCATTTTCTCCCTACTAGGTCAAAAGTTCCTTGAGCGCATGTTTTTTGTTTGATTATTTTATTTTATTTGTCCACTGCTAAGAACTCTAGAGTGTGGAATAGAGCCTGATACCTAGGAGCTGTTTGATAAATTTTATTGATTTATTGAAGTAGCTGTGAATTATGGGAGCGCATGACTTTCATTGTATCCCAAAAAGAACATTTTGTTCAGTTGAGTGGTAGTCAGAAGTAATTCTGATTTAGTCCAAGGTGTGTTCCGTTTATCTCAGGTCAGAGCTAGGATCCCAAGTGATTCTGAATAACTCCATTGGTTTTTCTTGTTTTGCCAGGGCCAGTATGTAATTTGCAAATAACCTAGCCAGCTTCAGACTGGGATATCCAAGTCATCAGGGTCTATAGTGTGAAAAAAGAAATATATATATATATATATATATATATATATATATATATATATATATATATATGTGTGTGTGTATATGTATATATATATATATATATATATATATATGATAGTTCTCTTATGTGCAAAGTATGATGATGAGAAAAAAGGTCCAGAAATAGAGATAGAAAGGAAAAGCAAAAATCATGTCCTAAACAAACAAATTATGTCTTAAAACAAGCAATCTGTACACACATACGTATACATACAACATATCACAGTTGGTTCTGTTATACATTAAAAGTAAAGATGCTTTCAGAGAAGATATTTACTAGTACTATTTTTTTACTAGTGTTATTTTGATGACTGATTAAACTATAAGAGAAGAGGTCTTTGATATTATCCATGATATAAATAAAATGAGGAAAGACAGTCCTCTAGATTGAACTAATTTGGAACTAAAAAGACTGAACTCTATATCTACTTATTATCCAAAGCTATGAACAACCCTCTTCAGAATCTGCCAGACACCAATGAAGATATTTTCAAGTGTTTCTTTAATCAGATTAACAGGGGTAGCCATTCATCAGTACATCACCATTATGTCACCATAATTATCTTAAAGCACAGAAGGGAAGTACATAAGGGTTTCTTTAGGCTAAAGGTTAATGTTAATTAAGTATTGGGGCATAAGTCAGACTTACTGACTGCAGAGTAATTTTTGTACTACTCTGAGAATTTGTGAGTATTCAGGAAAGTTCATAACAGCATTAGTGTTAGATGAATAGTCTGTTTAACTAGGATATAATAGGTCAAAAAAAAAAAAAAAAAGCCAAAGACAACGTGACTCTAGTCTTGGATTTTGAAAGGCCTTTTGCCAGAAAAAGAGAATGTTCAATGGGTTAGAGTGTTAATTGGGGGGAAATCCCAGGAGAATTTTATCATCTTCCTAAATAAAAAGTCTACTTTTGTTCAGGATCTGTCACACTTGAGGGGCTATGACGCTCTGATTTTTATGAATCAGGTAACTGTAATGTCATTGACACTTACAAGCATGGGTTTTCTTACAGAGAAAACAAAGCTGGTTGAGCTTTTTGTGAGAAGCTTAGGGAATTGATGTCCCTAACATTTCATTGAACTATTTCTGTGAAAGCCAATATATAAAATGAGACAAGGTGATTTTTCTTAATATCTTTGTGTTTACATGTAGAGCAAATGAATATTTCCATGGAGATAGTTTCACAGAGTTTAAAAATTAGAAGGAGCATTATGCTGGAATATCAGCCAGGATGGGATTTAATACTCCAAACCTTAAAGAATTGTGAACAATTCAGTATGACATTCTTCTCTTTAGCAATAATATAAATTTCTCCCCTGAATTGGAAGTAAACCTGTTGCCTCAGCCAAATCCAACATCATGCAGTGCTTTCTAATTCCCCCCACGTGATCTCATCTAATGTTTATCCCAATAAACTGAGACAGATAATGTGCGGTACTGTGCCTGTTCAGTTCACTGAAGTGGAAATCTGAGATTATCACTATAGCAGACACCCAGAAATTTACTCAAGGAAAGAATGAAAAGTTCATGATCACAACAGAAGCAGAGTACCAAATAGGATTCTTCAAAAGTCATATAACCAAAAATGTTAGATTCAAGATCAGGACCGGAATTCCTGATGCTTTATTATGTCTATTATATCTGCTTTCTTATTTCAGGGCCGATATTCATTTCAAGTAAGTGTGAAGAACCTGTTCCAATTGTACGCTACGTTGAAATTGCCAGAACTAGGATGCACTTAGACAGTGACCTTTTCCTTGTCTTATTCTCTATCTGCTCTATCAAAGCTCAGGAATAGATGCAGTTCTGGTATCCATTTTCATCTAGTTTCTCATTATTCTTTAAAGGAACCCATGTCCAGGGTGCCTAGGTGGCTCAGTTGGTTAAGTGTAGGACTTCAGCTCAGGTCGTGATCTTGTGGTTCGTGGGTTTGTGCCCCGATTCGGGCTTTGTGCTGACAGCTCAGAGCCTGGAACCTGCTTTGGATTCTGTGTCTCCCTCTCTCTCTTTGCTCCTCCCCCACTCATTCATGTGAGCGCTCTTACTCTCTTTCTGCCTCAAAAATAAATAAACGTTAAATTTTTTTTTAAAGAATCTATGTCCAGGAGCACCAC
The DNA here is from genome assembly GCF_018350175.1 of Felis catus. NCBI lineage: Eukaryota > Metazoa > Chordata > Mammalia > Carnivora > Felidae > Felis > Felis catus. The sequence goes on from NC_058374.1 coordinate 68,785,307, forward strand.
TGTTGTCATGGATTTTCATTTGTAAACCTCTTGTGCTGGGCTTCACAAGCTTTGGGAACAATCAGAGCTTGAGTCCTGACAGATTTCCCATGTTTTTTTAAGTTTGTTTATTTTGAGAGTGTGAGAGAGTGTGTGAGCATGTGAACAGGAGAGGGGCAGACAGAGATGAGGAGAGAGAGAATCTCAAGCAGGCTCCACACTGGCAGTGTAGAGCCTGATGTGGGACATGATCTCATGAACTGTGATATCATGACCTGAGCCAAATTCAAGAGTCAGATGCTTAATGGACTGAGCCACTCAGGTGCCCCCAGACTTCCCATTTTATTAATGACTTTTCCTCAGGGTCCTAGGTGAATGCAATGACATTCTCTGCATTTCTCACTAGGAAGATAACCTCTTTTCTCAGGCTAGAAGCTTGGGCATGATCCAAATTTACATATTCTAAAAGTATAATAATTTTGGTTATGCATAAAACTCGTACACTTCATGATTTTAAACAAGTTCCCACAAGTGGTTTTTGGCAGAAATGGTTTGTGACCTGGTTTTTATTGCTGTGTCAGAGGTCCCCTACAGCTCTACAGTAATTGATTTTCAAAATTATCGCTGTGCCTCTAGGAGGCCAGAAACCACACACCTGATAATATTTTTGAACAGAGTAGACACTGCTGCCGGCAAGAGCACTGTGTCAGCACAGCTACAGTGAGGACCCCTCTGCTTTAAGCTGACCATGTGAAGTACACACTCTCTTCCAGTTCTGGGTAAGGGATAGCACACCCGATGTACAGGGCGGGAGCATTATGCCATGTTGTATTAGAGGACGCGTGCACCTGTGATTTTATCTGTTGCAAACGTTTTATCCCTGCTTTCCATCTCAAAACCTCTCCTCGTCATTGCAATGTGTCCAGGCAATAGAACTATAATGAATATTAGTTAGCCTGAAGAGCACATATTGGGAAAGTACACCTTCTGCTAATCTAAAATTAAAATCATATAGTGTATTCCCAAGGTTTTTTTTTTTTTTTGCGATTTCTAGGTTAATACTTTACTAGATTATTTTTATTTGTGTTTTTCTCCATTGGCATACAGCCAAAAAATTGTATCATTGCTGATAAGTTATAAATGCAAGCAGCTGTTAAAAAAAAAGAAAAAGAAAAAGGATGGGGCACCTGTGGGCTCAGTCACTTAAGCATCCAACTTCAGCTCAGGTCATGATCTCGTGGTTAGTGAGTTTGAGCCCTGCATCAGGCTCTGTGCTGACATCTCAGAGCCTAGAGCCTGCTTCAGATTCTGTCTCCCTCTCTCTTTGCCCCTCCCCTGCTTGCACTGTCTGTCTGTCTCTCTCTCTAAAATAAACATTAAAAAAAAACTTAAAAAAAGAAAGACATATTGTTATAACAGAGTGGAACAAACAATGTCCTATTCTGCCATCCTTGGAAATGGTAGATTCCAAGTAAAGGGTATTTCATGTACCAGTGGAGTTGAAAATGCTTCATCTTTTTCAAAGTTATTTGTGTTTAAATTGTTCTTATTATTTTAGACATTTTCAGAAAAGTAGACTTTTGCCTTTCATTTCCAACTTTTGTACCTGGTTTTATTCATCATAGTCAGTTGTGGTAGTTCTGTTATTTTCATACATAGCTAATCTTTTACCCAGGAGACAGGAAACTCTGTATTTCAGCCACATTAAAAAATAACAATATACTCTTTGTTTTGTCTTTGAGCTAATTCCTCCAGTGTAAGATTAATTTAAAGCAATTCCTGCCACCTCCCTTGTGGTTTAATGGAGTGTGTAGGTGCTTATGTATCGTATGTGTGTTTTCAAGGAGAAATATCGAGGAGACATAGAACAGAAATCCATTCATGGGCTCACATTGCTTCCTTTAGTTGCACATTCATCTTAAATGAAAAAACACTGATTAGGGCTGAACAGATACAGAGTTAGGAGCTGATTTGGGTATGATAAGCCCTTGAGAAACCAGACTGCTCTATTGTCATTAATGGGTTCTGTAAATTTCTCAATTGTTTTTTTCAGGGTTTTTATTAGGGGGAAATATATGGATGTTGAAATTGCCTTTGTGTTGTCAGCTTTAAAAACTCATTTGTTGGCACTGACATTGCCTAATTTCCCAGTGACACTATTTGTTGCAGAAAGGATTGGACTTGCTCTGTTCTGACCTGAATATAACAGCCAAAAAAACTGCCAGATAAGATAGCTAACTTGCTGATCTATTTAATTTGACTCCCCTGATGCCAGCGTGATGGTAGCGTGCAAATAGGTTTCCCTAGAGGTATAATTATTCCAGAGTGATGGTTTTTCCTGATCACGTACTGCAAGGTATGACATCTTTTTTTAGACTTTATAGGAATTTACTTAGTCACTTCTGTTCAAAAATTGTATTAATCTGGGTTTTTTGGTTTATTTCTTTTTTTTTTCTAAATAGTATATGACAGAAAAGCCTGAAGCTATAATTGTAGGATCCCCAAGGCCAACTGTAGCTTTGTTGAGCAATTCTCGTACTTTCTGAGCTGTGATTTCCTTGTTTGTTAGTTGTAGTTGCTAGATAAGATCTTGAATTATGGTCAGTTCTGGTACCAAAAATTTATGATTCCGTGGAAAGCAAACCAAAAAGTCATAATGTTGTAGTGATGCTGAGAATCGCATAGACACGTTTTCAAAATATTGCCTATGATGAAGTTACAGAAGTTTACTACATTTAAAAATCAATGAATTACATTTGTTTTTAGTAAGAGGATGTATGTGTATTATTTCTTTGTTTCTTAACATGGACATGAACATTCTGTTTCTAAAAGGCTGCTTTTAAAACAATACAGAGGCGTGTTACGGAATGCCATCTGCGGCAACAAACCTGCTTGGATTACCAATCTGCCAGGGAATTCCGTGATAAGAAGCATGTGTTCAAATTGCATTCCTAGGTTTTGATGAAGTGCTATCTTCATATACTATTTCTGAATATTTACTTCCAAAGAAAGCAGATAGGAATTGGTGCCCATGTCACCTTACCTGCCCCCCTGCATAGGATGATGAAGAAGGGGAGTACGTCACTACACACGCCTTGATTCACTCTGCCCTGAGTGTACAGTGTGAAAAAGACCCCCTTGTTATTTTCCGAGATATCATTTTTGAATAGGTAAGGGGATGTTCCTTAGCTGTGCTATCAAGGCCTAGAATTAAACAGGTCACCGTGCAGTTTATTTAGCTCCTATCCTTACATGTTTGGCACATGAGGGAGACGCATAGCAAAGAAATATGTTTCAAGATCAAGCAGAGAACCGTTCTCTGATTGGACTCCATTATAGAGCAGTGTTGCTTCTTGGCTGATAGAAACCTCAAGAAGCCAAATGTTGAGCACCTTGAAAAAGTGTTTGCTTGATAATACATGTTGAAATTTTCCTTTTAAAACTCTAGTTATAGGGATTTCTATAACTTCATAATAAAACAAATATTTTAAAGTATTTAAAACATTTAATATACTAACATGTAATATAATTGTTATATTGATGTAATAATTGTATAATTAGGGTGACTAATACCATCACCATATTTTACAAAATTATTTTGGCAAGTATTGAGACTTGTCATTTTCTTTACGTTTCAAAGGTGTGGAAAGAGAGAGTAACTTCTCTGAATATGTACAGTTGATATTCTCAAGTAAATTATGAATATGAGAAGCCAGGATTAAGATAGAAATTCCAAATCTTTGGTCAGTAAGACCAACTTAGGAAAACTTAAGTATACCTTTCAGAGCTTCAAGACAGATAATTCCAGATCCTAGGCATAGGGTATGGGCAGATACCATTTATGAAGTAGAACTTTTGTAACCACAGTGTGGAAGAACTCTCATGGAAAATATTAAATTTCCTTTTTATTTGAAAAATGTAGGTATCTTACAAGAACGAGAATTAAATGGTGGTTTCTGGATCTCTGGGATGAGGAATTTGTAGTCACATGTGAATATATAGGAAGCCTTTGAGGCTTACCTGCACATGTATCCATGTCTTGTATGAGATGGAATAATCACAGCCACAAAAATCTTAATGGACAGTGTTTTCTTTTGGGTTGCTCTTTAGTTGTTATATAAATGTGCCCTTTAAAAGTTGATTGGATCAGAGCTGTATTTTCTAGCTCACTGAGTCTCCTGAAATTGGAGATGGTTATTTAACCCTATGACAGATGGAGACAGCCTGTCTCAGCCTTCAAAGATGAAATGTGAATGAGCACAAGTGAGTAAATATGAGACCAATTGAAGTGGACCGACAGAGAGACTGAGGAAGGATGCATTCCTGGCAGTGTTCAGACTCCAGCTTTGAAGCCAGCCACCAGTCTGTGTAAGTGACCTCACTAACCTCGACCAGAAGGGGTTAGAAGGTTACCTAAACACACAGCCCTTTATAGGTCTATTAGAAACATCTTTAGGCATTACTATCCCTACATATGCCTGGTCTGTCTTATCAATTATAAAGTAAGAATTTAGGCATAGTGCTCTTTTAAGATGTTCACTACAATTTTATATTGTTCAGATATAAGCTTTTAGTGTAGTACAACCAAATATGAACACTTTGACTTGACAACAATTATGATAGTTCAAGCCTTACCACCTTCTCACCTTAAATATTAATATGCCATTTTGTTCCGTTTTCAACAATATTCACCTCCCGGGAAAATAAGTAAAGACCAAATAATGAAATGAAGTTGAAAACCATGTAGGTTCAAGGTCCAGCTTTATAAATTAGAAAATTTCATAAAAGTATTAAGCCAATGAAGAAAAGAAACAATTGTGCTAACAAGGGCCACAAATTCAAACTGCCTAGAGGGGCCAGAAAGATTCCACACAGGGATTAAGTTCATTTGCATGAAGTTCACACTGTGCAAATGAATGGTGAGGGCTGTGGGAGACACATATGTTACTTTTGTTAAAAATAAAACTCAATTATTTCACCGGCAAAAATGAGTTTATTTGGAAATAACAGAATTATAATTCTAGACATGCAACCTACAGCAAAACCATAGGCAAGTCCAACAAAGGAGACGCACATTATTTTATGGAGAAGAAGAAGAGGTTGTTTTGGATAAAAGTCCATTGGAGAAAAAGCAAGAGTTCCAGGTGATGACAGCTTCTCATTGGCAAAGTTGCAGGGACAGTCCATTTTTTTGTAAGAGATACGGCTTACATCTTTTCCCTGTTGCCTGTAATTCACCGTTCTTTCCTGTTGGTGACTCTTCTGTTGAGGTCTGTAGTTAATAGTTCTTCCTGTAAGTGAGGTTGACTGGTATGCTCCCCCACCTAGCCTCCTGACCCCAATTTAATGAGGTTTCCTTTTATTGATTTCCACATTTTAGAAGTAGGTGGGCCCAGAAATGCCAGACTTTTGTTTTTGTTTTTCAATAAAGATAGAACTCTAAATTTGTATGTAAGACATAAAGCTTTTTAAGTGTTGGTTCAAAATTTTTGAAAACACTCTATGGGCCAAACCACACTGATATATGGTTTCAAGGGCTATTTGGTCCTCCAGGCCGCCGGACTGTAAGTTCTGATCAAATGTGTAAATACACACAGACGTAAAGTTTTGTGTAGAGTAGCATTCCAAAAAGTATTTACTTAACCAAGTTGAACGTAGTCAGGCATCAGAGTTTCAGGATTTCATTTTCAAGTGCATAACACTCATTTTTTCATTATTGAACTTTTAAAAGTCAAATTAAACTACATTAGAGGTGTGTTCAGCTGCTTAGCCAAATTTCAGGAATGACATTAATCCTAATGAAAATAAACTATAAATTAATTTGAAACGGTTTTTTTTTTTCACAGTCCAATCAACCCACATTTATTGAGTCTCCAGATAAGAAGACATTGAGGAGGTGATTAAAATACGGTTCCTAACCAAAGTAGTTTGCAATCCAGTAGATGAGAAAGACCAGCTTTAATGTAAGGCAGATAAAAGCAAATGTACAAATGTCATGAGAGAGAAAAAAATGATTTCCTTTGTGCCTTCATAGTACAAAGGAAGGGAAGATCGATTCTTTCAGAGATCAAAGATCAAGGAAAGCATCCTAAGGAAGTGGCATTTCAGATATGTTTGAGAGAGTGAGACATCGCAGAATTGGGAAGACGGGAGATGGTATCCAAATACTTGGCTGAGCAGTGGTAGATGGTCTGGCATTACTGGAGGACAGAGGGACCAGAGTGGAGGTGAGGTGGCAGGGCTAACATGGGACAGGGTTACAGAGAGCTTTGGGCATGATTTCGGCATGTTTTGTGATATTATTATATAGACAGAAGAGATTGATGTAAGGAGTTTTAATAGGTACAGCCTCTATTTTACAAGCTAATGCTGATGCATAGTGAAACATGCATTAGAGATGAAGGAAAAGTGAGAGCAAAAAGATCAGTTAGGAGGTGATTTCAATGGTGTAGACAACAGAAAATGAGGGCTTGAGCGGTGGGAACAGCGGGACTTGAGAGATGATGGATTTGGGTTCATACTAGATGACAGTCCAGGGAGTGTTTTTTTCTTTCTTGACAACACTGAGTGGAATAATTTGACCTAGATCTTAGTTTTTTTATTCTCCATCAGCTAGTCATTCTCTCTGAATTCCAGCATAACCAACAGAATAGGAAGGAATAAGAAGACAGTCAGTATTTGGATTTTCCTACATAGTCAATAACAATTTCTATTTTCAGCTTCTGGGTTTATTTTCTTTTATAAATGGGATTAGTTGAGGAAGGGGGACAGAAAAGATAGAAAATGTTTATTCTATTTTTATGATATGCTCTAAACGCAGAGAACTGATAGGATTTCAGATGTGTACATAGGTAAAAGTTACAATAAATGAGAACATAGATTATAAAAGCAGAGGTTAGGAGAATTAGAATTCCCAAACAAACTTGCATCATTGGAAAAATGAAACATGAAAATGAAAACGCAATTAGGCACCATCATCTTTTACTTATCATACCTTCTTGGTGGCAGTGTCCCCTTGTAGGCACTTAGGAAAATAGAAAGCAAAAACTTGCAACTGAACAGAGTGTGCAATCCTGAGACAACTGATGAAAGAGTTATTCATGAAGCTTTCAAAAGAAATCTACTTCCTGTTTTTTCCTTATGAAATGGAAGTATAAAACATCTGGTAAAATTAAGATTACTAAAGATAGCCTATTTAGAGCAGATATCTTTATGGATCATATTCTCATTTGTTAATTACTATGGATGTTCAAATAAATGTCCCAACTAAAATGGTTCATAACTTTATTGCTAGTGTGTGTTGCTTTCTAACATGTGGCAAGATAATTTAATTTAATGCTTCAGGACACAAACCTGTCACCTGTTTTCTTTCTCAGTTTTGAAATAGTGTAATAGAGAAATTAGGTACTTTATCTACTGTGTTCAATTCATGCATGAACAATTACTTGGACACCTTACTTTCTAGGTAAAAGGTGTCATATGCTATTGGGGTCAAAGAGATGACAAGAGAAACATAGAACAAGCCATTTATTTTTCAAGAATTTTGATTTTTTTAAGCTTTGGAGGGCCAGGTTATCTTCTTCTACAACTTTCTCTTTTCTGCTGATTCACTGGGCAGCATGTTTCCTGGGAGAGCTGGAGGAGTGAAAACAAAAGTTGCATAATTAGGATTTTGAAGACTATGAAGACATTTTTTTAAAAGTCTTAACAAAAACCATAAGGAAGGTTGAGCCTAAAAGTATCCAGAGGAAAAGATATCCAGTAGTGTTTTAAACCCCAATATATCCCATATTAGAGGAATCTTTTTTTTTTCCTTTTAAGGAATTCTAGTGTGTATATTTAGGAAAAGGCACATTCTGCACACTTGCGCAAAATGAACTAAATAACAGCTGGAAGTCCGCAGCATTTCGTATTGCTGAAAATGTGGTGAACTCTGTTACGCATTTCACATGATGGCTTTGCTCATTGCTTTGAAAATTTAACTCTGTAAGTATTGCTATTATAGTTGATTAATTGTAAGCATCTGACAAATTTCTAGCTTATAGTTGCCAGAAGTATTTTTGTGGGTGATCATTCCCAAGTATTTGTTTCTCATTTGCCCCATCAACAGCACATTCGAAATGCCGTTCTCAAGTGTGCATCCAAAGACCACACAAATCCTGTCGCAGAATGTAAGGGATATAATAACTGCAGTTGGTCAGTACCATACCAAGAAGTAAAAAGCTAATACCTAAATTTTGAAATGCGTTACCTGGAAGTAGTTGCAAAGCCAGCTTATTCACATGTTGATGGTATTTTCTTGGGCTGCCTGGTGGATATAGTTATAAAAGACAGTGAAAATACCAACAAAATGACTCAAACTTGCTGCCCAGTCAACAAATTGTTTGCTGATCTACTAACTCTGTATAGATTACGCAGTCCTAAAATGGACAAAATTCAGTGTCTAGACCATACTCTTTCTCCTCAGGGCTTCTTGCTTTCTTTTCTATTCCAGAGATGATATCAAGGATAGAGATTTGGAGTGGTCATAGACTCTGCTTGGCTATCATGATCTGTTTTTATTCATACCACACCTGACACTAAATGTGTGGGTTTTTTCTCACACCAACCAATTCTCCAATTTTCTGGACACAAACTGGGCATCCTACAACTCAGAACAGTTCTGACACTAACTACCTGGAGCTAGCCCAGACCTCACAGGTTAAAAGCTCAGTCGGACAACACTGCCTCCTTTTGAGATGCCAGTCGCAAGTCCAGGCCACCAGTATTTCTGACCAACTGTAAAGTCTTGGGGCATTCCCACAGTCCCTTCCTCAGATTCAGTAATTTGCTAGAGTTGCTCATAGCACTCAGAGAAGTGTTTTATTTACTACTACTGGTTCATTATACAAGATACAACTCAGTAACAGTCAAGTAGAAGAGATATATTGGGCAAGGTATGAGGTTGGAGGGCAAGAGCAGTTTCCATCCCTTTTCTGGTCATGCCACTCTCCCAGTACCTTGATGTGTTTATCAGCCTTGAAGCTGCCCATCATTTTTGGTGTATTACAATTTTGTTATGTAGGTATAGTTGATTAAACCATCGGCCTTTGGTGATTAACTCCATCTCTTGCCCCTTTCCCCTCCACAGAGATCCTGGAGGTGGGACTGAAAATTCCTTTGGCAATGAACTCCCATTCTAGTGTTGTCCCTCTCGAGAATCACCTTATTAGCATAAAGTCAGATGATTGAAAGGAGCTTACATGAATAACAAAATATGCTCCTTATTGTTCTCATCACTCAGGAAATTCCAAGAGTTCTAGAAACTCTGTCAGGAACTAGGAACAAAGAACAAATATATAAATTTCTTATTATTCTAGTTGTTGATTTTATTGTGCATCTAGATTTTGGATTTATTTAAAGAGGTTAAACAAACTACTCCTAAAAATTATTAAAATTAAATCAATGCTCAATGGAAAGAATGGGCTTTTGTTAGCAGATAGGCTTGAATTAACACTTGATTCTACCACATACTAGTCCAGTAGTTATGGGTAAATTACTTATCTTCTCTGGGTCTCAGTTTCTTCCACAATAAAATGGGAATAATAACAACTACATTGCAATCTTGTTGTAAAGATTAAATGATATAGTAATAAAGCACTTAATATAGCTCGGGACATATAATAGGGGTTCCAGAAATTTTTTTCTACTCTTCCCTTATAAAACATTGGTGATATGTCTTTGTTTCTTAAGACAGGTGAAAAATTGTGTTTATTAGCATTCATTCTTTTATTGTGGTCACTGTGAGCACTTAGTGGGACCATCCCGAGTTGATGGTAGTCTCAGCCACTCTTAAGATTTGGCAGTCCTCACTGCTTAGCTAAGCTAAGCTAAGCTGAAACTACGTCTCTCAGAACTCTTTACCTGTAGAGTTCTGGGCTAGAAAGAGCAACAAGAGAAAGTTCTGTAAAGCTTGGAAGACAGAAGTGAAGTAGCAGCCATGTTTTACTCTTGGAATTTCGGGGTATGGTCAGTTGCTGTTGCAGCACATGTACACAGTCACAGATGTGCTGGCGCATCTTGGTGTGAAGCAACACCTAGGCCCAGAGTTCTGGCAGCTCCAGACAGTAGCTCACCACAGCTCCTCTGGCTCCTGCCAGATCTTTTAGCATCTCCGACTTTCTGGTCAGGAGTGTGTTTAGCTCTGTGATTAAGATGCCAGATTCTTCCACAGATCACCTGCAGCATCAAAGTTGGAAGCTTGGAGGAAATCAGAAAACAATGCAGATTTAGTTCATCCTTATGTGTTCCAGCTGGTCTTTGCAGGTTCCAGGCTGCCTTTCCCTTCCTCCTTCCGAGTCCATGTTGCCCTCCCTGACGCTTACCCTGTTGATGTTAGGTCAACATCAGATACAAGGGCCATACATACATTGTTTAACTAGTGCCCACAATGGCCTAAGGCCTAATCTCTATAATACATTCCAAATTCTTCATTATCCCCATTGTTAATGCTTTTTTGCCCAAATACCTATCAAATATGAAATCTCCATTTCTCAATATAAATACATGTATCTGTATCCTACAAACAGCGTGCATACAGCCCCCCACACATGCACACACATATTATGTGTTCATTAGACAGTAACAGACCATTATTCCTCAGAACCATCCAGACCTGGTCTCAAGCAAAGCATTTGGAGATTTGTCCAGTAAGCTATCTTGTTTTCTTATATTTATCTCAAACTAACATAAAAGAAAACCTCAGCCCTCTTTTAGAAAGGGTTATAGATTCTTATTCTTTTCATCTCATTCATTCATTCAGTAAATATTTGTGGATGGTACTAACATCTCTCAATAAGTTTGAATTTTGCCATTGGAAGTGTGGTTGCTGCTTGTCTACTGGCAGTGCCCGTCCTTTGAACAGATCCAGGTTGACTGGGACCACAGAGACTGCTATTGGGATCACCCTCTGTCCTCACAGCCAGCATAATCTCACACTTACTATGTATTTACTCATTTAGCAAGTGCTAATTAAGGGCTGGTTGAGTTAGACGGTAATATTTGGTCACTGCCATCTTGGAGTTTGAAGTCTCTAAGAAGATATATCTGTAGTGTCCTAAATATATCCACTCCCACAACACCACAGACAGGAGTAAAAAAAAAACACAAAGATTTATCAGTGTCAGGTAATAGTATGTTTAATAGTATGTTTTAATAGTCTTAAGAGTAACACTTAAACATAGGATAAAAATCATGTTAGGCATTCCCTCACTTTAACTTTTGTGTGGTAGTATAAAAATCATATATATTTTTATCAAGATAAAAAAATAAAAACATGCGCATGCTTTGTCCAAATATAAATTATCACCTCCTAAATTTTAGTAAGACCATATAAAAATTATATGTACATAGACATAATTCTACATGTATGTAATGATTAAATATATATTTGTATCTTTTTCACCCACAGCAACACAGTATAAAGGAAAAAATAACTAAATACACACACACACACACACACACACACACACACACACACACACACACACACTGTGTGAATGCAGTCTTCCCTCTCCCAAAGTAATATTCAGAAAGATCAATCATACCTGATGACATCTTAGAGTCAACTAAATATGAGAGTACATTGCTCTTCCTAGGATGGGTAAGTCAGGACAGCAATCTGAAGCTTTGAACTTGGGGAAACTGAACTTCTGGGCAACTGGAAATGTTCTCCAAGGTGCAGGGATGAAAAACAATTTGTTTTGACAGCTCCCATTAGGAAAAGAAATGAAATTTACACATATTGTGAAATACTACTTTAGTAGAATCTTATAAACTAAAGGAATTAGCCAGTTTCCCAAAGTCAGATTTTGCTAGTGTTTGCTCTGAGATGGGAATGTTGGTGTCAAAAGGTCAGTGTGTGAGTTCTGTTCAATTTTGTAATAGAGTTGAAAAGGTGGACTTATCAGTGTATGCAAAATCTATCTTTATTGAAATCCAAATCAGTTGTGTGTGTGTGTATGTCTATCAGAACAGAAATAAAAGAGTCCCTGATCTGAAAAGTTCTTAATAATTTTGCACTACAGTTTGGAATAACAAGATAGCTTCATGTTGATAATGAATAGTTTCAGAGCTAGTCTGTCAGATATTTCCATCACGGATCATATAGTGATGAACAACTGTGGACAGTTGTGTAATTAGTGAAGTATTCTTAGCATCAAATCCAATATTTAACATAGAAGGATATACACATTAACTGGAGGTACTGAAATTCATTCTGTAGATGTTCAGATCATGAAATGATTAATTGGATAACCCTCTCTTTGTTCTAGGTATCACATTTGAAATTCCTTTCCCCTCCTTAAGAAGTTTCCTTTAGTTTCAGCCTATCAGTCAACTGTTTTGGAAAAAGAACTAGAAACTAGAAATCCATATGACATTTGTTTAAGTTTATTTATTTTGAGAGACAGAGTATGAGCAGAGGAGGGGCAGAGAGAAAGAAGGAGAGAATTCCAAGCAGGCTTCGCACTTTCAGCATGGAACCCAATGATGAAGGGCTTCATCTTACAAACTGTGAGATCATGACAACCAAAATCAAGAGTCCAAGGCTTAACTGCCTAAGCCACACACATGCCCCCAGATGACAGTTTTTCAGTTGGGTCCTGGGAATCCTTAAAATCTTTATTTTTTTCTTAATGTTTGCTTATTTTTGAGAAAGAGGGAGAGAGTGCCAGTGGGGGAGGAGCAGAGAGAGAGAGGGAGACACAGAATCTGAAGCAGGCTCCAGGCTCTGAGCTGTCAGCACAGAGCCCAAGATGAGGCTTGAACTCATGAACCCTGGGATCATGACCTGAGCCGAAGTCAGACACTTAACTGACTGAGCCACCCAGACGCCTCAAGATCTTTGTTATTTTTAGTTTCTTTTTATATGGTATCTTACAAAACCTTATATGAATCCTTAACATTGTTATTTAAAAAAAATTCTTTACTGAGTCTTTAATATTTTTTGTACTTTTCTTGCCTCATCTAGAAAGTCTGTTAGATAAAATCTCTGCTGGAAAGCATGAATTTTCCCAAAATATCCTTGAGAACAGAGAGCATCTGTCACCTGGTCTCTGCACCTAACTGATATGGAGCAAATGCACTTGGCAAGGTAGTGCCCTGCCTTGCTGTGTCGCGCTCAACATAGCCCTTGTCTGCAGGTAAATAGGATTGTCAACGCGTCTTCTTAATAGATTCCTGGCTCCTCATTTTCACCTAACTGCAGTGATTTCTCTAAATGTTATTTTGGTGGGGCGCCTGATGGCTCAGTGGGTTGGGCATCCAACTCTTAATCTCAGTTCAGGACTTGATCTCACGGTCCTTGAGTTCAAGCCCCATTTTGGGCTCCATGCTGGGTATGGAGCCTACTTAAAGAGAGAGAGAGAGAATTAAATGTTCTTTTGTCATATCTTATTCTATACAAGATTCTTTTCAGTATTTTCCTTTGGGTCTGTTCCTCCTGTTCCTTCTGCCTCATATATTTTTTAGTCAAAAGCTTTGAGTGTGGAGGGAAGAGTCTTCCCTTATATCCTTTCATATCTTTACCCTGCCTACAGAATGTTCTTCCTACCTCCAGCAGATTGTACATGGAGTAAAAACCACGGTGAGAAATAGAGACATAGTCAAAGTCAGATTTTTATATGTAGAAAGTTTAATTAAAAAATTAATTCCAACTTTAACCATTTGAACAGGTATTACTTCTTAGATTTGTTTTAATATGGTTTGGCTTGGCTTATTGTTATGGTACTATACTGAACAATTATGGTTTTAAAAATTAGTACAGTTTTTGGTAAAGCAAGGGAAAGATACAGATCTTATGATGTTTTAAGTTTATCACCATGTCTCATAAGTGTTGATAAAATAATGACAAAGCAACGAGTTGAAAAGTAAAAAAAAATCAAGTTATCTGACAATAGATGGGCAAATTAAAAATGTTTTGACTTAGTTCACTAAATAGATTTATTGAAGCTGCTGTGTATTTATAACTGCAATCAAAGTAAAATTGTCTCTCAGATTTTAATTTGGGGGGATTTTTCTTACTATGTCTTGTGAATGTAATACTTTTAATTTTCTTTATGGGATAGCATTGCCTTATTTGGTTCAAAACAGTAGAATATATTTCTATTTATAATACAGTAAATAAAGGATTTATATATAGCCCTATAACTAACAAAAAAGAACGTATCTGAAGTTCCTATTTTTTAACCTTACCTAAAACATTACCCGTTCTCTTTTATTTTGTCTGTAAATGCACCCTGAGGCTCAATAATCTGACCTTTTGTATTTAATACCTAGTCTTACATCATCTCAGCCAGACTTAAGGCTGGAGGAGACTGAATGGCTCCTAACATTTTATGTGTGATTCTGACCTCTAACCTGACTCCATCTGCTTTCCCAGCATTTCCAGTTGGACATCTAATAGGCAAAAAAATGTACCATTTCTCATAACAAACTTTTGGTTTCCAACTCCTGGTCTCCAAAAATCCCAGTAAATGACAATTTTGTTCTTCTAGTTGCTGGAGTCAAACCCTTGGAGTCACCCTTGTCTTCTTTTTCCACACCTTACATGAAGTTCTGTCTCACTATCTGCACTAAGCCTCTGTATCTCTCTCCTAGAATATTGCAGTAGCCTTCTTACTGGTCTCTCTCCTTCCTCTTCTGTCTCACTATAGTGTGTTCTCCGTACTGCAGCCAGAGTGATCCTCCTGATGCCAGAGGGCCATGATACTCCTCTGCTCCAAGTTCTTCAACAGTCCCATCTAATTCAGTAGATCTAATGTTCTTTCCATGGCCCTATGTAATCCTCACTGCATTGCCTCTCCAACCTACCCTTCTCTCCTCTGCTTACACTGCCCTTGCCAAACCTGCACCCTTCCTGTTCTGTCAGCATGTCAAACGAACTCTCATTTCAGAGGTTTGTTGTTTCCTCCCTTGAAAGACCTTTCCCCCAGATGTGTCTTTGACTTGACCCTCACTTCATACTGGCCTCTGGTCCAATGCCCTTTAACAAAGAAGTCTTCCTGGATTATCCTCTATAAAATCATATCCTTAGTTTCCACTTTGGGCACTTTCTAGCCTTATGACAATATGTTACTATATTTCCTAGCATTCCTAACACCTTACATGTTCTATATTTATCAGATTATTACACCCCCACCAAACATTAGAGATTTCTGAGCACAGGAATTTTGCTTGCTTGTTCACTACTATCTCCAGGACCCAGAACAGGGCTGCCCCCTTAAGCATTTAATAAAAATTTGTGGAATCAATGAATGAACACATTGCATTATTTTGTCAACAAACACACATTGACTACATGCCCAGCACTATTTAAATTACTGGGGACTCAGATATGAGTAAATATAGGCTATGCCTTCATGTGGGAGCAATGGACATGTAAAAAATTACTTAGAATATGATGTGATGAGTGTTTGCTTTGACAGCACATATACTAAACATAGACTACGATGTGATGACAGCTGTGGTTGAACCTTATAAAAATTCTGTGCACATTGAAATATGTATATGAAATATACATATGAAATATGTATACCCTATAATATATCTAGGATTCGCTTCAAAATAGCATAGGGGAAGGGGTTGATTTATATATGGAGCACTATGTTAATAATTGATAAAGCTGGATGATGGATACATAGGGATTCATTTTACTCTCCTCCCTGTATTTAATAATACTTTACATTTTCCATACAAATGTTTTATTATTAAAAATCTATTAAAGTTTTTTTTATATTTAATTTTTTTGAGAAAGAATGTTGCAGAGAGAGAATCCCAAGCAGGCTCCTTGCTGTCAGTACAAAGCCCAACGCAGGGCTCAATGTCATGAACCATGAGATCCTGACTTGAGCCAAGATCAAGAATCAGACCCTTAACTGACTGAGTCACCCAGGTGACCCAACAAAACATGTTTTAAAAATCTCTAGTAATAAGTCGGTGAAATAGTAACTTTTTGTGGACACAGAGGGTCTTTATAGAGAAAATGAGATTTAGGTTGGCTCTAAAGTACATGAGGCAACAACTTATTGAAGTGGTGAACAATTTAGAGGGAGATGGGCCCCTTTGACCATCTGCCCGGCAGAAGAATAGAATGCAAGGACTTGGTATCTCTAGATATGGCTCAAATCAAACCAGATGATAAAATGGATAAGGAAAATAGTCAATGACCTTGGAGAAAATAGTTACTGACCTTGTTTGCAATATGAAGGGATATGAAGTTATTTTATGGGGAGTCAAAAGCCAGCTGAGATTTTAAAACATCAAAATTTAGGTTGGTAACTCTAGTAGTATGCACACTGTGCAGCGATTGGTAGCCAGAAGACTGCAGAGAGATTTCTCTAACCAATAGAATGTCTCCTTGACAATTTGCTTTGAGTGTTATTTGTGTGTTTCATCACAATACTTGATATGAACTCTGTCTACAGATTTTTTTAATAGTAAATGTTTTGTCATCCTGTCCATGTCAAAGTTTTAAAAGAATTGTACAATTGATAGTGTATTTTTTTAAATATACTTTTAAAATATTTTTTAATGTTTATTTTTGAGAGAGACAGACAGAGCACAAGTGGGGGAGGGGTAGAGAGAGAGAGGGAGACACAGAATCTGAAGCAGGCTCCAGGCTCTGAGCTGTCAGCATAGAGCCCGATGTGGGACTTGACCCAGGAACCACGAGATCATGACCTGAGCTGAAGTCGGATGCTTAACCTACTGAGCCACCCAGGCACCCCACAATTGATAGTGTATTTAAAAATTCACCGTAGATTGAAAAGCTGTGGTCACATGACAAATTACTGAAAAGAGGTTACATTGTATGGATAGATATAGTTGGATATTGATCTAAATCTGATACTCTTGAAGTTCTTTCTATTCTTCGTGTTGTTGGGTTCTTTCATTTTTAAAGGAAGTTTTCATCCATGTGTTCGGGGCATGTTACCTTGCTACATTTTGTGATGTCATGACTCTATCTAAGCTTTTCAGTTGGCTTGTGTGTGGTTGTCTGGAGGGGCAGGTCAGGTAACAAGACGCAGGCATTTGATATACTCAGTGTCAAAGGCTTAGAATCACAAACAGTTCCACTATAGCACTTCTTTCCATCCTCATTTTATTTAACTCTAAACCTTCTCATTTAGTGGGAGCTGTAAAGCAGCAAGTTGGACTTCAACCCTATTATTCTTAGTGCTTTGGTACCTTGGCATAATTGGTCCTTTTATGCCATTGACTGTGAAATATAGTGAAGATAGTGACCTCTAAATTGCTTAAGAAGCTAAAAGCATTGCTCTATATAGAGATTCCACACAATTTTTTTTCACTTTCACTCTGAAACCTAAGTTGAAAATTCTATATTGAGTCTTCAGCTAGGTGTTTTGCCTCACTTTGTTTTTAGTCTTTCAGGAATTAATATGTTCTTCATCTATTCATTCCTAATGTTTTTAATTCAACAAACATATTATGATCCAATATATCTAATGTTCCGTGCAAAGTGCTATGAGGAATATAATGCTGATGAAACCCTAGCCTCAGAGAATTTAAAATTTAGTAAAAGGGTTAACATGTACCCAAATAATTATGGCCCAAGGTACAGTATGATAAGTAACAATGTTTTCAGAGTACAGAGAGATGATATGTCAGGTCTGGTAGAGAGCTGTAGAAAGAAGATGCTAATCATGGCCTAGTATCTCATCTTCCAAGTGTAATATATGGGCTGGCAGAATCAGCATTCTATGACAACTTGATAGATGTACAGATTCCCAGGCCCCAACCAGATGCACTGAATCAATCACAATCTTCGGAAGATGCAGCCTCATGATCTGTTTTAACAAGCTGATTTTGACGCATGCAAATTCATGCCGCTGACCATTGCAGTTACTCAATATCAGTAGATTGACTGTTGATATTTTGGGGGAGAGGGGTGAGCAAATGTCCTTCCTATGCAGTAGAGTTCACTGAGCACTGCCTTTTGCTTCACTGCTGCCTTGAACTTGGCTTTGATTATGACTAGCTTGGAACAAGATAAATCTCTAACCTACTGATAGTTAACATATTTCTTGGTATCATAGGCTTGGATACAAGAAAGTAAATTGATGTAATAGAATTTTTTTTAAAGTGTCAACTCATTTATCCTTTTAAAAACATCCTATATTGGGGCGCCTGGGTGGGGCAGTTGGTTAAGAGTCCGACTTCAGCCAGGTCACGATCTCGCGGTCTGTGAGTTCGAGCCCCGTGTCAGGCTCTGGGCTGATGGCTCGGAGCCTGGAGCCTGCTTCCGATTCTGTGTCTCCCTCTCTCTCTGCCCCTCCCCCGTTCATGCTCTCTCTCTCTCTGTCCCAAAAATAAATAAAAAGTTGAAAAAAAAACATCCTATATTAAAAATATAAAAAATTATATGCATATAAAGTGTTTTAAAAGATTTTTTGATAACCTTTGTGCTCAACATAGGCAAGGTAGAATACTGGTATTTGTAAATTGTTTTTAAAAGATTTAGACTCAAACTAAGATTTTAGAAGATTCAAGTTTATATTAAAATGATGAGGACATTTGCACAGTCATCAGGCATTTCAGCTACAGAAAGCACTGGCAATAGGCCATGTGCTGGGAGAGTTTATAGATGTGAAATTTACTGGGCTGTTGTTTTTGGCAGTCAGAGTGAAACAGGAAATGACCTGCACCCAGCAGGCTACAATGAAGTGAAATGATGCTAGTTCTTGTAGGTTTACTTCACTAACTCCTTATGATACTTTTAAAGCGATACTGCCCAGAGGGTTAGCAAATGTATTGGTGTTTGTTTCTTTTGCTTCAGCAAGTAATGGTTTGTGAAAATTATGGAAAGGCTTTGGAAGACATTTTGCTAAATACTTTTAGAGTCAGCTGAGGCAGAATCCAAAGTGCTTGATAAATTTACAAGCCTAAATTATGCATTATCAAAGCTTTTTATAAGAGAATCAGAAAGTTTTGGCTAACTGAGACTTTGTCACCATGCAGATGTATCCTGGATTTTATCAATTGCATGTGATACGCTGAAAATAGGGACTTAATGCAAATGACAGAAAAAATAACATTTTAATTGCTTAGAAAGAAAAAATTTACTTAACATTCAATAGCTAAATCCCGTAAATTAGTGTATAATAATAATAGCTGAGATTTTATCCTCCTGCTCAGGAAATCCAGTGTGAAATTGTGAGTTTAGAATGGCAGTGATTAATCATTATGGTTAACTGTCAAAAAAGAGTTCAGGTCATTTGTGTTAATGATTGCAGTATGCAGTTTTTGACACTTACTGTGAGCCCTAACATATTTCATATATAACAATTAACCAAAAAATGCAAAACATCTGGAAAAGAGTCTGCCTAAAATCTTGGAAGAAGTGATATAAATTTAAATATTTTTATATGTACACAACATCATTGGAAGTACCTTGGAATAAATAGATTATAAAACAGCATTTTAAAAATAAACAAACATAGATAATTACTTAGTGTAATAATTTCCCCCAGAGCAACGTATGTAAGGTCACTAGTAACCACAACCCAGATTACATTACATAGCAATATTTGTTTGGTAATAATCAGAAAACATTTAGATGCCATGGTTAGGATATGAATTATGTATGTATTTCACTTAGATTTGTGGGCATTACCAATTCTCCAAATACTTGTTTTAAATTGCTTTCAAGTAAAATTTCTTGGTTATTATGCAATAAAAATGACTGTGTAATCTAGGTTACACACACACACACACACACACACACACACACACACAATCAATCAATTCCAAAATAAGGGTAATTATTTCATAAGATTCAGTGCCTGAATATGCAGCTAGGTCTGAAAAAAGGTGTTGTATTACAAAAAGTACAATTACATTGTTAGTGTGGTAGATGCTAGACAGGCTTCATGAGGCAGTATTTTGTTACCCAGTAAAGAAACATTTCTGTGTTGAGGGCGACTTGTAAAGATTGTATGTAACATGTCAAAATAAGTTTTTTGGGGGAAAATAAATTTGTACATGGGAACTTTCAGACCCTTGAATGCCCCTGGCGTAGGGCAGTATTGTTACAGAATTGTGGGGATTTGGGATAAGAAGGGAGCTGAATGAATAGCTTTTAGGCTAGGGGGGTCAGTAGTAGGGTAACAGAAAAATAATTATGATACCCTGAACACATCCTTCCAAATTCAGGTTGCTTCCAGCCTTAATTATTTAGGGAGCATACCAGTAGACTCATCATCATCCAAGAGGGCTTTGCAGTTAACTGGCCTAAGGTACTGTGCAGCCTCCCTTGGCTTTTAATATTTCTCACTTTTTGACATGTTCTGTAGAGTTTGCCCAAAGGTAGGAATAGCATAAGAGTAGTGGGAGATGAAGAAGAAGCAGAGATCATTTATAGGTACAGTGTTTGGATTCGGTAGCTGAAGCCTTTTCTTTCTTATAAGAAAAGTGTGTGTGTGTGTGTGTGTGTGTGTGTGTGTGTGTGTGTGCGCGCTTAAATTTCCCTATCAAGTTTTAGGAGCCATTGATACAATTTCCCTACAGTCTACCCCAGCAAGTAGAGTTGTAAGATGTGAATTTCACTTAAGGAGAATTTTATTTAGGCTGATTTCTTATAAAATTCATCCAGATGGTACACATGACAGTAGAGAAACTGGGTAAGGTAACTTGTGTACTTCATTTATTTGATTATGACTTAGATATTCAGGCAGATTATTATATGTACATTACAAAACAGCCTCTAACCATCCCAGAACCACAAAGCATTGTTTTGTTGTTGTTGTTGTTGTTGTTTTTTAAGTAACTAGCCTCTACCTCTGTTTCACTTGATGTTCCAGCAAAGATGAATAGCTGGTGTTTAGAGAAACAGTTGTAGGGGATAGGAAAGACAATTGTTACTCAGATAGCCTTGGTCATTTGCTCACCTCCAAAAAAAATTTCAGGAAAACTGGAAGCCTTTATTTGAAATCCTGTGTTTAGAATATATA
Source organism: Felis catus (assembly GCF_018350175.1). Taxonomy (NCBI): domain Eukaryota; kingdom Metazoa; phylum Chordata; class Mammalia; order Carnivora; family Felidae; genus Felis; species Felis catus. Next base: position 68,806,294 of record NC_058374.1, read on the forward strand.
AGAAATTTCTTGATTGTTCTATTATCAATATGTTTTCTTTTTATATAAATGCTCTATAACAAATCACTTGGGGCCCCATCCCCCCTTTACCTGAGATGTTCATACCTACCTTCTGTAGTCAAATTACAATATAAACAAATCCTTAACCATAACGATAAAATTTAGGAAACTGTGTTATATTTAAAATAAGCCTTGAAGTTCAACTACTTTGGAAACTTACACAATGTCTTACAAAGTTATACATACTTGGGGCACCTGGGTGGCTCAGTTGGTTAAGCATCTGACTTCAGCTCAGGTCATGATCTCACAGTTCATGGGTATGATCCCCGTCTCAGGCTCTGTACTGACAGCTCAGAGCCTGGAGCCTGCTTCAGATTCTGTGTCTCCCTCTCTCTGCTCCTCCCCTGCTCGCACTCTGTCTCTCTCTCAAAAATAAATAAACATTAAACAATTTAGTAAAAAATACACACTTATACATATTTATGACCAGTAATTCTACCCCTAGGTATTTACTAGAAAGAAATGAAAACACAAATATAAGAGCTCTTTTTATAATAGCAAAACTCTTGAGGTAACCCAAATTCCCCACCAGTAGGTGAATGGATGAACAAATTTTGATATATCCAAATAATGAACCAATGAACACTTAAACAAGCAAAACAAATGTATAATAACAGAAAGCAGCTTAGTGATCTCCTGTGGTTGGGTAAGGGGTAGGAGGGATTTACTGCAAAAGAATATGAGAGAACTTTTTGGTCTGCTGGAAATGTTTTAGATCTTGATAATGGGGGTGGTTGCAGGAGTGTGTATACATTTAACAGACTCATCAAACTATATACTTAAAATGGGTGTATTTATTGTATGTAAATTTTATTTCAATAAAGTTGATTTTGAAAGAACAGAATATTCAGTGTGTAAGAACAAAGGAATGTTTGGTGAAAGTCATGCTGCTATTTTAAATGGTAGGAAGTAACACCCCCAGAAGAGCAAGACTTGAAAGTGTTTTGAATCAAGAGTATTGAGATAAAAACTGTAGCAGGCAGTATTTTCTTCTATATTGCCAGAAAGATCAGAAACAGAAAAAGTTTATTAGTACAGTATAGACACTATGCTAAACACTTTATAAGCCTAGTATTATTTACTCCTCTCTAAACCTCCATGAGGTAAATTAGTTAAAAAAAAAAAAAGCTTAAGAAGACTAAATACAGTATTGAAGATCACATGGCTAATGAGAGGCAGGGCTAGGATTTGAATCAGACTGAAAAATATAAATGCTTACTCGTTGTACTCGAATAAGTCTTTCTGAATCATAATTTCTTGCATGATTCTGGAGATAATATTATTTAGGATTATTCAAATAAGGTATTAAAATACATGTTGCAACCTAGAGAGTAAACCATCACACCCATGCTCATTAGTCCATAAATATTTGTCTACTGTGTGCCAGAAATTGTACCATGCACTGGGAATATGACTCATCATTTGCCCTCATGAGCTTCGAAATGTAGGTAAAAAAACAAAGAAGTTGAAATGCAGTGCAAGGAAGGGAATCACAGTGCTCAAAGACCACATTGCTTAGGCAACCACCCCGTTGGAAGTGGTGATACCTGAGTGAGAGCTGATGTATTCATGGGTTTGCTCTCTGAGTGTGGGAAGGGGGGTGGAGTAATGCCCTAGAAGAGATTTATGGGAAAGTCCAGAGGAGAGAAAAGTTCAGTAAAGTTTAGTGGGGCTGGTGTGCAGAATGAGGAAATGGCAAGGGAAAGTTTGAAGGGATTAGTAGGGGCCGGATCGAGTGACCTATAGAGTGTCCATAATTTGTCATCAAAACCAGAATACTTGCGAGAGAAAGGAGCACTATTAATAATTATTCCAACAACAGATCTTAATTCAGGCTGGCCATGACCAGCTGGTTGCTCCATAAGCCTTGAAAGGAAATTTGGAGTTTTTAGGGTTGGTAGGCATAATTGGAGGGTTTTGAGTAGAGAAGTAAAATGACTAAATTCTACCTTGCATCATGCCTATCATTATGCTTTCAGGAGGGGGCTGAAGGGACCTTTAGTACACTTTAACTTCCTCAGGTATATGTATGATGCCTTTTAAATCTTTAAATTCTAAATGAAAATTATAGCCACTCAAGGAATAGTTAAGGAAAAAAAAACACTGAATATTTAATATATCAACAACCGAAAGTATAATTTGAAAACTAAACTTACTTATGATTTAATTTTATTTCCTAGTCAATTTTTATTGGCAAATATTCCAAATAAAAGTGCCTGAAAAATGAAAGTGGAAATGATTTTTCCAAAATAACGTTTTAAAATGGATAAAGATTTATTTCTTAAGCAATATCTAAGCCCCTGCTATCGCAGAGCCAAATTTTGATAATGTTGTGTAATATAAAGGAAAATGTTGAAGATTTGTTTCTTGATTTAAATGATTTCTAAGAGAGGTGGTAAAAGAGAATACTTCAATACTTTTTATACTTTGTTTTCATTCATTTGAATATTCAACAAATAGTTATGCAATGCCTAAAATGGGTAATGAGAACCTATAGTGACATTGATCTCCTAGGCATAAGGTGGATAAGAGCTGAATCTCACAGGGCTTTGCTGGCAATTCTAAGTTGTTATGCTTTTAGGAGCAAAGAGAAGTCTCAAAGGGTTTTAAGGAATCTATTATATCTACATTTTAAAAACATCACTTTGGCTGCAATTTGGAGAATGTTTTGTTTGGGGTGGGGGGGAAGAAGTGAATGTAAGTAGACTATAAGTGAATATATAAGTAGTCAAGTGAGTACCCTAGGCTGATTTGAGGTTGTGAAGAAAAGTGAGTAGTTTCCAGAAATATTTAGAAGGCAAAAGCTATGAAATATAGTAATAGAATAGGATAGGGGAGGGGAGTTGATTATAGATGACGGTATGGTTTATTTAACTGGCTGAACGGTCATGCCATTCCCTGTCTTAGGCAGATGACAGAGTTTGTAGAAAACTTCAGAAGATTGTTATGGACTGTCAGGAAAGCCTTGAGACACCTAAGGAAATAGTCAAGTAGATAATTGATACAAAAGTCTGGAGACAGTTATGGTCTAGTGATATAAATATAAGTCAGATGCACAGAGGAGAGAAGGTTACTAAAGCTTTGGGTGTGAATGACCTATGAGGGAATAGAGCTAAGAATTCCTTGGAATAGACTTTAGAGGGAGGAGAGGCCTCAGGAAATGCAATATTTAATGACCAAGTGAAAGAGAAAGAATCTTTGGAGACAAAGAAGAACTGTCCAGAGAAGAAGGAGTAAAACCACAGAAGTGTAGTAATAGGTAATTTAGCTGGTGCTATGCCAAGAGATTGTTTTTCAATTATATTACATCTATATTTATTTTTAACTGATTTCACTATAACTGAAGTTGGAGACAGTATTCTCAAATGGAAAGCAATTGTGATTCATTTGTCCCTTTCTCTTTCTCATTTTGTCTTCCTGTGAGTGGGACCAGGCTAGTAGAAAAACTATAAATAGCTTAGTTCATAAGCATTGGTTTGTAAATTTAACAGTAATTTTAGAAGCTAACATTTATTTAGCACTTATTATGTGCCCATGCTAAGTATTTTAAATGCATGATGATATTTAATCCTTTCAACAAACTATGGGATAGATAATATTATTATCCTTTTTATAAATGCACAGAGTAACAGAAGTTGAATAACTTGGGCATCACCATACAGCAAGTGACAGAGCCTGGATTCAGGCACAGTGAGCTATTCCCTAAGCAATAATTGCCAATGGAGGGTTACTCCAGCATCATGTGTCCTAATGTGAAACTGGCAGAGATTATACTGAACAGTTGGTATTTTCTAAAACCCAAGTTATTTATATTATGTTGTAAATTATATTTGCCGTCTTGCTATTCTTCCGATGGGAAACAGCTATTTCCTGTTTAATTTTGGATAATAATATCCATAGTCTCACAGTTTTTATTCTGGTAAATAGAGTGAGGGAAGGAGAGAAAAAGGAAAAGTCAGGGTTGGAGGAGTAGGGAAGCCATATACTAGAAACAAAATGCCTTAATTTACACATAATTTAGAGTAGAGGTCGGGGACAGTAGAAATCCTCTATGTATGCATAAGGAAGAAAAAAGATTCCTTTTATACAATCAGAAGATCACAACCCAAGATGGAAAAAGGAGAAATTTTGCAATAAATCTAATCTTTAAAACATAAAACGTTTGATAAATATACAAATTCTATTAAATAAGTAATAGCATTAATTAATATGAAACTACTTCATTCCGCATCTATTGAGTGCATACTATTTGCTTGGCCATTTTTCTATTACTAGGAATGTAGCAATGAACAAACCAAATTTCCTGCACTTGTGGATCCATCTTACATTCTAGGGGGAAAGATGGGCAATAAATAAATAAGCCAACAGGTGTGTAGTATGTTAGGTGGTGATATAAGCCATAATAAAATATAATAATAATAAAAGAAAAAAGGCAGGGTAAGGAGAAAAGGAAACAATGAAGTTGCTGTCCAAATAATGGTATCAGATGAAAACCATGATAATGGTGTAAGAATACAGATTTTGGTTCATTTTTTGGTTCTCATGTTGGTAAAGATATTAACAAGTGAAACATGGAGGGAGTGCTTCAGTGAGTTCTCATTTCCTGCAGTTTGAAGTGCCAAATTTTTAAAATAATTGTATGCATTTAGAAATTAACCCACATTTAAATACACAAAACAGACTGGAGCCAAATACCAAAATGGTAACAATGGCCATCACTGGCTGGTTTTTATTTTCATCTTTATATTTTAAGTACTTAAAAATAGTTCCACAGTACATAATTCTATAATAAGAAGAAAATAACATTCAAACATTGCTCTAGTTTGCCTATTTAGAGAAAACACAGGGTAGAAAGAGAAAGCAAGAAGAAACTAAAGGGAGAGAAGAGACAGACACAGTCAAAAATAGATATAAGTTATAAATACACAGAAACAAATCATCTTCATATTAAGAAAAAGAGATGCAGGGGGAGGGAGAGACATACCTATAAATCTGCCCACACAATTCTCCATATTATAGCCTTTAACATTCAGCCACTGAACATTATAATTCTCCATTTTAATACAGGACAAGCATATCAAGAAATATTGGTACTGGAAATTATTAGTGTTGGATGACATCAGACTGAGAGTTGCATCTGATAATAGAATTAAAGCAGGAAGTTAAACCTGGGCCAGACTCCTGTTTTGGTTCTCTGTTGGTCTTTTAAGTAGACATTAATTATACATGTAGACAAAAAACTCAAGTCATAACAGAGACAACTCTTAAAGTATTTATATTAGAATACAAATTAAAATAAAACCTTAAAAATTAAATATATTGGCCCAACTGATTATTTTATGCTGTTTAATTATTTCACAAATGAATTAAGTCTAGAGGACTACTGCTTTGAGCTAATCAGCTTACTTGTAGCTATTTTTTGATAGCTTTATCAGTAAGTAATTCACTTACTAGGATTATACATTCTATTTATTTTCCAAGTAAATCTATAGAAATCGAAGTGTCAGTTATATATGTCTTTTTCATCTTTATTTCTGATAAGATTCGGAGAAAACTGACCTTGACGGAACAGCTTAACTTGTATTAGGTCACTTTCTACTTTATTTCAGAATACTGCCAGTGAACTGGTTTGTTCAGAATATCTGAAAATAATCTTTGAAATTTTTCTGTATTTGATTAATGCATCAAATACATTTTCTATCAACAGTACTGAGAGCAATTTACATTTTAAATGTGAGATCCTCCAGAAAGCCTTTTTTTTTTTTTTTTTTTTGCCAGCTCTTTGGATAATGTTTGTAGAAAGATTCGCTTATGATGTTTTGTTTTGACTTATGTTTTAGAGGAGGAACAGTAGTATTGAACATATCAAGTTTTCTAGTAGAACTTTGGTATAACTTCCAGCATGACAACAGAGATAAGGAGTATGTGTTCATTTCAGTACAATTTATATGAAAAATCCAGTCTTGATTCCCTTTAAACAAAAACTGTAAGAAGTGTCATATTCTGGGTGGTCTCTAATTAAACAAGCGAGTGCTATTGAGTACAAGTGTGATAGTTTATTTTATTTTGAAAATAAAATAAATTCAAGTCTTAAGGAAATTCAAGATGTAGCAGATCAAAGTTATGACTCCAGTTATACACAAATTGATGTAAGATGGTGTTTCTTTTTTTATATAAAAGCATTATGTAGCCAATGTTATCTTATGTAATTATTAGTAAACACGTTCCTTGACACTAAAAATTACTATCATACATTATCAACGTGTAGAAAGGAATAGTCAAATACATTAGTTCCATCAGAATTTGAGAATGTGTTATATACACTATGAAGCTAGGCAAGATGATGCCATTATATTTTTTAAAAGTAAGCACAAAGAGTCTTACATGAAACTCTGTACAGTGGCCATAACTTGGTCTTCTGAGGTCTGCATTTCCTTTGTTTTGCCCACAGAAAAACATTAGTATTTCTCACACTATTCCAGTGGAAATACCTCTAATGACAAAAAATAATGAGCTTCTAACCCCGGGGTTCTGCCAATTTACTACAAAGTAACCACCTGCAATCAAGATATTTTTTTTAATCTTGTGGGTTTTTTTTTAATTAAACTCTTATGTATCTTTCCTTTTTAATTATAAAAGCAACATGTCTTTATTAATTAGGTAAAACTGATGATCCAGAAAGATACACAGTTTATTTTGTTGCTTCATGAATTCCATGGCATATTCCAGTTTGAAAAGACAAAGAATTCTCTCTCCTGTAGACTCATTAGAGATGTACCAAATGTGTGGGAGTTCAAAAAGTCCTTAGAATTCCTCATACGCATTTATGTCGATTTTCATCACCAATTTTTATTTTGAGAAAATGCCTTATGAAGACCGTAAAAGGCAGTACTAGTGAGGAACAGTTACAGCTTTCTTTAGAAAACACCTAAGGGCAAATGGGCAAATTTCATCCCATATGCTTTGTTAGAAATCTAATAACTTGTGCTAAATAAATTATGCCACATCAAAAGTCACAGGCTTAATCAAGATTTAGGAATAAAAGGAATCAGATCCCATTTTTCTACAAAAGCAAAGTAGCGATATTTCCTTTGTTATTATTTTGGAATCTTCTCTATTTGACCAAACTCAACAATTTGCAGTGAAGTATAATACGAGAAAGAGAAGAAAAGAAACACACTCTTGCATCGGCAGGTCTACAGCAGCAAATGTGAGAACGGGAGTGGTGAGCAAGGGTAATGGGGCAGAGTGGTAGGGAAGGGGCAGACTTCGTTGCTGACGATGGACCTAACGGCTGCTCATTGAACTCTGGGTATTAATCCTGTGATTTCAGTTTCTTCTTCCATCTTCATCTTCCCATCATCTCATCCCATGATGCCACCTGCACTCCTTCAAACCTCCTAGAGGTTCATCCAGTTCCCTAGATTTATGTCTTCTCCAACATCAGGACTTCTGTATTTCTTTTTCTACTTCCCAACGGCTTTGATGACAATACTGTCAGATGTGACGATTATTACTGCTCTGCCAGCAGAAGGACCGTTGCCACACTCCATCCTGTGGCAGAGGCTTGAGATCACACTCACCTATGTGTTCACAATGCAGACTTGGGGGTTGCTTCCCTGGCATGTGCTAGATAATTTTAGTAATTAAAAGTCCATCTTAGATTGATCCTAAGTGAACCTGTTAGGAGGTAAATGTAGGTCACTAAAGTAAGGTGTCTTTCGTTTTAGAATTAAATTAAGGCAAGTCTTAAAGATTAATAAAATCAAAATCAATGGAGTTGCTATTTTTAGCCTGATTTTTGAAGCAGGGATAAAAAATGCAATGTATGTATTAAAATTGTTAGGCACCCAGTGTATACCATTTAGGTAGAACATGTACAATATAGAAGACTAACTCATGCTACCAACAATAAATTACAAGAGACTATGGTTGGTTCTTTGTGGTAAAGAAAATCATGGAAGGGGCTAATCATTCAGTTTAATTACTCAAAATTATTACTGATTCCTATAGTGACTCCCCAAAGCAAAAGGAACATGTGTATGTTTGTATACATGTGTGTTTACACGCTATGTATATCAATGAGACATATAAAGTGAATTACACAGTCGTACTATTAATTTTTTTTTTTACTTTTTTGGAATGTACTATATTGTCTTTATTGAATTACATTTTGTATTCATTAAACGAAAATGAAAATAGAGTACATCAGCTAGGTAAAAGAATGCTGATGGGGAAGGAAAATTAGCGATCATATAAAGTTTTGTACTTATATTAAATTTAAACATTATTCAAATTATGCAAAAAATATTTACCATATATAAATCCAAACTTAAAATACACGGAGGAGACTCCTCCCTTCCTCCTGTATTGATAATAGGTTGAATCAATCCATAAACATGCTATTACATGTATGACCAAGGTCTACCCCTGATGGCAGATTAAGCTGTGGCCAAAAAAAATAGCATCCCCATACATCCCACACCCTTGACCTAGTATCCTTTAAATTCTTTAAATTCTTTAAATCCTTTGAATTCTCAGAACTATTTAAAAATATATAATAATAGTTAAGAATATGTACATACTTATAAATGTCCCCGTGAAGAATAAGGGAAAATCTTATTTAAATTCTGTCAGTTTTCTGCTATATAACTACTCAAGGCTACAGGTACAATGAATACAGTAAGTTTTTTTGCATGAAAATAAAATAAGGATTTTATTGGCAAGACTGGTAATGATATCTAAGGGCAAAGAAGATCAAGTGATTGTGGCCTTTATAAAAGTAAATCTCAAACTGAGTGTATACAGTATACAGGATGACTATATTAATTGGTTTTATAAGTATCAAAAGTAAAGTAGCATACCAACAGGAATTAAGACCAATCTTAATTCTTGGAAATTTACTTACCACCACTAAAATACATTCTTTTTGCCATTTTCTTACGATCTATATAGTGGTTTGTAGTGGTTCAAAAAATCCATTAGAGGGCAATATAATATTGCTCTGCAGCTCAGAAAGGATGTGCAGAACTACCCTGCCTCTGTGTGTGTGTGTGTTTTGAAAATGGGCTTCTAAATAACAAAATAAATTATTATCATTTTAGTCTTCCTTTGTTAGTGTTTTATTTTTCTGAAACACAAACCTTCAGCTGAATTTTAAGCCTTTTCAAAAGAATTTAGAGTTAGATCATATTCCAAATTTGGATTTCTATCTATATGTGTGTGTTTTAATTTGATAGATACAAACAGGTAGTACAGAAAATGTCCTCAAGTTCTAAAAGATCTTTTTTCCTACAATATAATGTAAAAAAACCTCCTTAGAAATGAGTAGAATATGTGTTTGTAATTTATGAATACACATATAGGAGATATATATATATATATATATATATATATCTCCCTGTATATGATATTCTGTGCTTCTTTTTAAAGAACCTTGATTATTTACATTAAAGGACACATATTTTACATGTATAGTTTATAAGGAAACCTAAAACTTGTACTCAGTCATCAACCCAAGTTATATTTGTAAGTTTGAGAATACAGTCTTAACTCATGTAATGCACTGTTTACATAATTTAATGTATTTTTTAGTTTTACTGAGTTGAAATATATTGAGAATGAATATGGTTTTACTTTAAAAAAAAACTGTTGTGTGATACCAGAGCACTGAAGGGACCTAGTTCAAATCTCATCTTAAATCCCAAGGATAAATTATGCCACAACAACAAAGTTTAATGAAAACACTAAACACTAAACTGCATTAAGACTTCTGTTTTCTTCTGAAACTGTAATGAGTCAGTTCTGGATTGTTTCTCAGCACAGGGATAACTACTGACTGGACCAAGAATGAGCTTCTGAATGACACAGTGAGACCTTTCACGAAAAGGCAGATGAGGGCCTGAGCTTGGGTGAAGGGGAATGGTGATGAACTAATCACTTAGACTGACTCTTTTTGGAACTTGGACTAGACCCGTGCCCCCTCAAATTTTTAGCCATATCCATAAACTGCTTATACTGTTCACTTCATTGGATCACTTTTTAAACTTAAATCAAGTAAGTTACCATAAATTACCAGGAAAGAATAAAAATAGATACAAAGAAAATATATTAATTAAAAAATGAAATTAAATAATAAAAATAAATCACAATGGATCTAATATAGAAATGCATAGCTGAAAAGAAATTATTCAATGCAAAACTTTTTTTATTATCAGTCTGTAATAAAGGGATTTGTTTGGGCCCAGTGCTACTTAGTTTGTGAAGTAAGATTAGATTTTTAAATCAATACGATAATTCCATTTTGTGTGTGTGTTGATATTTACTGGAAGTGAGAATCCCATTTCACATGTGCACCTAGTTAGATATTGTGAGCCAGTTTGCAATTTACACTTTTAATTATGGATAGTGAGTGGTACTTTGAGCAGTAGGAAGCAGATATAAAGCAGGAAGCTAGATCTCAGGCTACTGTTTGACCTAGGTGAGGTGCCCACCTCAGGAGAAGGTATTTGGGGAAGACTCTGAAATTGTACAGCTTCCCTTACACTCTCCCTATTGTCAGTACTCATTCTTGCCCAAAGTGGAAAAGCCCCTGAATTGGAAAGTGCCTGTGGCTTACCTAGAACCCCTTTGTTCTCTGCATGGTCCAATACACAAATCATAAAAATCTGCATGCTCCCATCACCTTGCTGTATGTGAATCCACCACAATTAAGGTCTAAGTTCCAAAGAGAGAAACGTTCCCTCCAGCCTCCTTAGCAATTTCAGCAGAAGGACAAATACTCATGTTTGCACCTTCAAAAGTTATTTTACTGGAGTACACATTCACATTTAGAAAACAGAACCAGAGACTATGGGGAACATTAGAAAGTTGTGATAGAAGGGTGCAAAGATCAGTACTGGTGAGAATAGAAGTATAAGTGGTCCATGGTCCCTGTGACATGTCCGCTTTCTATATCCAGTCCACTCACAGCCTTACACTGGCCAGATCTTGTCATTAGCATTAGCTGGATAAATATCCAGACGTTTGTTTGTCTATTGGCTGGAAAAGAGAAGCTTCTTGTTCAAAAACAGAAAAATCCTTTTTGGGAATATATCCAAATCTTGTTTCATTAATAAATGATACTATCTTTCAATAATAAGATATCGGTTAGTAGTTTAAGAGGAGTTTTTAACATAATGCCACAAAGCAAAATTTCCTTTCCAATTTATTCACAACTTTCGTGTTAACATTTTTCCAGAATTCTATTAGTCTGTCCATCCATACAGTGAGACAATCAGCCTGTCATTTCTGTGCATCAAAGCATTGTTTGCTCATAGAACTCTTCAGCTCAGGTGCCAGACAAGCTGTTAATTAAAAATAATTCAGTGCCAGCCTATGAACTCTCTGAGACAAGCCTATCCAGCCTTTGACTGTCACCTTATGTGGGTAATGTAAAAACTACTTATGACTTTCAGCGTATAATGAAGCAGAAATATAGCTGTAGTGGGGTTTGAATGGAGATGGCAAATACTTGGCACACATAATTTATTTGCCCCCTCCTGTGCCTATAGCAGACATTGCTAATTGATATTCCTACTGAACCTGATCAGCATCCATCTCTAGGCAGCCATTACCAACCAGTTGGAGCAGGCATGTTACTTGAAACCTTGATGCCATTCCTGTATTTGGAGGAAGGGAAAACAAAAAGGCAGAAGCAAGGATATGGAACAGAAGAAACAGAAGGGAGAATCAAGGTTTCCCCGTGAATCAGAAGTTAGAAATGTTCTTTCTTTGTGCTGGTAATAAAAATTAGAGTTGAAGCAAGGGGAAGGAAAAGGAATGAATGAGAAAGTTAATTCTGAAAATCCCTTTCACCATAGAAAAAGAATCCTCCACAAAGTGCCCAGTTTCCAGGGCTACTCTGGCTACCATGGTGACCCGGGGGAAAGATGAAAAGCTCTACTTTTGATCAACTTTATTAAATTAATTTCAACAGATATTTGTTAAGTGCCATTATCCATACTACATATAGGTTCCTACTATTCTAGGGTCTATGGTAGATTCAAAAGAAAAGTTTTTAAAAATTTACCTCCTATTGATGTGCAGGGCACCATGCCAAGTCATTAACATTTGTTATTTTATTTAAATCCCAGACACCCTTGGGCCCAAGCAGTGTCCTGTCAACTTCACAGATAGGTGACTTGAAAGACATTAAGCCAGTTGCCAAAAGTCAAATAGTTACCAAGTGAGGCCAGATCTTGCACAAATATTCTTTTCACATTGTGTTGTCTCAGATGGCCAATAACTGGACTTGGTTTTTTTAACATATATCTGGATTCACTGAAACAGGAAAAGAGGAAGATGTCATGGTCTTGCCTTCTGTTCATACACATCGTTTCCTTGCCAAACCATACAAATTTCCAAAGGCTAAAGGTAAAGGAAAAAAAAATCAATTATCAGTGCTTGACTATCTCTTCTGGTCTCATTACTTGTAGTCTTTAATTATTTCCAGGTTCAAAACTTTTAACAGTATTGAAATGTTAATATTAGTTGTTAAAAAATACAATGTTAAAATGTTAATATTAATCATTAATATTAAAATATTTTAATACTGTTAATATTATTTTAATGGAGCCACCTTCACTTGAAGAGATTGAGGCATTTTTAAAAATTCAAATTAAATTGGAGGAATGAACAAAAGAGCATTATAAATGAATCACTGAAGGATAAAATCATGGGAAACTGCATGATTCAAACCTAGGCATTCCACTTTGCACCCTGCCTTATAAATTATCAACTGGATAATATGATTCTGTATAGTCACCCTCAGTCATTAATTTTTCACTTAAAATGTATTGTCTGCTTCACCTAGCTGCTTGCCTTGAGCTTGGGGAGTGCAAACAAGGATATTTGGGTTTAGCCTAGAGCAACGTAAAAAGAAATGGAATAAAACCTTCTCCAGATCTCTTTGTAGTTAGGGACCTTCAGCAGAGTTGGGTTATAATGGTTCTAAAGCTAAGAACAGTATTGCTAGTGTCCATGAAAATGGAAAGCAACTATAAAAATGATTGACACATTCTATAAAGTGGACTTTCATTGTCAATCATCTAAATATGATTCATTAATCATACTCTAAGCATTTGACAGCTGACTGACAGTAACAAATTCTCCCCAGAGAAAGCTATAAAGAAACTTAAGAGCAGCTTATTAATGTTGATACTACTTAAGCTGGATGTTATGCATCCTACAGGAAGCAGATAGTTTCTTGCAGCCCAACATAATTGATTCCAGCAGAACTTTTATTACCAGAGAGTGCATTACACAGCTTCTGATGCATTTCCAATCACAGAGGACTGATTGGTTTTATGAGAATCTTTTTTTACAAGAGAAGAAAACAAAAGAAGATAGAAAATACCTCGGATCTAAATTTTTCTAAAAAAAAAAGTGTTTTCTATTTATTTCAACAATCAACAATTCAAGAGCCTTAATATTACAAAACAAATAATGTCAGGCTGGTGTCAGTCCCTCCATGTTGCATGACAGTATGCAAGAGTTCAGGGCTTCATTTGCTCCTGAATCAGTGGCCCTCTGCATCAGACTGTTGTTTCCAGAGGATTCCAAAGAAAGATGTGAAGTCAAACTTTAAGGCACAAGGTAGAAAAAGTAAGTGTGTAATAATAAAGACTTGTTATGCAAAAACCCACGGGTTGTCTTTAAGGAAGACATCAGTCAACATTAGGTTTTGAACTACAGTAAGCATTCTTTTTTTAAATATATGAAATTTATTGTCAAATTGGTTTACATACAACACCAGTGCTCATCCCAAAAGATGCCCTCTTCAATACCCATCACCCACCCCTCCCACCCCTTATCAACCCTCAGTTTGTTCTCAGTTTTTAAGAGTCTCTTATGCTTTGGCTCTCCTCCACTCTAACCTCTTTTTTTTTTTTTCCTTCCAGTAAGCATTCTGATACACACACACACACACACACACACACACACACACACACACACACACACACAAATGCACACACTCATACTACATTGCTATAGAATTTCTAGAAATTTAATTAAATGCCCTAAAGAGGCACTTTTTTTTCCTCCTCACTCTCCCTGTCATCCCAATTGTCTCTCTGATTTTTTGAATAACTTCAAATGGGGCATTGTTGCAGAATGGAAAGAGTTAGGGATTACACAGATTTGGATTTGAAATCAGGTTTCACCCATTTAATAGCTATAGGTGAGTCAGTTGTTTATCTCTAAGTGGTGATATTTATTGTCCAATCCCCAAGATTGTCATAAATTAAAAGAGCTCATGGATGTAATGGTGCCTACTGCTCAATTACCGTTGCTATCATCTAGGTTAATTTTTGGATTGTAACTATGGTTTGTGCAAGCGTATACATGTTTAGAATTAGGTCTTCAACTCCTATAACCTGGCCATAATTTAAGAAGTTTATAAAATTTAGACTCAATAGATTTTGCAACCAGAAGGAGTTATTAGAGATAATCCAATTCTCTAAATTAATTGTAAGGATAAATATGTCACAAAAGCAGGTAAATGACTTGCCTAACTAAAAGTTTGCAGCTTTATTTTTTTAAAGGAATTGTGTCCTAGAATTTTTACTTTCTTAAGATTGTTGCATGTTTTTAATGATGATACAAGAGTAGAAACTTTTCATTTGATCCCATCTTGTTATCCCTGCAGGTGAATAATTCATCATTTCAAACTAATTGATTAACCTTATAATGAATTTATTCACTCTTGTAGTAACTATTTCTTGATATTTTATACCCTAATGGGATAGAATAGAGATACATCCAGTTGGAAGGAGTGATACGGACCCCCAGCAAAACTCATTAATTCTGTCATTCATTTGTTCAGTGAGTCAGAAATCTGACAATATCATACTGAGAGTATAAAAACTCCATATATGCAGTGGGGAAGTAATATTTTGATTGAGACAGGCTCTTTTCTAAAGTATGTCTCGTATCTATTTTTAGATTTAGGGGAATTTATATTTAAAAATAAGACAATATAGTAAAATTGATCATTAAAAGGTGAAAACCTTATTCGTTATAGGTTAAGATTATCACTTTAGATATCTGAAATATAAAGTTTTATAGCATCACATGTTTTTGGGGATTATAAATAATTCTCAGAGACTTATCAAATTTGTTTTTATATTATTTTCCTCTTGTATTTTATATATAACTGATTTAACAAATTCATGTCCCTCCACCCCCCACCAACAAGCAGAAGGTAGACACAAGATACATCAAATATCTTCCAGTTTATTGTTTGTTTTTTTTTCTTGAATAGCTGATTCTCATTATACTTAGCTTTTCTCCCTTAGGTACAAAAAAAATGGGTCAAGTCCTATTTTCATAGCCTTATTAAGTCACAACCACAGGTAGCATCTTTAGGTATCCATGGCATTGTTGTAAAGATAATTTTCACATAAATGTGTTTTTTTAAAATCACTCTTCTTTGTAGTTTTCATAATTGTTTTCTTCCCAAAGTCAGATTTTCTAGCCTATTCTGTTTTAAACATTTTGCATCTTGCCAATTAAAATGCTAGCCTCTTGGCCCTACCTTCCTTTCCCTTATTCCTAGAAAGCATCTGTTTTTGCACATTCTTCTGTAGTTTAACCCAAAATGCCAATCAATGATGATTGATCACATTTTCAGACAACAGCCTGGACCCTGATTCTACACTCCACATGCATTTGCCATTTTGATTAATGAACATAAATCAGGGGTGACAATTCACATTTGCAAATGGATGGAAAGAATTATTAGAAATGCAGTATGTTAGTAAGCTAAAGCTTCCCTTCATTCTACAACAATTGCATTGAAAACAAATGTGTGCCCCTCAGAGAGCCTCGTGGTTATCATTAGGGAATATCTGAAATATAGAAATAAAACACATGCTGCCCAGGCCTGTTTTCATTATTTTGATCTCATAAAAGATCTTTGTATTTCAATACAGCCTAAGCACCAAATGATCTTGAAACATCATTTCAATGTCTGTATAAGCCTCTGGTATACAGAAAGTCTCAACAAGGCAGCTTCTTTCTCTACCAAATAATGAGTGGGCATAATTATTTTGCTATGAAAGAGTGTTAAGCATTTAAACTTGTTTTCCTAATTCACATGAGCAATAAAAGTCAAAGATTTTTAAATGTTCATGCAATGAATTATGTGCTTTTTTCCCCTACAGAGATAAACTTTAGAAACACAAAATTCAAAATAGATAACCTTTCTTAAAGCCAAAGTGCCAATGATATATGATGAATAAACATGAAATTATCTGTGGAAAGTAGTTTGTTTTCTTTGGCTATGACAATTTCTGACCTAATTGAAACTTGCATATCTGGATCCTCACATAAAATACTCCTAAGTGGCTTACATATAAAGTATAATTCACAGACCATATGTATTGATTCCAAGAGTGATCTGCTTGACGTATTAATTTTAAAGCATCATAATTATAATGGTCCATTCATTGTATTAAATGAGTATTAAATCTTTGCAACTACTTAAAACTGTTTTAAAGGGTCATAGGTCTAATCACCTCACAAGATATATGCCTACACTAACAGTTGTTCCCATCTTCTTGAAAGGCGAAAGTTGTATAATCTTAAGTAAGTGTAGCCTACTCTTCTGGTAAAAACTGGATATGTTTAAAGCACACGTAGCAGTTCTACCAGAAAAATTTTTACAAAGTTCATCACCCTTTGGAAAGTTATAAAAATATGTGCCATACTTGGATTAGGTTTCTATCTTAACATATTTACTTAGGAAATACTTTGTTTTCATTCTTCTCTGTGACAACCAAATTGTCCCTTGAAGGCATCTAGTGTGAACATGGGAATGAGAGAATAGCAAAATAAGGTACTGTTGAGTGTTAATCTGAATTTGCAAAAGTTACATTCAAGTCCTAATCAAAACATGTAGGAGGAAATTAACTTCTGCATCCAATGAGAATTATTGTCTTGGGAGTTCCTGAGAGCCTCCCTCTCTTGGATCTTGCTTAAACTTGTCTGGGCCTCATCCAGGAGTCTTTTCATGTTAAATTTATAATAATTGGCATGGAAACTAACAAAGTGCTGAGTGTCCATTAGATTAATTTTATTCATGCAAAAACATTTTATGAGGCAATGTGCTAGGTACTGCAGATAGAAATATCAAAGAGACTGAATTTCTGCTTTCCAAGTATTCAGTATTCAGTGTTCAAGGGGGGAAATATTCATATCAGGAAAATGAGTTATTAATCCAGTCGGTTAGTACAACAATGGAGATATGCGTAAGACAGGGTGCTAATGTGAGAAAGGAGGATCAAGCCTGATGGCAAGGTGTCATGAAACACATCACTAAACCCCGAAAATGCTGTTCCTTGACATGTAGAGAAGGAAGGGGTCTTATGAGAAGAAGGAATAATTGAATTTAGGATGGAAAAGAATGAAATAGTGTGGCATGATGGAAAACTGCAAGTAGTCTTAACTGCATGTTAAACCTAAGACATAAAGCAGAGATGGAGGTAATGACAAGGCATGAAGTTAATAAGGAGCTTTAGAATTTAGATATTATTCTAAAAGTAATGTCGCAATGAATAAATGAAGTATTTCACTGAAGAAAACGTGTATTTAATGAGAAGTAGTAATTTTAGGGATTTTGGGGATACCAACAAAAAAGCAGTATAAAACATATTTTGATAAAATATTTAGTCATTTCCATCAGCAAAAAGTATGGTTGATTTTAAGATGTGTCTTGTAGGAGAAAACCACCAAATACATGCAATTTATCATTAAATTTACCTTCACTGCAGCAGATGCAAAAGAACTAGTTCAGCAATTATGCCTTAATGTCATCCCATTATCATTTATCATTTTTCTTAATGCATCAAGACCTAAAGTGTAATTCCGTGAAGGCAAGCTTGGTCAGCAACCATAGAAATATGGGGTTCATTTGCTTTCCTTCCTTTTGTCATAAAAGGGGTCTTGCCTTCTTATACGTGGGATGTGGCATTTAAGTTAAGTTCATATAACCTTTTAAGGGAGTACATTATTTCTTTTTTTCATTTTGAACTGGGAAAACTACATCACTAGTAAGTGGTAGAATAAATTGTAACCACATGTCAAAAAGTAGGTCATCCTAATGAGTGTGGGTAAAGCTGGTATTTTCCTTCAGGAAATATCTGTTTTGTTTCTTCACAGAACAGTAATATATTTTATTAATAACTGCTCTGTGTACTGTGCCATTAAAATTATTGACTTTATAACTTCTTCAATGCCAAATACTGTTTAAAATAATCAAGCTTTTAAAAATTAATTTGACATGGTATCAAGGTACAGTTGAAATTGAAATATGTAGATTTGATATTTGTGAATGGAATACTTTTAAGTGCTGAGTATTTAATGTTGTTTCTGTATTAGTGAGTACTTTCTAGTTGAAAATAGAAAGATTGCCCCGAGTTAGCAAAAGGTCTAGATTAGAGAATACAGCAGTCTCTCCTTTATCCAAGAGCATACATTCTCAGACCCAGTGGATGCCTGAAACAGGATAGTACCTAATCCTACACATGCTATGTTTTTTCCTATTCCTATATACCTATAATAAAATTTAATTTATAATTTAGGCACAGTAAGGTATTAACAATAAGAGTGCTATTAAAATAGAATAATTTTGACATGCTGTAATGAAAGTTGTGTGAGTGGTCTCTCTCTCTCAAAATATTTCATTGTACTGTAATCCTCTTGTGATAATGTGAGATGATAAAATTCCCACATGATGAGATGAAGTGAGGTGAGTGGGATAGGAATTTTGATATAGTGTTAGGCCCCTATTGACCTAATAGTATGTCAGAAGGAGGATCATCTACTTCTAGACCCTGGTTGACAGGGGGTAGCTGGAGACAACTGTACTTTGGAAGCAAGTAGGATACCATAGACTCTCAGGGGTATTAGAGGTCATATTCTAAACACCACCCCAAGTCTATGTGACATATATCATCTCTGTGACATATGTTTCACAGAAAACTGTCGGCTCCCTAGACCTCATTGGAGTACCTGAGTCAGTGGTGGAGCGCAGACCTCTCAAGGTACATTGCTTCTTCAGATGGCATCTTCTTCAGATTAGAAAATTGTTCCTTATATTATTCTAAATCTGTCTCCCTATAACCAGAATTCTCTGCTACAGTTCTGCCTACTGGAGTCATACAGTGTGAGCCCTTTAAATATCTGCAGACAGCTAAAGATGAGTCTCTTTCCCTTTTTACTAGATCACTGGAGACTGACTGGCAACCAGGGAAATGTGGTAGACAAAAATAATCTGAATTCAGTAAATATGAGCAAAGTCTCTCACTGAATTATCATAGAACAGTGTTGGCTGACAGCACAGTTAATTCATAACTAGAGACTAATTAATGGGTGGCCAATGCCAGCCTAGAGAGTTTAACTATCCATGTAGCTGGCATGCTGTCTGGTTCTGTCTTTAGACTACGATGCTCAACATCTGAATTCATGGCTTAGCTGAGGACATTGATAGACATAGGATCAAATTGACTGTAGAGGCAGCTCTAAGAGGGGGAGTGGATGTGCTTAATGACACTTATACCAGAGAACTGTGTGGCTTATGTTCTCATTTTAAGACTTTCATAAAAAGTCCATATTTCAGATAAGCTCTAATAACTAGACAAATTAGCATTCTCCCCCGTCAAAAGTATCTACCTGTTTATTTTCTCCATAATATTTATCATCACTTGGTATGTTGTATATTCACGTTTGCTGGAACTATTTATCTCCTAGATTGTAAGTCCCAACTTTTTTTTAAGTTTAAATTACCAAAAATTCAAACACTCAGTTCTTTTCCATTAAATGGTTGAATGGCCAAGTCATTGGCACAAGCTTTGCAGTAGATTGCATAGTAGGGTCTATGCTAAGTGGTTGGTATTATTTTATTTATCTCCTCTAAAATTTAATGAGGGTGTGTTGTAGACATTTAAACAAACAAAATCCGAGGGATTATTGTATTTTATATAAGGTGATAGATATAGTAGGTGAAGGAGATAGGATTCAAACTCAGGTATGGCTGGCTACAGGACTAGAAGAGAGATTTTTAATATCTGACTGTAAAGGTCACAGTGATATGTGTAAAGGGAATTTGTTGAAAGAAAAAATGGAGCACAATTGAGCCTAAGAAAATCATTTATGGAAAAGGTAAGACTTGATATGAAGAATGAAGGTGATTCGAGGGATGTGAGAATAGTGAAGATGCGAGAGAGCTTGTGAATTTCAGAGTTGGGTAAAGGTCACAGACACAGGGGAAGCTCCAGATTTATATATTTCTATCTTAGTAGATGTAGTTGACTAGCAGCAGTTTCATGTTATTAAGAAGAAGGATGAATGGTTTGATAAACCTAGAGTATTCTCAATGGGGATGAAGATGATTATCAGCCCCAAAGGGGAAAAATTGGTTCTTGGAAGACAATACCTTCTCTCAGATATTACAATGGTTCATGGCCCTCCAAAGGACCACAGTATATAAAAAGATGTGCGTTATATCTATGGTGCTAAAATTTCATAGGGGATTGCAAAGTGGGGGGGATTTTAATGAAAAAAAAAAACAAGCAGAATTTATTCAAGATTTTAATGAAAAAAACAAACAAACACAGACTTTATTCAAGAGAGTAAGAGAGTAGAAACCCTAAGAGAAAATAATCCATACGAAGGAAAAGCCAACTGCCTGTTCTACAGTGTTTTAAGAACTCTCCTGTGTATATTATTGTGGCTTAAAGGAGTAGACTCTGTCCTTAGATAGATCCGGAGATTATTTTATGCTTAGTGTATGCCATAGACACTTCTAAATGCTTCCTATGCATTCATCGATTAAAGCCTTGCAGTAAATTTATGAGAGGGTCTTTGAATAAAATTTACCCGAGGTCAAATGTTACAGTGTCTGGGCCAGCATCATTATGAGCCTTATTTTCCTAATTGGTTAAATGGGGATAACAAGATAGTAATACCTATTTAGTAGGCTGCTGTGAGAATTACATGGGATAACTTGTATAAAGTAGTTAGCACAGTGTCAGGCAGAAATGTTAGCTACTTGGATTACTCAAGTAACCAATTACGACGGATTGTGATTCATACCATACATTTGCTTGGATAACCAGAGGCAGCAGGATTTGCTGTTTTCAAAGATCCATTTCTACTTTAGTTTATAACAATGCATCGATATTGTTAGTGTGGCAAATGTACCACACTAATGTAAGATGTAACAGTGGGGAAAACTGGATGTGGGTATATGGGAACTCTTCGTACTATGTCCACAACTTTTTTTTTCTATTTCTGTTCTAAAACAAAACTTATTTTTAAAAAACTTCCTTTATATCAATGAATTGAGTAAATTCTTTTTAAGTTCCAATTAAAAAAAATTCAACTTCATAAATCCCACTGAACAATGAAAATGTCAAAACCCCCCCAAAACAAAAAACCAATAACAAGAGTGCACAGGAATTTTAAACATTCCATACATAAGCCAGCAGATGGCAGAGTACCCAAGCGTCTGAATTTGTACCTAAAACCCTGCTTCCCATCAAATGAAGTCTTTTCGTTTTTCATGGAGTTTTAGCTAATTCATAATGCTAAAAATATAAAATCCTGTTGCCTCTAAACACAGGGCTAGGGCTGAAAATTAAGTGGGCATTGAATGTGGGGTGGGTGCTTCAGCTCAGAGACACTGCAGTGGTAAATCCCAGTTGAGGGTAAAGATAGCTTTGATTCCGAGTGTTGTGAACTCAAGTGCTTATTCACAGTCCAGGTATGGTGCCCAGAAACAGATGGTGAGCCTTCTTGTCCCAGTCTCTTCTTCGCCTTCTGCTCACTGTGGCGATTTCTCACCTGGTGCAGGTGGGTGGATAATCGACTCAGTAGACTAGAATAGCTGGGCTAATCAGTGATGTCCAGCTGTGCCAACACTAATCCAGAGTTACTGCTGGAACCCAAGTGTAGCCTCCAACTGAAATGGGGTGGGGGAATGGCTCTAGTTGCAATGACTGAGGAGACTGCTCTTTGGTGTGTAGGAAAAGCAACGTTAGAGGAAATCAATTTCTCTTTGGTAGATTAGCAGCCCCGGATAGAAATCACACGGAGGTTTCGTATGGATAAAGATGATTTTTTTTTTTCTGTATGTCTGGGAGAAAGGAAGATAATTTATGTGAGCAAACAAAGGTAATGTGGAATAAAAGGGATAGCCATTTTAGTCCTCGGCAAAGAATTTAAGGCTAATGGCCTCCATCTGATCCAAAAGCCAATTATGCTAATGGCTCTCTTAGATGTAAAAGCTGTGGCCATAAGTCAGCACAGACCTTTGGCACTTAGTATGTTTGCATGGACACTTGGATGATTCTTTTCCTCTCTTTCCCTGGCTGTACTCAAAGTTAAAATCATTTTTACCCTTTGATATATGCATGACCTGTCAGGTAACAGGACTGAACGGAGTGGAGGCTTTTTATAAGGCCATGATTGGATATGTTCTCCAAGCTGAGTCTTATGGTACATTCAAAAGCCATAGAAGAAAAAAAAAAAAACAGACCCAAGATGCAGTGAAAAGAAAAGTTGTTTTCCAGGATGATGTTTTTCACCAAATGCAAGAGGACTTTTTAATTTCTTTTGTGCAGAAGGTTAATCGTTGAGATGGGTTAATGTACAGGCATTAGTTAATCTTAGCAGTCTGTTAAATGAGCAGGTTTATTGACTTTACAAAAGGTTACTTTGTATAATGATTACATTGAAAGAGCAGAACTCAATAGACTGCAGTATAAAGCAGTATTTTTCCTTGTGCTGTCCCTAAAACCCTAAGGTGGGCCAGTTACATCCATGACTCTGACGAAATGTCAAAGCCATCTGTATCTTTAGTCACTTCTGATTACAAAACAGTCTTTCGATAATCAAAATTCCTCCCTTCGCTCAGAGTTAACCCTTCTCCAGTAGTTTCCTACGGCTGCTCTTACTCAGCTGGAAGTGAGGCGATGGTAAGAAGACACTGAACATCCTGCAGCTCCCACCAAAGAGATTCTGTCCCAAACCATCCCATTCCCTTACTCCTCTGATTTCTGAAGATCTTCAAAGTACAGACTGAATTAAGGGTCTCAGTATCTGTTTCCGGACATCATCTTTCCAAGTCCTGCCTGGTGATCTAGCAATCACTGAGGTTGTGGGGGTAATGACTCTTATCTCAGCCTTCAGGCCTTTAGCCAGAAATGGAGGAAGAGAAAACAAGTCCTATTTAAACATCCTGTCATATTGGTAACTCTGGAGGATTTCTATGACATTAAAAATAAGGCTGTGTAATGTGAAAATGGCAACGTGCTAGGATTCTCATTTAGTGAATCTCAAAGGGCAGTGGGAAGTCAGGGTCATAGGCAGGGCTTGGGTACACACTGTTTCTCAAGTGTTTGGGCTGATTAAGTCTGAGAACCACTTCTCTTGTCACACACTTTACGCAAGTCAGACATGTTGACATACATCATCTTATTTATAAAATAAGAATGATGAGCTAAGTGGGACTTTTAGGGTTCCCTGCAGCTCCACATTATTTAAGAGTGACAAATCAAACAATAAAAAAAATAAAATTGGCAAAATATTATGTCTAGTTATCATAGCTTTGATTGTATTCACACAAAGTAGGCAGCTGTTAAAACCTGAAAAGCTAAAACACCTTTGCACAACTGATGAACCTAAATGAGAAGCAGCAAATCTTCTTTGTATAAAAAATGATGGCTGTGGTGGTTAAAGATAAGGGCTAATTCCCCAGTAAAAGGTAGGAGCAACTATTATTGAATTAATTAATTTCAATTTGGGTTTCTCTAGAGAAAGCTTTATATATATATATATATATATATATATATATATATATATATATATATATATATATATAGTTTTTTTTACTTAAATTTCTAGGTCCTCAGGTGAGCATATTAACTCAACCTGGGTCCAATCTGTGTGAAGTGTGGATTTTTAAAACAGAAAATGTGAAAATCACACATATTACCATTTACATGTGAACAGTAATGCTTTTAATGGAGGAAAATAAGATTTGTTGAGACAAAGAAATAGAGTTGAAGATAATTATCATAGCATTCAGGACGGAATATGAAGAGACTATAGTGATTAATATTATAATGGTTAATAAAAGGGCACCTGCTAGGCACATACAAAGATTTTTTTTTTTTTTTAATTTAAAGACTTCCTTCCTCCATCACTCTGCAGAGCTATTCTATTTTGTAGAAAACAGCAGTGTAAAATCTGACTTGGGTTGTAAGGTAGATACTAAATAAGCATGTTGAGACCTCAGAAAGTTCCCTTGCTCCTTCACAGGTAATGTTTTGTTTGGTGGGAGCTCTCTGCAAACTTCAGCAGTCATCAGAGAGTGTCCCCTCCCCCACCTTGCCCCCTACAGGGACTCCTTCCCTCTCCCTCTCCTCCCTCTCCCTCTCCCTCTCCCCCCTCTCCCTCTCCCCCCTCTCCCTCTCCTCCCTCTCCCTCTCCTCCCTCTCCCTCTCCTCCCTCTCCCTCTCCTCCCTCTCCCTCTCCTCCCTCTCCCTCTCCTCCCTCTCCCTCTCCTCCCTCTCCCTCTCCTCCCTCTCCCTCTCCTCCCTCTCCCTCTCCTCCCTCTCCCTCTCCTCCCTCTCCCTCTCCTCCCTCTCCCTCTCCTCCCTCTCCCTCTCCTCCCTCTCCCTCTCCTCCCTCTCCCTCTCCTCCCTCTCCCTCTCCTCCCTCTCCCTCTCCTCCCTCTCCCTCTCCTCCCTCTCCCTCTCCTCCCTCTCCCTCTCCTCCCTCTCCCTCTCCTCCCTCTCCCTCTCCTCCCTCTCCCTCTCCTCCCTCTCCCTCTCCTCCCTCTCCCTCTCCCTCTCCTCCCTCTCCCTCTCCTCCCTCTCCCTCTCCCTCTCCTCCTTCCTTCCGAAACTGGCCCAGCCCTGCCCAGGTGTGCATGATGAATGGGGCCCAAATCAAAGGTCTGTGAAATAGTGAATGTACAGTATCTGTTCGATAATCCCATTTCATTAAATGAAAGCAGGCTCTATTTAAATAGTTTCTGGTTCTCTCACTGCTCTGGGAGGCACAAGTGGCTGGATGTGTACATGGATGTGTCAACCCTAGGAAGAGTAAATACTCGGGTGTTCACTGCAAGTCTTTGTTCCGGGCGTTGCTGTTAGCAGAAGACCCACGGGGCAGTGAGGGGGCACTGTGGGAGCAGGGCTGTCTTAGCCCCAGTTGAAGAGTTCATGGTGGAGTACGAGCCCAAGAACATGCGAAGAGACCACCTGTACACACAAAATGATGACCATTTATGTTTTAAATGTATGGCATCTTGTTCCATATTAATCATTTAGTGTCTTATACCTTCTTTTTGTAGTCTTTATGTTATTTAGGTTTGGAAGTGATGTCTTTTTTTTTTTCAGTAAATTTTCCTTACTTAGACATAAAAACACATCCCAGGTAACTGCCGTAGCCTTCCCATTGTAGCTGGCCTTTGCAGCATCTGCTGATGTTGTGATAGGCAGAAGTAGATAATTCTGTTCAAATATTATTTAAATAATTTTATACGTATAAAACAGTAGTTTAAACTCCAGGAACGTCCCTTGGAATGATAGAAAAACTAAATTAGACAAACCTGCATTCTAACCATGGCTCTGCTAGAGGCATAACCCAGAGCAGTCACTTGACTTTCGAGCTCAGATTTCTGATTTGCAAAACGACGTAGTTAAAACTGGTCAGCTCTAAGAGATTGTTCAGCTCAAAATTGTCTTAGTTGAATTCTTGACGTCTAAAAGAAACTTGCCATTATTAAAAGTATCGATTACACCAAATTAGCTTTTATTTATTACATTTAAACTATTCCTTCATACACGGAATAAAAAAGGAAGTTACTAAATTTATTCACAAAGATCCAAATACCATTTGGCTATGCAGCCTGACTAATGGTGAAAATAACTTGAAAAATTGAAAACTGCCAAGGAAGTCTGAGTTAATGGAAAATCTCTAGTCTTCTTCAAGGACCTTCTTCTCAGCATGTTTTAAATTAAGCACTTCACAATCTAAGGCAAGAAAATAAAGAGAAGGAAACCAAATAAAATAATAAACTCTAACAGGAACTGTCCTTCATAAATTAGACTTCCTGTTCTTTACTTGAGGACCTACGTTTCCTACAGAAGCCTTACTATTTAGCATAGAACCCCCCCCACCCCCCACTGCACCCTGGGAGTGAATCTGGGCAAGAAAATTACAAATATCACTTGAGGTTTTCACCAAAGTTTCTCCCTTATGTAGCACTGACATTTCTGCAAATCCCTTCTAAATATTATGAGAGAAAGAAGTGGCTTTTTATTTGGAATGCTAGTTGTGACTTAGGATTATTGGTGAAGCCCCTTTGTTTGGGTTTTATTGAAGCATGTCAACAGCTGTCAGCAATAATACTTGCTCCGCCTGCTGTAGTGTGATATACTGATATGTATACAACAATATGTTATAAATTGAAATAAAATATGCATTTTTTCATAATTTATCAGGATTATGATGGCACAAAAAAGGCAGTCTTATGAATAATACAGAGCTCTTCAGCGGGCATTATGTACTGTAGGTAATAAACGAAGCCTCTCCCCTGGACTGCCAGGAGAGTTGTAAAGCAGAATGCATTAGTTCAGCCCTGCGATAATAAATCATTTTAGTATGTCAGTAGGCTCTGGCTAACTTTTACTCCTGAGGTCTGAAAGAATAGTGTGCCATACGGCTCTGGATGGTTTCTGAAGTGTTTAGACTGGCTCTGATTCTCCTGGGTAATGTTTTGAGTGAGCGATATGGTTAGATAACAAGTGGCAGTATTTCTCAGGTATCGATATCATGATGCCTCCTGTTGTTTTATTGCCTGGAGTGGCTGATTTTGTCCTAATTGGAACTGTAGTTCTTCTTTGTGTCTCTATTTGCAATATGGTGCTGTGCGTCTTTAAAAAATAAAAGTTGTTCTGCAAAACTATGCAGCTGCTCTAAGTGATATCACCCTGCCTCTCAGTTACCTTTGCATGGATAAGAAATCAATAAGTTCTTTCTGTTCTTATTTATCCTCTTAAAAAATATAGCTAGCCTTACAGGAACTGTTTTTCTTAGTGCTACAATGGCCATTAGTTCATCATTACTTCGTGTGTTTCACAAGATGACAACACAGCTTGGTTGGTAGGTAGCTAGCAAACCTTAACTGATTGATTTAAAAAATCATCTTTATATAAACTTTGTTAGCACCTCAAGCCCTCTGTATGTATTGATTTTTCCTAGAGTAACAATGGGGGTAGTGGTTGTTGTATATGTAGAAAAGGTATAATTAAAAATCATTCTTTTTAGTTTAGAATATGTATATTTTTTTGAAAAAAGTATGTTACAGGTTTCTTATGTGGTAGCAAATGTCTGAAATAATTTATGAGAAATACTAGATGGAAATCAACAGCTGTTTTGAAGGAGGTGAAATGTATATTGGATTTCATCATTGTTTTCTTATAACTGTGTAAACTCATTCTGAAAACTATGTTAGCTCTTTTTGATGTGTAAGATTGCTTACCAAGCCTCTGCTGCCTTGATTTAAGCATCAATACATTAAGTCCATGCTGCTCTGTGAACAGTTAAGAAAACAGTGATTTGAAGCGTTCACACAGTACCATTTACTGCAGTGTAATAGCATGGTTTATAACTTAAGCCCATTCTGAACATTCAAACTAATTAGAGTCGTGAAACTCTAATACTCGTGTGTTTTAATCCTCTGGTATATTAACCACTGTGAGAAAGGCCATGCTTTTCATAGAAAAGATCCTGAACTAGTCCTGAAGAATATTTGGATTGAAACAGGTATGAAATAACAGTTCGGCCCCACTGCTCCTTCAAGTCCCTGAAATATAAATGCAGAGACTTTTAGCATCAGCACACCAGCTGAGCTGCATAAAGATGGCCAATTTCTAAGGAAACCAGAATTTATGTAATACAGGGCCTTTTAGAACACATCAACTCAAATTCATTTGAAAGCAAATATGTAACTGGTACAGCTCGCAAAGCACGGCATGGCTCTTTCGCATTTTAGATGGCTTGTGTGGCCTCTGTTCTGCACCAGCGGGTTCCCAAAGCTGGCTCCCACAGAAGATTGCTGCAGTCCAATATAGGGATTAGGAAAGCATGGAACACTGTGGTGACAGCAATTTTGAAGACAGATGTCTTCTATCTGTAACCAGATTGGAGATAGTGAAGAAAATGGCTGTGCAAGTTGTTTCCATGAACTTACCCCTTCCTTTTGCTTTGTGAGTATACCCTAGAGAAGAGGAATTCTGACTGCCTTGTGGAAGCTGGGTTTCCAGTGATTGTTATTAAATAGTTGGAAATTTTGACACCAAATAGGGCTGTGCCTTCAAATATTAAACCTGGAGTATCTACTTATTTGTGAAAAGCCACTGTGGTGCATAATAAGTGCTGATGATGGGCCTTTCCTTTGGATCATGTATAGCTGGAGATTTATTTGATGTTTGAGATCCATTGTGCTTTGGAATAGAATCCTCTTAGCATCCCTACTGTAAGCTCAGATGAAAGATGATTTAAGTGCTGTGGTTGGCTAACATGTATTGCTTCTACTTAGGATGGACTTTTTTTTAAATAAAAGATTTTCAAAGAAAAATCTTAAATATGCTTTAATAGGGTATTTAATATACCACTGAGTGGAGGCTTTTCTTAAAATGCTTTCATTCAAAGACATCTTTTGTTTGGAAAATAGAAATTCTGAAGTTGGTTGCTCTGTTTCATGATACTTTAGAATAAAAGTTAAAAGGTCACTGATTTATAACATTTTCTATGTAATTTCCTTTTTGCCATTTTATTTAGGAGAATGTAAAATAAACAAAATTCCTTCACATACATGTGAAAAAAATCACCCTTAGGAGAAAAAGCATACACTTCATACACATGTGTTCTGGAGTGTACACAGATTTTGGCTTATATATGCAAGCATTTTAACTTAGGGAAAGATCTAGAAAAATACAAAATCCAGTATTGGGATTCTTTAGTGAACTTTCATGGAATAATAATTCTGAAATAGATCATGACTAAATCTATGTGAGATAATTTCATATATTTACCTAATCCCAGGAAAATAGGCATTCATAATCTTTCAAATAAAAAATAACCAGTCATTCTTCATAGTCTTACCAGCAGTTCATTACTTTTCCTGGGTCTAGCAAGCATACTTCTGCTTATGCTTTCAGACTTTTCTCCTTCATTTCTAAAAAAAATTTAATTTTCTAATTCTAAATAATTTGATTCACTTCTTTAAGTATTTTTTGAATTCTGTATTTCATTTTAAATGAGATAAAGCATAAATTTAAATGAGACAAGAAGACTTTTTTGTTTACAAATGGGGTATATTGTGCTTGTTTACAAAGTTGCTTTTTTTAAACTTTGAGTGATGGAAATTCTGAGATTGAATTTACAAAATATTTCTAAGATACCCAAGGATAGTTAACATGGCATAGTAGTAGCAGTATGCTTGCCTCATCCCTCGATCACAGCTAGATAAATACCAAATCATTCTGAGTAGCCAAGAAACTAATCTGAGGACTGCCAGAACAAACTATACATCTTAAGGGAGAGAAGGGGCCACATCGTGGAAGGTAGGAGGGGCAGAGATGTAATTTGGGGCAAAAAAGAATTGTGGGTGCTGCAGAGGGGAGAGAACCCTGATCACAGAGGAGGGAGAGGGAGAGAGAGAGCGGTGCACAGGGGATTGCAGAAGAAAACAACGTCCTCAAAATCATTGACTGGGAAAATAAGAGGGGCCGATTATGGTGAATTTTTACTACCAGCAGTAACTAGTAGTTACTTCTGTCTCAAAGACAGAAGTCCTTACCATGGCCAGTATGAAGCCTGGCAGGCACAGCAGTGCTCCTGTAGAGAGGGAAGGCAGAGACCCAGGAGGAGACAACATGATCTGAGGATTCCCTGGGATGCAGTGGGGAAGATGTTTCCTCCACCTTGGAGTGCATCTGGCAGAGATGGCATTGCCTCTTTGGGGACAAAAGAGCTGGAGGGCACCGTTGAGCTGCCCCATTGCTTAGCATAGGGGCAGACATACTTGCTGAAGGCAGACAACCTGGATGCCAGCTTTTTTACACTTTACTCTAAACTCCAAGCTCCTACACATTGATGTGACTGCCTTCTGGACCAAACTGGCAACAGCCCAGTGCAGTGAGACCCTTCCCCAGAGGACCAGTAGGAATCCACACTGTGCCAGGTTACTAAAGTTTGGAGTTTTGAAACTCAGCCAGGGTGCCTGAGATAAAACACAGGGGCACTGCACTGCTGGGCAGGCACATACCCTGGACACAGGGTGAAGACAGGAATTTGAGGGACTCCTGGGACACATGAGAGGAGACTGTTCACTCTTCTGTGAGGGCCTCCCAGACAGTGGCAGGCATGAACTCTCCTCTCTCAGAGAAGGAAGAGGGCTGGTGCCATTTTTCTGTCTCACCCATCAGCTCCAACTGACTTCAGTGAGCAGCACAGCACCCACAATGGAGGCATGAGCTGCTTACACCAAGCCCTGCCTCCCTGCACTCTGTGGGCACTTCTATACTAGGGCAGGTGTGCCTAAGAACTAGAGCAGCAAGTGCCTTCCCCAGAACACCAGCACAACCCCCCTACACATACCAAGTCTACTGACCACAGAAGTGCAGCAAAGCTTCAGCTCTAAAATCAGACTTCTTTTAACAAGCAGAACAGAGCACACCTAGTTAAAACTTTCCACACTCCGGACAAGATCCAAACACTCCCCTTGCAGGCAAGGCAAAACTGTGCAGAGAACTGATCTGAGGGAATGTGCAGCCACAACACAGCAGCAGAGTATACACAGCATACACCGTAATCACTTTCTGAAGCACCAAGCCCTGGACAGTACACTACCTCTTCTTAATAAAGCCATTACTCTCAGGAGCAGGAAACATAACAGACTTTCCTAACACACAGAAGAAGACAGAGATCTATACAGAATGCCAAGATTCATTGCAGGAGAAACAACAAGAAAAGGTCATGGTCAGGGATTTAATTGAAACAGAAATAAGTAATATACCAGGACCAGAATTTAAAACAACAATCATAAGGACACTAGCTGGGCTTGAGAAAAGAATAGGAGACACCAGGGAGTCCCTTACTGCAGAGATTAAAGACCTAAAAAATAGACCAAAATAAAAAGTGCTAAAACTGAGATGCAAAACCAACTGGATGTAATGACCACAAGGATGAAAGAAGCAGAAGAGTGAATAAGTGATATAGAAGATTAGTATGAAAAATAATGAAGCTGAAGAGAAGAGGGGAAAAATATTGGATCACGAATGTAAGCATTGGAAATTCAGCAACTCCATAAACTGCAATAATATGTGTATCATAGGAGTCCCAGAAGAAGAGAGGGAAAAAGGGGCAGAAGGTTAATTTGAGCAAATTATAGCTGAACACTTCCATAATCTGAGGAAGGAAATAGACATCCAGATTCAGGGGGGCACAGAGAACTCATCAAAATCAAGAAAAGCAGGCCAACACCAACACATATTGTAGTAAAATGTTCAAAATACAGAGATAAAGGAAGAATCCTAAAAGCAACAAGAGAAAAGAAATCCTTAGCTTACAAGTGAAGACAAATAAGGGTAGTAGCAGACCTATCCACAGAAACTCTGTAAAGTGTTTCCCAGACCAACAAAACCTAAAGGATTTTGTGATCACTAACCCAGCTCTGCAAGAAGTGTTAAAGGGGACTCTTTGGGTAAGAAAAACCAAAAGTGACAAAGACTAAAAAAGAACAGAGAAAATCTCCAGAAACAATGACTTGACAGAAAATACAATGGCACTAAATTCATATCTATCAATAAATGCCCTCAATGTAAATGGACTAAATGCTCCAATCAAAAGACATACGGTATCAGAATGGATAAAGAAAACAAGACCCATTTATATGCAATCTACAAGATACTCATTTTAGACCTCAAGACATCTGCAGATTCAAAGTGAGGGGATGGATAATCATCTATCATACTAATGGACATCAAAGGAAAGCCAGAGTAGCCATACTTATATCAGACAAACTAGATTTTAATTTTAACCAAAGACTGTATAACAAGAGATGAAGAAGGGTACTATATCATAATAAAGGGGTCTATCCAACAAGAAGATTTAACAATTGTAAATATTTATGCCCCCAACTTGAAAATACCCAAATACATAAAACAATTAATAGCAAATATAAAGAAACTCATTGTTAATATACAGTAATAGTAGGGGACTTTCACACTCCACTTACACCAATGGAAAGATCATTCAAACAGAAGATCCAACAAGGAAATGATGGATTTGAATGACACACTGGACCAGATGGACTTAACAGATCTATTCAGAACATTTCATCGTAAAACAGCAAGATACACATTCTTTTTGAGTGCACATGTACATTTTCCTGAATAGATCACATACTGG
This sequence comes from Felis catus, assembly GCF_018350175.1. Taxonomy (NCBI): domain Eukaryota; kingdom Metazoa; phylum Chordata; class Mammalia; order Carnivora; family Felidae; genus Felis; species Felis catus. The sequence goes on from NC_058374.1 coordinate 68,838,883, forward strand.
GTCACAAATCAGGCCTGAACAAGTACAAAAAGATTGAGCTCATACCATGCATATTTTCCAATCATAATACTATGAAACTTGAAATCAACCCTAAGAAAAAATTTGGAAAGACCACAAATACATGGAGGTTAAAGAACATCCTACTAAAGAATGAATGGGTTAACCAGGAATTAAAGAAGAAATAAAAAAGTATACATGGAAACAAATGAAAATGAGAGCATGACAGTCCAAAACCTTTGGCTGGCAGCAAAAGCGATCATAAGAGGGAAGTATATAGCAAGACAAGCTTACCTCAGATGGCCAACAGACACTGGAAAATATTTTTTCAATATCACTCATCATCAAGCAAATACAAATCCAAACCACAGTGAGATAACACCTCATACCTGTCAGAATAGCTATAATTAACAACAAAGGAAACAACAGATGTTGCTGAGGATGTAGAGAAAGGGGAACCCACTTGTACTGTTGGTGGGAATACAAACTGTTGCAGCCACTGTGGAAAACAGTAAGAAGGTTCCTCAAAAAGTTATAAATAGAGCTACCCTGGGGCACCTGGATGGCCCAGTTGGTTAAGTGTCCAACTGTCAGTTTTGGCTCAGGCCATGATCTCACTGTTCCATGAGTCTGATCCCCACATCTGGCTCTGTGCTGATAGTGCAGAGCCTGTTTGGTATTCTCTCTCTCTCTCTCTCTCTCTCTTTACACCACCTGCACTCATACTGTCTCTGTATCTCTCAAATAAATAAACTTTAAAAAAGAAAAAAGAAAGAAATAGAACTACCCTAAGACCCAGCAATTGCACTACTACGTATTTACCCAAAGGATACAAAAATACTGATTCATAGGGGCACATGCACCCCAGTGTTTATAGCAGTATTATCAAAAAATTATGTAAAGAGCCCAAATGTCCAATGGATAAAACACACACACACACACATATATACACAATGGAATATTACTCAACCATCAGAAAGAATGAAATCTTGCCATTTGCAACAATGTAGATGGAGCTAGAGTATACTAAGCTAAGCGAAATAAGTCAGAGAAAGACAAATACCATATGACTTCACACATATGTGGAATTTAAGGGACAAAACATATTAACATAGGGGAAAGAAAAAAGAGAGGGAGGCAAAAGATAAGAAAGACTCTTAACTGTAGAAAATAAATAGGGTTGCGGGAGGGGAAGTGGGCAGAGGGATGGGCAAAATGGGTAATGGGTTTTGAGGAGGGTACTTTTTGTGATGAGCACTGGGTGTTATATGTAAGTGATGAATCCCTGAATTCTACTTCTGAAACTAATATTACACTGTATGTTCACTAATCAAAATTTAAATAAAAACTTAAAACATAAAAATTATGTATTTCTAAGATACCCAAATAGTGATATTTATTGGATTATAAATGTTTTTTATGCAGATCTAGTACAAAGACATTAAAGTTACATCTTACTTGGTTACTAGGAACATTATGCACATTAGAAGTGTTGAATAATTTCTGAGATATTGGTGATCAGCACCACCATAGCTTGTTCTAATAGAAAATACTTTTTATAATTTAAATATTTATTTATTTTTGAGAGAGCATGTGCAGAAGTGAAGGGGACAAAGAGAGAAGGAGAGAGAGAATCCCAAGCAGGCTCCATGCTGTAGAGTGGAGCCTGATGTGGAGCTTGATCCCACAGTTTGTGGGATCATGACCTGAGCCAAAATCAAGAGTCAGATGCTAAACCTACTGAGCCATCCAGGTGCCCCTAATAGAAAATTCTTTAAAGCATAAGGTTTAAGTGGAATAAACCAAAAAGAGAAAAAAAAAGCTATAGCCTTGCCTTATCTTTGCATATGTGAAGGATTTTGTGAATATTATATCATTTCTCAGATATAGGTACAACCAAGTTTAATCCTCATTTTTTTTAGTAGCTATGTAAACTTGGATATATTATTTAAACACGCTAAATCTCCACTCCATCATTTGGGAAATTGGGAAAATGGAAATTGGGAGAAATGATTCTCAGTGTTTCTGCAAGATTTGAAAGTGCTCAGTAAATATTATTTTTTGAATTTCAATAAAATAAAATATACCTCAATCTGATCCTGCCAAAGCCAAGAGAAAGCCCTTGCATATAATATGTATTCAATATACTGTAGTCAGATAATGTTCAGTTATTGAGTGAGACCAGAAGCATATGAATCTTGGTGTGCATGAACAGGGGTTGTGAGGTGAATAAGGACATAGACAATTTTGTGTACACCATGAGGAAGGTCTGTTGCAGAGGAGGCAAATACTGCAATTACTCCTTCTCCATGGAGATACCCAATTATTGCAAACCTGGTCCATTAAATGCAACATCTTCAAGAGTCTCATCATGGGAACCCTGAGTGCTAAACATGACAGAAAGACAGGATTGGGACAGTCAGAAATCTGCTGGCCTTGGGGAAGCAGAACAAAGAGGATCTAAATCTACCTAGCTGGCATTTGGCACTGTTCAGCATGTGTAAAGCAATTAATCAGCAGGCAGACAAGCAGAAATCAAAAGATGATTATTGAGGGTGAGAGAAAAAAGTAGGTCAGGTGTAATGGTTCCTAAACAAGAAGGAGATGCCATCCATGGTTTCACCTATTAAATTATGAATCACAGTGAATAGAGGAACAGGGAAAAATGGGCAAAACAACAGGTTTATGGAACCAGCTCTAGAGAGTTGTTAACTCACTAACTAGTGTCCATGTTGCAGGACAGCATGTGTGGGCAGCAAATAGAGACAATGAGAATAGTAAATGCACAAGGATCCAAGAAGGAAGCAATAAGTAGCCTAGTAAGAGATATTCACTTACAACTTCTCACTATATTTCTGAGGCTATCATCTGGGATTTTTTTTTCCTGATTTGATTGTTACATCTCAGGGTGCCCTCTGACTGGATTTGTGCTTCCTTATGCTACTACTTGGTATAGAATTAGTGCTTCAAGCCCCAAATGGCCCAGAAACTCCTTTGAAATCTATACGATAACATCTTGGACATCACTGGAAACATGAGCCCCATTTTCAATTGTTAAGATGACTTTCTAAGTATGCTGAAGTATGATGCCAACTTGTCACCTTTATACTTCAGGACTTTGGAGAATAATGTGTCATATTAAGTGTGCATTTTAATAGGGTTCGTGGCAACCATGGAAAATACATCCCAGAGAGTGGTACGTTAGACCAGTGTGAGAAATGTTTTAGGCTCTGTATTTGACAAAATCAGCTAAGGGTTGAAACAAACAACCTCATTTCTCTGTGACTTCACCCTGCAATGCATATTTCTTGCTCATGAAATGTCCCATGGGAATGTTCCTGGTCAGACAGCTCTCCTGGTTGGCTCTTTTCTGAGATATGGGTCAGGACTCTGGAATCCTTGCATTCTGTGGCTCCACTGCCATCTTGGAATCCCTTGTTTCCAGCTGCTCAGTCTGGGTGGGGTGGAGGTGAGAGGGACATGGGAAAGGCAGTGGATAATGGAAGTTTACTCCATTTTATGGCCAGGCCTGAAAAAAAGCATCCATGGCTTTCATCCACATTCCACGGCCAGAAGTTAGTTATGAGGTCCCACCTGGATGCAAACTATCCTGGGAAATGTATTCTTCTTGGTGCTGTCAAAGAAAATAAATTGGTTGGGGCATCTGTGTTGCTGTATTTGTAAAGCTTAACCACCTTTGCTCAAGTGCATTGGCTATTGTTCTTTCCCCATTCCCGTCTGCAATGTCTCCCTGTCCATCTGTGCTGCCACTTTAAGGAAGTCAGGAACTATCACCCTAGATGTCTGTAAAGCCAGAGGCTGTTCCCCTCTCTCTCAACTTCTGTTTAGAATAAAGTCATGGCGAGGAGCCACCATTTGGGGGGATTTCTTTAGAATCTTAACTATTCCCCTCCTGTTTGAAAAAGTAAACTCACCGTTAATGCATATCCCTTGTATGCCATACTCCAAATAGTAGCAGAAATAACTCATTCTGGCAAAAGGAAATCACCCTGGAAATTACCAGAGGATGTGACATGGATTATTTAGTGTAATGGCTGAAGGTGTTTTCAGTAAAATGCAGTGTATGCTGTGTTCCCTGATCCCATTTGTCCTCTTAAAATTAATTTCTGTAGTGTTTCACAGTTACCTGTTTAATTATTCATTATGCATGTCATGGAGAATGATACAGTACTGCAAAATAAAGCCAATAAAACAAGTTTCTAATGCTAAATATCGAAGCTGGAAAATATGACCATTACAAATAAGCAAGGATCTGTCTTCCCTTTTCATAAGTATTCTACAAAGACGTGCCATGCAATAAACAATGGCGTTGCTTGGATTAATTTGAAGATGTTTGCATAAATATGCTGAGTTTTATAGCACTCTTTCCCACTACAGTTTGTTTGTCTTACAAGAATGTGTTTCCCAGGCAAAATATTCACCTTAATCTTTCATGCCATCGAAACTCCTGTTTCTCTTTGCAGTGCAGTCTTGCGGTTTAGGTGTCAGCTTTCAGAATCAGACAAACCTGAGCACAAGTCCTGACTTTGTCACACTTGATGTGCAGATTACTTGCCATCTCTCAGGCTGCTTCCCATTTGTAAAACATTCCTCACAGAATCATTGTGTATATTAAACTAAACGGTGCCACTCAAAACCTTAATTTAGCATGCTGGCTTGCTGCTCTCTTGAACAATGATTAATTTCTACTAATAATTTTATATAAATTATAAATAACAAGATTGAGTTCAAAGGATAAAAATATAAATAAGAACAGTTTGAGAAGTGTTATTACTTTATGAAGATGACTAATTGACATGAAAGAATTAATTCCTGTTAAATATGGAACATTTAAAATTATTTAAAATATTATGATATTAAATAGGGTGATTTTGCAACTAAATTTCTTTATTAAAATTAAGGTGCTCCAAACTCGATAAGCTTAAACATTATCTCCTTTAAACATTATCTCCTATTCCTGAACTCAAGGAATCACACTTCAAGAGGAGGAAAATTCACAGGTGCCTGCATGGCTCAGTTGGTTAAGTCTCTGACTCTTGATTTTGGCTCAGATCATGATCTTATGGTCTGTGGCTTTGAGCCCTGTGTCAGGTTCAGCATTGACAGTGTGGAGCTTGCTTGGGATTCTCTCTCCCCCCTCTCTCTCTGCCCACCTCCAAAAATAAATACACTTAAAGTAGAGAAAAACTCAAGAAATTGAGACAGAGTCCTTGTGTATTAAAAACAGGATAATAAAAACATTTTTTAAAAAGTCTCCAAGAAGATCAATCCATTATCAAATTATCAAAGAAGAGATGTAAGAAAATATCCTATCACAGTATGGAGACATGACTTCTTCAGAGATTCTGAAGTTTTTCAGAATGGAAAAAGTGACCATCAAACAGGTGTAAGAATCACAGTAGTGTCTGATTTCTCAGTAGTAGCACTGCAAAGACAATGGAGCAGTCCTTTCGAGTTTGAAAAGTAATGACTTTCAAAGTAGAATTCCACACCCAAACTTTCGGTAAGCTATGAAGTAAAAATAAAGATAATTGCAAAAATACAAGAACTTGAAAGCTTATCTTCCACTCACCCTTCCTGAGGAAGTTACTTCAAGGTATACTCCAGCCAAACAGTCAGGAAAACCAAGAAGGAGTGAAATTTGAAATATAAGAAACATTGGAACCTATCTATCGAGTTCAATGACAAAAAAATTCCCTTACTTTTCATTCCCATAAATCAAAACTAGCCCTCAAGCCAAACAGAAAGCATAGAATAGAGGAGGACAGAGTAGAAATTGATTCAATTCAAAGATGAAATGACTAACAAGCCAGAAGCTGTTAGCTGTGAAAACATAACGTTTGTTTTTGTTTTTTTTTTCAACAAAAGAGAGAAAAAGCAAGCAAATAAATAAACAGAAATATGCGACCCCTATAACCCCCCAAAATAAAACCTAAAACTCTATAACAAAAGCATGGCTCAAAATATATTAAAAACAACAACAAAATAGAACACGCTTTTGAATAGTCACTGGGCTATAAGAGAAACAAATTTTATAATGTTAGAATATTTGAATTTTAAATAGCCCAGAGGTAGTAACATTCAACTATAAGAAAAAAAAATCAGAATGGAAGAATAAAGTCCTTAACTTAGGAGATAACATATCCCAGTGACCCTGTTCTGGCTGTGCCCTTCACTCTGCTTCACTGTTGCGAGGCCCATAATGATGCTTTGGTTTTTGTGACTTTTTCCCAGGTGATGTACAAGCTAATGCCTGTTCTCTGAAGCTTACTTTCATTTTTTTTAATTTAAATTCAAGCTAGTTAACATATGGTGTAGTCTTGGCTTCAGGGGTAGAACCCAGTGGTTCATCCCTTACATATGACACCCAGTGCTCATGCCAACAAGTGGCCTTTGTAATGCTGTCACCCATTTAGCCCATCCCCCCACCCACCTCCCCTCCAGCAACCCTCAGTTTGTTCTCTGTATTTAAGAGTCTCTTATGGTTTGCCTCATATTTTCAGCTAGTTCTCTCACCGTTAAAATTTGGGGCGGACAGTAAACTAGTGCTGGCTGGCCTGAAAGATGGTGTGACATTGAAAAAATGGTGTGTTGAAATGTAGAGTGTTTACCTAGCATCACTGGGCGGGGGTGGGGGATGGGGAAGACACAAAATATTCCTCTTCAGTGGGGAGGAGAGAATTCTTCCTTCCCCTCTTTCTCAGGTCAACCTCAGTGAAAAACTGTGTCCCTATAACTTGTGCCATATGCCGTGTTCATGTTACCCCAACACTTAGTCATTCTGTGGGAACAAAATAACATAAAAGTTTTGATCAAAGGCTAAAAAGGGAAATCGATATTTTTACAGGTTAAAAAGGAAAATGTGATTGACAGATTAAAAAGGAAAATGTGATATTTAATTATAGTCAACTTTTAAGAGACAAGAATCCAGATGGGGAGGAAAATCCATGAAGTGATTTCTAAGCAGCCTGGAGAATTGTCCACTTTAGATTTAGTGCCATAATGAGGCAGTGACATCTCTGCAATCCTCTAAAGTAGATTTGTCACTGTTTTTCACTATCCCTTTCAGACCCATTCCTAGTGTGCCCTATAGATTAGAGAAATCAATACCTATTTTCTGGTTCAAATATATTTTTTAAACTTTAATGGTAACTTTTATATTATAGAACTAATGGGGGAACTTAAAATTCCCAATAATCCCACCCTAGAGAAAAATATTATTAACAGATGTGAGTATTCAAATATAATTTTAAGAGTTGAACTGCAGGATTGTTCCCTGTGACAATTTAAAGCTTGAAGACTTTTTTTGTGTCTTCACAAACTTTACTATCTGCATATTATATATTCTTTTCTTGTCTTCCTGGCTAAGAATATGCTATTTTGGTTGAATATCCTGAGTTAATAATTTGAAGATTTAATAATATCATAGCTGCATTCCCATTTAAGTTTACTTTATGTTTTAGTTTGGTATTTGCATGGACTCCATATCCTATAATACTATTGTAAACATTTTAATCTAAATTTTTTGTTACCTTATGAGTTTTATTAATGATGATAAGCTTTTTGTTATACATTTCTTTATAAATTACCTGATAAAAATTGGATGAGAAATGGTATCTAATCGAGCTGGAATATAAGTTAGACTGAAGCGTAAAAGCATTGAAATGAGCCAAACGGGTGAAATAGACTAGCACGGTGTCGTTCAGAAAGGACATAATGTGTCAGATTATGATTCACGTTTGAATTTCTATTATTTATCAATTAAAAAGATAAGATTTGGGGGAAACTATTTCTTTTTCTTTGAGAAGACAATCAATACTCCTCTGTCCTTTGAACTGGTTTAGTGGAACTCTGTTCTCATATTACCCATTCCTCATTCCTGTTGGAGGGCTACCAGTCTGTTGTATGATCATGAAGCAGCCACACACACCCCCCCCGCCACCCCCCCCTTCAGCCTTGTTTTCTAATTCCTAGTGTTTGGCAACAGTTTGTTGTTGTTGTTGTTGTTGTCGTTTTCCCCTGCCAACAGCTAGTGCCAGATGCTTCATGCATCCCTCAGTAGGAGCAAAAAGCAGGGAGGGAGTGGCCCTGGGTTCTTGGAGGAGTTCTTCATTTTATATAGCATTCTAGGGTAAATGACTATTAAAAATGGATCAACAGAGCTAGCCATATTTAGCTATTTTAACTTCTAAATATAATCTAAAAGTTTCCCTGTAATGTTCTTACACTTGGTTTCACAGTGGAAAGTTAAAAAAAAAAAAAAAGGGACATCAAAATTTTCTGCAGTTAAAAATCTTTGATGTGGATGCCCATTTCTCAAGTTTTTGCTTGGGAGTCATATTTTTTCTATATTTTTTGTCATCTCTTTTGTAATCTATTAAATCATTAAGATTTGTTGAATCTCGGAATACTCCAATTGGATACATATTTAATTTGTGAAGTTATTTTAATTATTCGTTCTGACTTCAGATCCAAATTGATTCTAGATATTTTCTTTCCCAGAATTAATTTATTTCATAATCCTCGGGTTTCTGAGGCGTAGATGGTAGCCTTATAATCTTTCCTAATAGCAAATTATGCTTTATTATTCAGTAACGGAATTGCTATACTCTTTTACATGTTGGTTCTTAAAGAGTAGAACTTTCAGAGTATACTTCCAAGTAATAAAATTATTTAATTTAATCTTATGGGAAACAACTATAAATAATCCTACTGTGCTTTTGCTTTTTTTAACTGAGTTTGTTTTCAAAGCATATTTCACTATATATTTGCGTTTCATGATAACAGACTCAGAAAATTTAGCCACTGAAAGCCATTTAAGTATACATACATATTGAGATCTTGCACAGTTTATATTTTCAAGTCTATAAACAAGAATTATATTTTATAGATAATACTATTTTATGATGTTCTCATAAACAAAAGTATCTTTCAAAAATAGATGCATGTCACCATAAGCTATTAAAAATGGACTTAATGCATATATATTTTATTTAATTGTTTTATCTATCTTGACCTCTCAGTAACCTCTGCCAGTATTATTCCAAGAGAAAGCATTTGTTATTTACTAATTTATATGTTCACTTAATTGTATCATGTTTTATATATTACTTAGGTATACATTACTAATAAATATATTCTAAAAAGTCAAATACTATATCATAATAAAAGCAGTGCTACATTGGTTTTGCATGGTTCTTTTAACTACTGTTTTGATATATGTTTTATCTTAAAACCTTTTGATAGAAGTAGATTCATAATCATGCATATTTGTTTTAAAAAACTGAAATACTGTAGCTATAAATGAATGCTGAAGTCACAAAGCCTGATAAATTCAGTGCTAGAATTAACATATAGTTTTCCTGAATCACAATTCAATAATGTTTCAAGTGCAGATAGTCAAAAGTAAGGATTAAAATAACTTTAACAATTCCATTTTAAGATACGTGTGTGTGTGTGTGTGTGTGTGTGTGTGTGTGTGTGTGTGTGTGTGTCTATGATATTTTTATGTGAAATGGTTCAATAAGCTGCCTGGCACACCCAGAAATGCCCCCAATTAAAATCAAACATATATTAGAAATATTTCATAATATGTAGGTTTTATTTTTTCCCTTGTGATCATTATCTCTTCTTTGAGAAATGGCCTCTAATAAAGATATTCATTTGGCCCCAGGATATGTGTACATTAAGGAAATAAAAACCTCAAGAGTTCTCCCTTCCCTATTATATCCATAAGATATTTGTCAAATATCCCTAGGGCCTTTCACATACTGGTCAGCTGTGCACAGAGATCATTACGAAAACTTCATGTAGTTTTGCAGTATAACTTTGTGATCCTTCAGAGCTATTATATCTTCTAAGACTTCCTTGTGCTTTATTGAAAGCTTCAGGGAAAATAAATATGTCTTTCTAGACCCAGAACTTGAAATGACAGTGGACTCAAGAGATCAAGGTTATCAAAACACGAGTTGTGTGTTATGGCTTCTGTTTATCTGCAGGAAAGCTGCCAAGGTGAAAGGGGTTGTTGTTATTTTTAAAGTATTGAATTATCTGGAAGAGGAATTTCTTATCAGTATAGATTATTTTTGTTTCCAATTCTAAATGTTGACCTTATTTTTGATATCATCTCTGTCCTTTGACAGTTATTAGCTTATAGATGATTGTGGGAAAATAACTCCCAAACTTGTACACCCAGGAGGTTATTGGGGATGTTTGACTATGTGTCTGCTTTCTAAGAGGGGAAAAGAGTGAGACTGAAATGATGAGAAAGATACTATTAAAATAATACCTCACCACATTTTAAAGTAAAATTGTTTATTCCAAAGGATACTCAATATTTTTTTGTGGTTTCTTGTGCCTTTTGTTCACCAATGTATATCCAAGGGAAGGGGTATATGCCCAAGTTTTCAAAGTACAACGTTAATGATATTTGGAGGATGATTTGTGTGCAGTTTTAAAATAAAAGATGTAAGAAGGTGTAAGGATGCTATTGAGAACTATGTGATCTCTACATACCTCTTATAGACACTTACATTATCCTGTAGGTAGTTCTTCTAGGATGAGATTCATAATCCCAAAAGGAAGTTAAACCCATTTCACTCCTGCTGACTTTTGCACAATGAGTTTTGGAAAAAGTTCCTCTATGAAGTTCAAAGTTGTTTATGAATTCAGTGAGATAATGCAGCCTTGCAGAAATATTTTGTCCACAATTTTTTATGACTCTTAGTTTATCAATTGTTCACTTTACCCTCTTACCTCTATCCATAATGGATGAGATCAGGTGCAGCTGACCCAAGGGAACCTTCGTGTGTATCCTATAGGATAAGTCATATGTTTAGAATATCTTATAAGTAGTCTTCTCAAGAGAGAAAATTTTAGTTCTGGACTGATATAATTATGGGCCTTGGCTTATTTATGTGGATTAGTATGATATGTTGATAATTTTGTTTTGTTGAAAATTTAAAAGCTACAAGCATTTAATCCATGACATTGGCCTCCGCACTGAAAGTCAGTGAGCCGTGATACATACAATCTGAGGAATTATCCACTGGCGGCACATGAACTCATGGCAGGATAAAGATGGTCTTCAGGGAGACCGTCATGGCAGGTACAATTATTGCTCCAAGACTTCTATTTTCATAATGCTGTCAAAGTTGGCCAGTAAATCAGTAAAACCACCCAGTCAGACCATGCCCTTGGCAAAAATGATGCAGTATAATTACAAAGGAGATTTTTAGAGGAAACTCCCCAGAGTCCTTTGTGCTAAGTGCCTAAGGGTTTTTGTTGTTTTGTTTTGTTTTGTTTTGTGTTTTGTTTTGTTTTTGCTGGCCTTTGATTTGAGATACACGCATCTCACGCCTCTGGGCTTCCTTTATCTATGGGCTGTATTTTGAAATTTTCACATCTTTACATAAGGCAATGACTACCTATATCCAATTATAAAAATACTGCTTATAAATAAAAATAGTGAAGAACCCACTTGTTTACTCTGGAGATCTCACATTAAGTTAGGTTTCAGTATGATTTGATCTGGCTGGTCACTCAATACGTTAGTATTTATTTAAATGTTAGAGAAGCCATGTCTAATTTGTCATCATCCTGCTTACCTGAAAATAATGCTAGCACTGACAGTATTTAAGCATTCGATTTAAAAGATTATTTCAGAGCTGTGACATGCATCTAGGGTCTTGCAAACATATTAGGGGCAGATTTTGTTAGAGGATGCGCTTTTGCTTTTCCAGATTAGGAAGTTCGGAGTTCTGGATATGTTAGGTGACAGATTCTTTATTGTCACTCTGTACAAAAGTGACAGAGGACTCAGGTGGCCCTGTTATCACAGACATGCAAGTTCCTGGCTTTACATTCTCTCATCAGCTTTTAAAATCCATTAGGTTCTCATTTTGGTACCTGTTATGAATAAGATTGAAACTCGGGACTCAGAATTCTTCTGCTGCAGGTAAGGACCACAGACATATAAATACATTAGAGATACTTAGAGAAGAGCAGTTTTCCTTTAAAAGAGCAGAACATAGTTCACCAAAAGGGAAAAGTTCTGTTTTAAGGAGTTTCTGAGTCAAGAAGATGAGGAAAGGAATTCTGATGGCTTAGTCCTGAAGCATGAGAGAGAGTATGCTATTTACGTGATTTTTGAGTTTATAAAATGTTTTCCAATACATTATATGTTTTACTATTTTACCAGCCTTGCATGACAAGTATTACATCATAAGTGTCAGAACTAGAATTTGAATTAATTCATTCCTTCTTTTGCTCAAAAACATTTATTAGATATCAAAAGAAAGAAAAAAATAAGCATTAGAAGCTTACTTCAAAGCAGTACTCCTCAAAGTTTTTTCATGATCACTCTACCTAAGGATCCTTTTTAGATTTTTTTCTTTTAACCTAGTTGCCCTCTCCCTAGGAAATTCTAATACTTCAGATATACTATATATCTGTTTTATACTGTGGCTCTTTGGAGGGCCACAAACCATTGTAATAGCTAAGATTTTTTTCATCCCCTTCCCAAGGACCAAGTTTTGCCCCCTTGAAGGTGATATCTACCCTACCAGGAATGCATGCTTTAGAGATATTCTGTTAACTGCTCAAGATATAAAAATGAATAGGATATGGTCCTTTCTCTGAGTCATCTCAATAACTAATGGGTAGGAGGTATAAGCAAAAAAATAATATCAGTAGAGGGTAGTGAGTGTAACAACAGAAGAATGCACAGGCACAGTGACAGCACAAAAGAGGCTGTGTTCAGCTTTGGCAGAGAGCAGGTACAAGAGGCTTCGTGAACCCCCATCATGGTGAAGGCTGGCAGTATGAGAATGTGACTCTGGGTGGAAAAATGGAGAAGGACATTGCAGACCAGCAAAAACCACATATTGAAAGACAAAAGGGCAGTTAAACCACATGGCCGGTTGTGGGGTCTGCATAAGACTTAAGAGGGGAGGGCTTGAGATGTGTTGGGACCATGTTATAACCTGCGAGCCTAAACTTGGTTGCAGAAGCAGTGGAGGCAGGACATGATCAGTTTTGTGCCTTGAAAAGATCTCTTGGGTGTTTCACTTTTTCAAGGCGGCTGAGGAGAGCCAGCAAGTTCTCTCTTCTCCCTCCTACCAAAGCCCTGTTGAAATCACATGCATACCCCAACCTTGCCACATCATTGGAAGACTGGAAAGATGCCGTTAGTAAACCACAAACGGTGAGAAAATTTGGGAAGATTTGGGAAGATACGTGAATTAAAGCACTAGAAAAGTTCCTGACATACAAGAAGCATGATTGTTTGCTGTTGATAAGAACAGCTAAGAGGCTGTACTTAAAGCAAAACATGATGAGATTCTTACCTGAGGCAGGAACGTGGGTAGGCTAAAGGTGGGAGGTAGCTTGAAAAACAACTGTATTGTATCAGAGCAGCCTCACTCAGTCTGGGAACTCACCCAGATTGTCTTTTATGTCTTTCACAACAGCCTTTCCATAATGCTTACAGATCCACTCTGGTTACATATGACAATACGTTTGGTCAGTTTGTAGTCATACTAATAAAATAAAAATAAAATATTAATTATGACCTAATTGCCTCCAAAAGGTCTCACTTGTAATACTATCACCTTGGGAGTTAGAATTTCAACATATGAACATTGAGGGGATGCAAACACTCTGACTATAGCAATTCTTATGACGTTTCTTAAAAAGAATTTTCTGCTTAAAAATTGACAGGCCACCTGGGAAGCTCAGTTAAGTGTCTGACTCCTGATTTTCGCTCAGGTCATGATCTCACAGTCTGTGAATTCAAGCCCCCCTATTGGGCTCTGTGCCACATTGGACACAGAGCCTGCTTGGGATTCTCTCTCTCTCTCTCTCTCTCTCTCTCTCTCTCTCTCTCTCTCTTTAAAGTTTATTTATTTATTTTGAGAGAGACAGAGACAGCACGAGTTGGGGAAGGGCAGAGAGAGGGAGACAGAGAATCCTAAGCAGGCTCCATGCTGTCAACACGGAGCCCAACATGGGGCTTGAACTCTTGAAACCAGGAGATCATGACCTGAGCCAAACCAAAATTCAGATGCTTAATGGACTGAGCCACCCAGGCGCCCTCTCCCACTCCGTCTGCCCCTCCCTTGCTTGTGCCCTCTCTCTCTCTCAAAATAAATAAATAAATTTTAAAATGTTTTTAAAAATTGATAATATTCCTAATTTTTTTTTTTAGTATTAAGATCCTGAATATTAAGTTCACCTTTCTTTAATCTAGAATTAAAGAATATTCCTGGCCCATGTGTAATGTATGTGCTTTCAAAGAACAGAAATAGCAAGGCATTAATATTTATTGTCTGACTGCTATGTTCCAAACCAATGCCGGGTCCCTTCCTGTGAACTTTTATTTCAGTCTCTCTCTTTGACATGTGAGATAGCATTAAGATATCAAATATCAGATGAAGAACCTGAGATTTGAAGATTTGTAATTCTCATTTCTTGTGTATCATATTTATACGTGTAAGAGAAAAATGCTGCCTTTACCACTAACGGTTCAAAACAATGAATCATTTGTGAATTAGATTATAATGTCAGAAACAAGAAATCTCAGGAAGCAATATCAAAGATGAAATCCTGAGGCAATCTTAAATTCCAACTCAAGAACAAGAAATGAATCCCATATTGTCAATTTGTCTTTATAAATGGGGGACAGCAGAGGCTTAGACAATGTCAGATTGCAAATAATCCAAGAATATGTTCATATGTGATTTTTAAAAGCTTTAGGGTGGATGTTTGTGTTGTAAGAATAACATGTGCTTGTATTTGAATATTTAAGTGGTAAATATTCTAGAAATTATTTTCAAAAAGAATTTACCTAGTGAAATTAAATCCATATACTCTTCCTTTTTATACTTTTCACAATATGCTGGAGATAAAGAGCACTATTCATTATTTTCTTCCTAAAAATGTTGTCATACAGAATGTGACCTATCACACCCATGGGTATGGTTATAATGAAGTATTTCAAGGTATTTTATGTTCACATTTCAATCTGGAAAAAAAAGAATTTTTTATTTGAAACTATACATAAAAATAAATTCCGGATGGATTAAACATCTAAATTCAAATGTGACATCTTCTTAATAGCAGTACTACCCATGGGATGCCTGGGTGGCTCAGTCAGTTGGGTGTCCAACTTTGGCTTAGGTCATGATCTCATGGTTTGTGGGTTCAAGCCCCGCATCAGGCTCTGTGCTGACAGCTCAGTGCCTGAAGCCTGCTTCGGATTCTGTGTGTCTCTCTCTCTGTCTCTGCCCCTCCCCCACTTGTGCTCCGTCTCTCTTTGTCTCTCAAAAATAAATAAATGTTCAAAAAAATTTTTTGAAAAAATAACAGTACTACCCAAGTACTAGAAGAAAATATAGGATACGATGTTTTATTTCTTTGAGTGGAGAAGGCTTCCTTAAGCACCATAAGAAACCCAATTTAAAATTTATAAATAAAGAAAAGTAACTGTAAGCAAAATTAAAGTTAAAAATATAATTGAAAGGAAATATTTGCATCATGAGTAACATATAAAATTAATGTCCCTAATATGCAAAGAGTTGATACAAATAAATAGTGAAAAGTTAAACAATCCCATTGAAAAATGAGCCAAAGCTAGACCAGGTAACAGTGAATGATGGTAAGCAGAATTTTTTTTTAAATAATCTCATTCTAATGATCAAGTAAATGCAAATTATTAGTTATCAAGCTGGCAAAAATGAAAAAGAATGACAATATTCAACATTGTTGAAGATTAAAAGACAAAGTAGGCTTCCTCTTCTCACTCTTTGAGAGACCATGAGGAATTTTCATATAAATGTGTATGTGTGGTGTACTTGATGTGTTATTAATATTTGAATATCATAAGTGTCTACCTATGGATTAAAACTAATAAAGTGATGGGCTGTACATGTTAACAGTATATAGAATTTTTTAAAGATCATGTCATACTCTTAACCCTATCCTCCTTTTCCTCACCTTGTGACTTGCTGTATTAAAGAGCTCCATTCAGTCGCCCTTAACCCTTCCCGACTTGCAAAGAGGATTTAGCCTGGATCATAGTTACATTTGCAACCAGCATCCTCAGGACCTAAGTACATTATAACTGCATTGATGGTTCCATTATCACAGCTTGACCATGCCAGGCTTTATACGGTTGCTAAGTAATCAGTGTCAATTGTTGCTCTCGAGGATGAAAGACAAAATATTTCTTAAGATAAAAAGGAAAGCTTTATGAAAAAAGCAGAGGCTACCTTTTTTCCACAGTATCCTATTTCTAAAACACGATCATGTTTTAATATTTTATTCATGAGACAAATTCTTACAAATATGCTGTCATTTTCTCTAGTAACTTTACCTTGGAAGCCATTTTCATTTAGGGCAAAGCGATTCTAACAAACATAAAAGGGTTTTCTGCATGTTCATAAAGTTCATATAGGTTTAGGGGAAATCTACAGATCTAATGTTGAATCTCATGAGCATATGACTGTTCTGCTACCAACTTCCTCTGATCTGGAATGTAAATTAGGCCTCCTGCTAATAATATGTTTACTTCAGCACACATAACAACTATTAAAAAATCTTTTTCATAAATCTGCAAAATTTCTTATTGCATTGAATCATCAAAAATAGATGAAAACATCGAACAATTTAAATATAAATATTTAAATATTTGGGATGCTATATGATTTTACTCAAAAACTACCACTCCAGTACCCCATCATCAAATAGCTTAATTTGGTTGCAGTGAATCTTTAAAAAAATCACACCGGTCAACACATGTGTATACTCTCTGATGTTCTATGCTACAGGCAAGGAGGGACTTAAAAAACAACATAAAAAAGCAAGACCCTTGTTATGTGGGGAAATTATATCCTTGCCTGTGAAAGGTAAATTAGCAGTACCCGGGACATTATGCCTATTCAGAATGGGGGACAGGGTAGTATTATGTGCTGGAATTTTCAGGATATAAGGAAACCTGTCTGGCTTCAAGGTCAGGTGGGCCTGTAATTTTGAAGGTCCACAGGTGATTCTAATGTGTACCTTGGACTGAGAACTACTTCCTTCAAGCATATTAAGACTGAAATATCAGGTATCGCTATGAAGTAATTAGAATGATACATTAAGCCGATACATTAAGTACTTCAGGGACTGACTTTCCAATTTACTGCCTAGGTAAATTTGTATGGCTGTGAAGCTGTGTTTCATAAAGGTCTTGCTAGTTGATCCTTATTTTAGTTACTTTTTTTTTTACTGCTTAGTCTTATAAAAAACAAGATATCCTCATAAAATGTCAGAATTCAGTGTTTCTCAGAAATTGTAAACAACCACAATTAGAATATGGATGAATCATTCCCTGATTTGTTTTATTTATGGAAGTGGGATATTGATGTCCTATAGAAACAAATAAATTTGAACTAAGTATGCAAGTCTGTTCATTTGACATAGACCCCAAAGGTAAAGAGTGAAATTTAAAATAAAATCTATTAGAAAATGATTATGTTTATTACAAAGGAATATTTCACTTTATAAAAAGTTACTACAATTTCTTTTACACATAATACATACAGAAATATTTGATTTGAAATGAAAATCAGTTTTTACTTTAATTTTTAATGTTTTTATATTTTTGAAACAGAGAGAGACAGAGCCTGCACAGGGGAGGGGCAGGGAGAGGGGGGACACAGAATCCGAAGTGGGCTCCAGGCTCTGAGCTGTCAGCACAGAGTCCGACACGGGGCTCGAACTCACGGAGTGTGAGATCATGACCTGAGTTGAAGTTGGACGCTTAATCGACTGAGCCACCCAGGAACCCCAAAAGCAGTTTTTATTTTAAAGGAAACATTCACGGCCACTGGTTTGGCATCATGCTCTTTACGGCCACCAGTCAGCTAAGTGACAAGAAAAGTGTGGGCTGCTCCTGATGCTGAAATCAGATTTTCCTCAGTCAGTATTAGGGTTTTTTTTTTCCTACCATGTCCAGATACTAAAAATGTAAATAGTATTACCTTAAATACATTTGTATAATGCATTCTCTTGGTTCAAAGTGCATTTGTATAATGCATTGTATTTGTTCATGAATATATTTCATTTTCTTTTTAAATTTTTTCTGAGTATTTTCATATCATTTTTAAAAAATATTTTTTGAGAGAGAGGGTGCAAGTAGGAGAGGGGCAGAGACAGAGGGAGAGAGAGAATCCCAAGCAGGGTCTGCACTGTCAGAGCCTGACACAGGGCTCGATTTCACGAACCGTAAGATCATGACCTCAGCCAAAATCAAGAATGGGACACTCAACCCACTGAGCCACTCAGGCACTCCAAGTATTTCCATATTTGTAGGTAGTCTTCCCCTTATGCCCAATGCTTTTATGGGGGGAAGGGGGAATGCACATTTTGCATTTCTCTGTAGCAAATACAGAACTTCCAAAATCATTCCACTGAACCTGGCAAAGGTTGGGTTTATTCTTTTAACAAATCCAGGTCTTGTAGCATCTGCTTCTGCCTGCCTGTAAATATATTGCCCACCTATGCATACTCTACCCCTCAGGCCAGGCATGTGGCTTCCTTCTTTTCTTCTTCCTCTATATTCCATTCTTGACAATCTTATTCTGACAGCCTCTAGAGACTGGTGACTCCAGTGTCCATTATTGCCAAACCACACTGCTTTCCTTAGTGTTAGACCCAGAAATCCTGACTGTCCATCCAGCATCTCCAAGTGGATGTCCCATAGGCAAAATAAATTCAGCATATTAAAAGTGAAACTTACATTTCAGATTTTGTCTTCCTCTTGTGTTATCCATTTCCATGGACCATCCAAACTCACCTCCAAATCAGAAACATGAAAATCATCCTATTGGTTAGGGATCCCAATCCTTAAATTCTTGTTGTATCTCCCATTGCATATTCAATACTGACTCCTTCATCATTTCCACTGTGCTGCTGTATTAATTCACCCCATCAGCAACCTTCGTCTATTACAGAAGATTCAAAATTCTCCTTCTTAACTGCAGTGTTCCACCCCTATGGCCCCGCAGAATGATCATTATAAAATACAAATGTGCTTCAGTGATAGCCTTGCTGCCTTAGGCAATGTTCCAACTCATGAGTTGGTCTTGCTCATAAGTCCTTCTTATCTCCCAGGGAGTTTTATTATTGGCAAGACCGATGTGGGTTTTTCATTCTGCCTTATTCCTTTGCTCATTCTGTTCCTTGTGCTGAAAAGGCTCCTTCTCTTTTACTCTCTATTGTCCTTCTTTATTAGAAAAATAATACTTTGAGGCCACTTATTACTTCTTGTCCCAGAAATCACCTTCTGTTTTCCATAATTTAGAGGCCTCAGAATTAGGAAAATCAGAATACAATCACCATGTAACATAAATAGTACAATTTAATGATGTAGACCATGCTATGGTAACATAGTAAAGGAAGTGATTATTTGTTGAGCAGTGAGGGGCTTTCTTTCACCAAAGAAGTGACATTTTAACTAAGTCTTAAATGTTGAATGGGAATATTCCAAGAAGGAAGAGGGCATTCCATATGTGGACAAAGATTTAGACTTCTGAAAGAAGGTGGAACATTTTGGGAAGACCAGAAAGTTTGTGTGGCTGTGAAGCTGTGTTTCCCTACAGGTCTTGTTAGTTGATCCTTAGTTACCTTTTTCCTGAGTAAGATCATTTTTGTTTGTTTTCTCCATTTAGACTGTTCCAATATTGAGACATCCAGACTCGTGTGTGTGTGTGTGTGTGTGTGTGTGTGTGTGTGTGTTTTCTTTCACATTTATCTAAGTTTCCCATGGTACTGGTCCAGACTAAGTCTTCTGGAAAGGAAGAAGGTACTTCTCAGGAGATTTTAGAGTTTAGATATTGCATGAAAAAATAATTGAAGACTAACTTTAAGTCATGAAGAATGATAACTCATGCAGGCAGAGGTCACGTGATAGAAATCACGATCAATGATCTCAGTGATCTCTTCGGCTTGGTGCACAGTTCTGTACACCAAACCAAGGCTGTATTCCTGAGCATTCAGGAGAGTTCATCTGCACGCAGTGTCTCGCTCCTTTCTGAATGCCACTCTGTTATATTATCCATATTTTCAATCTGAAAGCATATGAAGCCAAACCTACAGGAAGCGAGTGAGCATATATTTCATTGTGAACTTGACATTTTATGAACTCTACGTGTCCTTGTTCTCATGCATGCCTACTTCATAACAATGAAAACCTCTTCTGCCGACCAGTATATAAAATTCAGTTTAGTTTATTCTTTCTACTGCCACTATCATGATAGTGAAAAGCCAAATGACATTTGATTTTTTCCCACTCTTGTTTATTATATTTGATCCATACCACTGGCATCTGACCTTTGAATTAAATGAAGATGTATATGATAGGAGAACAAATGAATATTATAATTCCTTTGTTTGAAGTAAAATATGAACAATGACATAAACATAAAGATTTCAATGTCATTTATTGCTGTAATTTGATTTTTAATCTTAGCCGATAAGGAACTATAATGCTTATGCTATTCTTCATTTAATAAATTGTAAATGAAATTTTGATGTGGATGAAGTTTGTAATGCTGGGAAAATTAGGGATCATCTGATGATAGGATTTATTACGGTACCGTGTAAGAGTTGTAAAACACCGTAGTTATTCTGTAATCATATAAAGTACTATTTAGGTAGCCTGCCCTCATAGTAAGGCATTCTGCTCATTTATATTGCATTGCAAGTTGTTTTTCTTTTGTTGTCATTCTTGCTTTTCGGATTGGAAAAGTAAAAAAGTCCTGGTCAGAACTCACATTTGCAACCCAACATAAATCAAAGCTCCATTCTCCGGTCTGAAAGCTCCCACCCCCACCTTCACTCCCAGTGACCCTGTGAATGTAATCTTTTCACAGTGAACCTTGAATCTGGTCTAGACAGCATGTGACTTATGAAGTGAGGTAGGGTGAGGTGTCCAGGGAGAGAGGCAAATCCTTCAGAAATGAGTCTCAAAATAATGTATTTTCTTCCTTGGAGCCCTAAAATAGGTAGAACTATAACCCATTTCCTTTCTCAAAGGCTGTTTCGTTAGGTTTGGATGTTTTCTCTTTCTTCCAGTATACATGCCTCGTGTTTGTAATCCATTATTAGATTGTTTCTGTTTTTCATTTATTGACCCCTCTGGTGTAGAGGACAAGTCAATATAAATAAGTAGACTGAGGTAAGACTGAAATGTGCATAAAATTAAGAGAAGGTAGCAACAAGTAAGAGAGTCTGCCTGTTCCTGCTTAATAGTTTGAGTGGTGCTTTTATTGTACACATAGTATCACCATGAGGAAATAATCTAGGAAACATTTCTCATGAGAAGTTCTGGAAGCTATATGATTACGGGAGGAAAAAGGCAAAAAATAGAAACTGTAGCTCAGGACAGTAACTTCCCTAGAAGGAGAGACTATACCTAAATAATATTTATTTTAATTTATGAAAGTCATTCTAATAGTTTCAAGAGTGTCCCAACTATAGGTCATCACTGAAAGTGATTCGGTCATATATGTATGGCTTATAAGATCTCTAATACTCTATTTTAGTTGTTAGTACCTTTTTTTAAGTTTATTTTTATTTATTTTGAGAGAGAGATAGCAAGTGAGTGGGGGAGAGGCAGAGAGAGAGGGAGACAGAATCCCAAGCACTCTGCACTTGACAGAGCAGAGCCCTGTAAGGGGCTTGAACTCACAAACTGTGAAATCATGACCTGAGCTGAAATCAGGAGTCAGACGCTTAACCAACTGAGCCACCCAGGTGCCCCATAAGTTGTTAGTACTTTTAAACAATTTAATCTGGTTGGTTCTTATCAAATAGATTGAAATCTTATTCCTCATGGTATTCAGGGATCCAAGTTTGGTAGTGCCATTTTAAATTGTGGTACCTTCATTCATTTGCCAAAAGTACTGGGTTCCATCTCACTAACTCCTTAGTCTTTCTCAACTGTGTGCTCTCCTCCTCCAGCATAGAAGAGCTAAAGCCGAAGCAATGGCCATCTTACCATGGTGGGAAATTTTAATCATCCATTACCTAATATCATTTCTTCATTTTTTATTGAGGGGCTGGAGAGTGGGAGTGTAGGGAGTGGAGATTTTCCTTTGAGAAGCAAAAGCAAACCTGTGAGATTTACCCATATTGCCCCTAATTGTGCAGTAAAATGTTTCTCTAGTGTTTTCAGTGTGACACTTTTAAACAGCTATATCTAGAGTCTGGGCTAATGCTTCAACACTCTTCTCCAGTTCCACCTACTGAGAGAATCAAACACATTAACTTTAGGAACTGTGGCTCACTATCAAATTTTCAACCATGTGCACCATTTTCAACCACTGATTTCTGTGAATCTGGGAAATTCTAGAGGCATGTGGGTGCAAGATGTTCATGTAGGTTTGTGGGCTGAAAAATTCGACAGGTAATTTTGATGTTCCCCGTGGAGGCAGGTATAAGCCTTCACCCTTCTCTTTGCCCTGTACAACAATAAGTGGTGTATTCACTTATGTATTTTTCATGAAATTGCTTATGTAAAGAAATATATTTTAGATAAAACATTAAAAAACAATCAAAAAAGTAAATATAGCTGTAGGAAAACTGTTATTTAGGTGGCTTACTATTATCTAGATTCGGGTATTGGGG
The DNA here is from genome assembly GCF_018350175.1 of Felis catus. Classification (NCBI taxonomy): domain Eukaryota; kingdom Metazoa; phylum Chordata; class Mammalia; order Carnivora; family Felidae; genus Felis; species Felis catus. The sequence continues at coordinate 68,861,572 of NC_058374.1, forward strand.
GTAGTTTGCATAGGACAATCAAAATGTGCTGGAGTTCAGTGTATTTTTCTTCATTGTTTTTCCTATAGACTTGTTTATGTAGTAACCTATGAGTACTTCTCTTTAGTATGTTTTCACCATGATTACTCAATCACGAATCATTTCCATATTAAACATTAAATTTAAAAATTGAATCAACATTTAATAGCTATTTTTTAAATCTTTTTGTTTTTGAGAGAGACAGAGAGAGAGAGAGAGAGCAAATGGGGGGAGGGGTGGAGAGAGAGGAGGATAGAGGATCACAGGCGGGCTCTGCTCTGACAGCAGTGAGCCTGATGTGGGTCTGGAACTCACCACCAATGAGACCGTGACCTGGGCTGAAGTCGGACGCTTAACTGACTGAGCCACCCAGGTGCCCCCTTAATAGCTATTTTCATGATTAGGAAGGATAAAGATTATTATGGAGAAATGGAAAAATGGCAAGGAAAATAAAACTTGGCCATAATCCCAGCACCCAAAGAGAAATCAGTGTTAACATTTTGATGTTCTCACTGAGCTGCTGGATGTGCCAGGTCCCACAGTAAGTCTGTGGTGTGAGGCAGGGATTCAGTAGGCACATAGCTCCACGGCATTCTCAATCTCTCATACCAGCCAAGAGCATTGGTATCAAGCTTTGCTCTCTATACTTTGTGTAACAAAAACAGCAGGCTTATTGGTTATCCTTTCTCAACTGTGCACACCCAGATTCTGGTAATTTCCTCCATTCACTTCCTCTCCTGCTTCCATTTGAGAATTAGAGGTATTGATGTGAAGAAACACATCAGAAAAAAACAGGGAAACCCCTGATTGGGAAGTCTCCTATTGTTCTGATTCCATCTGACTCCATCACATAAAACTTTGTGATGCTGGGTAGATTATTACCTCCCTGAAGTTTATGTCCATCCACATCCATTATTTAATAATTTATAAAATGGCTTCTGAGGATTGACATGGAAATGCGTGTAAAGCTCTTTGCACAGTGCTTCTTGGAAAGTATTAAGTAACTTTCATGCCAGGACCTGGTTTAGGCCCTATCACTTTTGTTATGTGAATAATTTCTGAGAACAACGATGATTGAGAATAAGCACATGTATTTTTACATGTAACTTGAATGCCCCAGGCTTCACCATTCTGTGAGTGCATATGAGACCAGTCACATGAATGCCTTCTTCCAGAAGCCTCCATTCACAGAGGACCTCATCTGGCCTTCAGAATTGTCCTGGTTCTTGTACAAGTCTGCACAGGGATATTGGACGTTTTATTCATGTACTGCTGCTTCAGATGTCTTTGATGCCTTCTGTGGAAAGCTATGTACCCCTCCTGGAGGCTGTAATAATGAACACCCAGGGTGCTCCCACTGCCGGGCAGAGGGGCGTTTGCAGAGTGAAGGGAGGGAAGGAGGGCCTGTGACCTGCACTCACTCTGCGATGAGCTAAGTCTCCTGGGCCTAGCTTCTTGGTGTCTGTGGCCACAGTCTGACAGTCCCACATGAATACAGTCACTCCCCCCTGTTCTGCACAAACCGCTTGCTCCAGAGCCACTCACAACCAGCCACTGCCCCTCCTCAATGCCCACATCTGCTGTCTTTCCCCATTGCTGCAGCACAAATCTCTTTCCTCCTCCTTCTGCCCAGAGGCAAAAGCCCACAAGCACGCAGACCCTCCCATGAAAGACCAGCCCATCAGTTCCAGGCAGTTAGAGGATACATTGCTGTTCTTTTTTCTCAGGACACGTGTTCATTCAGACACAGAAACTGAGGCTGACCTTAATTATCAAACATGTGTAAAGGTAGAAACAACCCATTCATCTCACCTGCAGACCTGTGGTTCATTTGCAGAAATGGATAGTCTGGACCCAGCTTTTTAATCTCAGGGTTGCCCTGCCCTTCCCTGCAAAAAAGAGCCTCTCCACCTCTAAAGCCTGTCTCAGGTTGGCCCCGCCTGTTGCTTCCCGCAGCCAGCAGCTGTGCAGCATGGCTTTAGACTGTGCTCCTGCTCGTCCTTAGGCATTTGTTCTGCCTCCTGGGCTCCCGCTCTGGCCTGTTGGACAGCTGCCATCCGGGTTCCTGCTGTTCGCCATCTTCAGCAGCAGCCCACCTGGGGGCTGAGGTAGAGAGAACATAATTTCAGCGCTAGGGCCTTGGCTGAGTTCCAGGTACTAACTGGTGGTCTTGCCATACACCTCACACTTCCTCTGGCTCAAAGGAAATTCAGAGGCTGCAGGACCCCCAGACCTGTGGCATGCTACCAGTTTCCTTAAGTGTGTCAACAGCGCAAAAATCAAATTCAGTACTGACACCACGCTGTCCTTTCATCTCCCATAATGTGTGCTGACTAAATAGATTTAGTTTTCTTATTCCATCTGTCCATAAATATTTGAATTTCTTGTTGCTGAGAACTCAGGTATGGTTATCAGTTTTATATCTTATATATTAAAGAAATGTTCTGTTGTCCAGGATGTTGTGGGGATGGAAGGTGCCAGGTAGGCAAAAATGCCATTTGTGTCACCTTGAGGGGTCCCCTTATCGCTCGTTGCTTTCTCCTTATAGTGACCAATAACTGGGAACAGGGTCAGAAGGGAACAATGCTTATTTCCAGCAGACCTCAGGCTGTCCTACAATCAGAGACAAGCAGATGTCAACAGTGAGATAGTTGACTCAGAATAGTTTTTAAACATTGAACATGTGAAAATTTCATTAAGTAGGAAGTGAAAACACAAAGGAGAAATCTTCTCTCTCCCTTTGAATGACAATCTGTGAGTAAAAATTCATTAGACTATGAGTAGAGTTCATTAGAACAAATAATCGTATAACCACGGAAGTGTTAAGATCTTACATAAAAAATTAGTAATGATTATCTCTAGGTGATGCAATTATATGTAATTCTTTATTTCCTTGTTTGTATTTTCTAGCATTTCTACAATAAATATATATCACTTCTATAATAAAAATAAATATGTATTAAAACTCTTGCAAGTGTAAATAATCATACCCCCATAACGTTTAAGTCTAAAAAAAAGTTTCTTCATTTTTCGGTATGTGTTTCTAGAATTTTTCTTACATACTAGAAAATCCAATTTGAACTAAAAAAAAAAAAGTGAAAAACCTGCATATGCACTTTTAAAAAAAGGAGTGTTTGCTGTTTATGTCACAAGTGCTAGACTATGCAGATAAACAGTAAATTGCCCTCCAGTGTTTGAGTTTTCCATCTGCTTTCTTAGTAAATTAGGTCAGTCATCAGAAAGCCTTGTGTCTGGACTGCCTCACGTCGGTAGCACAGAAACGTCGTCACTGAGTAATGATTTAGTGGTGTATTTTCTGCTTCTAATGATAGAATCATAGAATCATTATAACACTACAGTTAAAATTATAATTTAAAATATTGTCCAGACTCATTGTTCTTTACACACAGGCTTACATAGAAATCTCACTTGTGACATTATTTCTCCAGGAAATGGTTTGTTTCTACAGATAGATTTTGTGTATGTTCTTAGGGCAAAATGAAAACTACCTAATCCAAACCTCCTATGCTGTAACTCCTGGGAATTCAAGTCAAATTCACTGCTCATTTAGTGATCTGTATGTTCACCTAATAGCATCTACTCCTTTACTTGGTTTGCCCATTTGCTTGTTTGGGTTTTGGTTCTTTGGATGGAATCTAATCTGTCTTGATCACTGTATTTTATTTTTATTGTTTTAATGTTTGTTTATTTTTGAGAGAGAGAGAGAGAGAGAGAGAGAGAGAGCGAGCGCACATGTGAGTGGGGAAGGGACAAAGAGGGAGATAGAATCCCAAGCAGAACCTGATGCAGGGCTCAGACTCACAAACCATGAGATTATGACCTGGACCGAGATCAAGAGTCAGACACTTGACCGATGAAGCCACCCAGGTATCCCTTGATCATAGAATTTTAAATAGACTGTCACATTTTCTTAGAAGACAAATACATAACCAGACAGTTATCACATGTATAAATGTGACATTAATCTTCAATTTAACAGAGATGATCTTATCACCAAGAATATTTTAGTATTACTGTAATTTGCTAACTTGAATAATTATATTGGGATTTCTGGTTGGAAAGCTTGCAGTCTTATCTTCATGTGGGTGGATATGGTTGTAAACCAATGGAACTGCCTCTTCATTCTGCAAGAATATCTGAATTTATAACTTTAAAATTAGTTCTTCACAGCATGCCTCAGGGACTAGTTCACCAATGCTGCCATTTACCAAAAGTTTTTATACCTAGACTTTGAGGACTGAATATTGGACAGTTTTAGACTCATACTAAAATATACTCCAAAGTGTATAGTTGAATCTTATTCTGTACAATAAAGGCATTTATGAAATGTTGCATTAAAATTGATTTTGAAAACTTTGATTCTATTAAAATCATTAGAAGCATCCTTATTTAAAGGAATCCCAAGTCTTGTCACTTTCTTTTTTTGTTTTTGTGAATTTTGAAAATAATTCTCTATTGTGTTGCTGGCACATTGAAAACCATGGCACAGGGCAAATAAGGCCAATCTGGTAAAGAAATGTGTTTCCCCATTCTGCTCCATTTGACTGGTGATGAAGGTGTCTAGATTAGTGGCTGCACTGCTTTTGTTTCAGATTTTCTGGATCTTATCAAAATATTGCATTTCTTTTACGCCCAGAAGGATAAAGCACTCTACCCCCGAGGTTTGCAGCTCTGTTGCAGCTTTAAATTGATAGCACCACTGTGTTGAAACAATCTTCTGTGGACAGACTATGCCTTAAAGGAAACATCTAAATAAAATAATTCCTCATTGTTATTGGAATGAAAGATCAAAGTCAATTTTAAAAATAAAAATATTTTAGCTTCTTAGTATTATATGAAAATATTGAGCCCATTCTTGAAATTTACATAAGACCTTTAGTTGAGTTTGATAGGCATTTTAAAATGCATGTGATAAAGGAACAATAAAATAGAATAAAGTCTAAAAGTAATGAAGCTATTGAAATTGAATGCTCCTAAGGTAAACAGAAGATGAAAAAGTAATATTTTTTGCCAGATGAAGAGATAGGCTTTCTTATTGTATTGTTCAGACAAATAAAAGCAAGAAATAATCATAGCCAAGCTGTAGAATAATAAAAGTAAGATGAATTTTCATATAAATTGAAATGATAATATATTTTAAATAAGTCATAAAATTATTATCTAAAAAGTTTGTCACTAATATAGTAACAAATGCTATAGCTTAAACATTAACATTTCTGTTTTCTAGTGATGAGTTATAGGCTATCTAAACATTATCTTCACATTTTTGTAATGATACAAATTAGTTTCATTTTATTAATGAATTTGGCTACAAAAATGTCTCATAAATATATAATTTATATTTTGTATAATTTTAAAGTTAATGCACAAAGTGACAAGTTAACCTGAGTTAGTATATTCTTTTTTTTTTTTTAATTTTTTTTCAACGTTTATTTATTTTTGGGACAGAGAGAGACAGAGCATGAACGGGGGAGGGGCAGAGAGAGAGGGAGACACAGAATCAGAAACAGGCTCCAGGCTCTGAGCCATCAGCCCAGAGCCTGACGCGGGGCTCGAACTCACGGACCGCGAGATGGTGACCTGGCTGAAGTTGGAAGCTTAACCGACTGCGCCACCCAGGCGCCCCCTGAGTTAGTATATTCTAACACTAATCCTAAGCAGAAAGTATGTTATAAAGACATTGTCCAAAAATTTAGCTATATCACTCTTTGAAAAAAAAACAGGAAAAGAAAAACTAAGGTTTCTTTCTTTTGAATTTTATGTATTTAACTATTTTAGACATTCATATCCTTGTAATTGAACTTTCATGAAGCATTTATTCATAAAACTACACTTTCAGTAATATATGAAAAAAGGACTTTTTTCGTTATGGTTGATGTTTTTAATACGATGTCATAATCATAACATAGAAAGATTGTTTGATAAAAGTTGTGTCTAAATAAAAACGATCTGGTTTTTCCTCCTTTCTTTCCTCTCTTTGGTACTTTGCTAGTGTCAGGAAGTTCTTAAATATTTATTTATTTATTTATTTATTTATTTATTTATTTATTTATTTAATTATTATACTATTTACATCTCACTTTATAGATCTATTTTATTTTAAAAAATTCCATGCAAATTTATATGCAAAACAATTTTTCAAAAATTAGGCTGTATTTTAAATTAGAAAAGAGGTTCCGATTTTAATCAGCGGTAGTTCAGCTTACTGAGTTATTGAAGTAACTGGATAGTCTCATGTTTTTTGTGAAACATTATGAAAGAGTAGAAATTTTACAAATTATATGAAGAACACATTTTAATTAGAAAACATTTCATCCATTAACTACATTTTTAATCTTCTGGATAGGGAAAGATACTGTTATTTTTCCATCATCGACACAGATTACTATAACATAGTCAACCGGTTTTCATAGCTGCATCTCTCTACTGGTTTAAAGGAACTTTATGGTAAATATTCCTATCAATACAAAGAGTTACCTTCCTGATCTGTGCTTTCCAATAGTAGCCACTAGCTAAATAGAGCTATTTACAGCTCTTATATAATGGTACAATTCTGAATTGAGATTTGCTAGATCTCAAATACGGTATAAATATACCTTCTTAATTTTTATATTTATTTCATGTTGATATGAGAATATTTGGGGTTAAATATATTATTAGCATCAAATCCACTTGTTCTTTACTGTTTTTAATGTGGAAACTAGAATATTTAGCATTTGAAATTGTATATGTGGCTCTCATCTGTGATCATATTATTTCTGTGGAACAGCACTGGTCTAGATACTCCCTTTGAGTGTATCTATTTTATAAGTTGGCATAGTAGAGCAAATCTTCCTTTAAAGTAAGGACCAGCTATAGAGATATTTAAATGTACTTTATTAATATTTGCAAAATAATATTTCAAATATTGTACCATGATCATTGCCTCAGTTTCTCTGCTAGATAGTAGTTTCAAAAGTATTACAGTGCTTGGGGCTTTATTTATATGTCGTGTCATTATGTGATAATTCAGTGGCATTTGAATCCTTACTTAAAAAAATTAGAAAAGCCTTGTTTGAAATTAACATTTCTATAAGAATTGTACCAATGTGTTTAACATGGCATAGTTTGAAGATTTTTCTGAAAGTAGAATGGACCAAAGTTAGTTTGTATGCATCAATGATTGCAACTACAATATTTCCACACATATTATTTTATTTAACTGAATCCTTAGAACAGTATAATCATAAAGTATGATTTTAAAAACACGTAACAGTGAATTTCTGAGGAAGTAAGATGAGACGGACTGTAGGGAGGAGGGGACCAGGACTTGGTAACTCAGCTCAACAAAGTCCTTTCAACAGGAAAGAGATTGACCTGCCGTAGCAAGCAAGAGAGAATGGAGGCCCCTTCTAGAGAAATCAGCTAAACTTAGCGGTAAGGCAATATCTCAGACCCAGAAGTTGGAGTTTTTGCGAGAGATCATTTGCAAGAGAGTCTAATCATTGACCTGTCTCAGTTAAGATATTATGAATACAAAAAGTCAAAGTGATCCAGAAAAAAAAGACATGCCAATGTTATCATTCCTAATATGGAACATAGCTTATGATATGAAACAAGCAGGTTTAAAGTGCATAGATCTTAGAGAAATTGAGTATCATAAATATATTATCAAATATATTAAAAAAGCTTTCTAAGATAATTCCATTTTGCATGTTTTTGACTTTGTATTTTCATGGATAAGTGTTGTATGGTGGTGACTTTCGAAGATTTTTGACCATGACCAGCAGTGATACAGCATATATACACACGGTTTACCTCAGCATATTTACCATCACTACAGCTGATGGACTTCAGTATTTTATATCTAGTCTGTCCAATTTCATGTTCTGGTTGTGATCTGCTAAATTTCCCTTACAACCACAACTCACAGCCATTAATTTAAAACATCCCTCAACTTGAGAAAAGAAATACTGTGCTATATAGATTATTACCCTCATTTTAGGGGAAAAACCAGACCAAGGCACTCTGGCCCCACCACCGCCCACTTTGTGTATCGGTAGTTCACATGTGGCTTATTCATCCAGTGATTTCAGTGAAAACCAGGTAAGTTTGAGTAATGTTAAGAAAAGTGACCAATGAGTATGAAATTTAGATTTTGGCAATTCATCAGCAGGTGTTATTCTTATATATGTGCTCACAGAGCACATACTCCCTCATGCCTCGTAATTCCCAGTTCTCAGTTGATGAGCTGATTCACGGTCACGTTGTGGGAAAAACATGGGCAAATTTGGCCATTCTTTTGATGAAATGTCATTCCATGTGTAATTCTGTAATGTTGTACTAGGTTTCCTTCACCTGGACATGTACTATGCTGTGTTGCCAGTCTTTTAGTTTGGCGGTGGAATGCCTATGTCTACATAGATTTTTTTTTTTCATTTTGGTCCATTGAATCTTGATTTAAATTCCTATCGTAGGAATACAATGCAAGTGTCTGAGAGGAGTAATTTTGTGTGGTATTGGTGATGAAATCTCTCTTCAGCCAGTCTTTTGGAAACAAAACATAACAAAACAAATATACATCCCTCAACTTGAAAAAAAATTACTTTCCTATGTAGATGCCAGGCAGTAAGCAGCCCCAGGTCAAGCTTGAAGATTTAAACAACAAGGGATAAAAAGCAAGGAAAAGGTTTGGGATCAACACACCCTATCCACAGCAAGAACCGGGGGATCAGAAGGCTCCCTGAGCACCAAATACCTGTGATTAGGGTCACATGTAATTGTGATGTAGTTACCTTCTACACAGTACATTTTCCTCCATGAAACCAAAACAGCCCTGACTAGATGCACCAGATTGCAGTGCATTTCCCTGTTTAGTTGTAAAATGACAAAGCAAAGAATTCCTCTCAAAAGCAGACTCTATTTGAAATTTTTAAAGAACGATAAAATAATTAGCTAAAATGAATGGCATTATGTAATATACAACTTAGGATATTCAGGTACTAATAAAGTACATGAACAAATAGCTTCAATTAAATTCTGAGTATAAGCAGGAAAATGAAAACAGTGATGACTGAATAACGTATTATTTGGTCCTGAGTTCTGAACTGAATTATTTCTTTCCCCATCTTTGCAATCAGTTCCTCTCCAAGGGAATATGGTCCTTTATAATTTCTGTTTCTCTTGGAGGTACAATCCCACTTTATTTGTATTTTCCCTGCTTTTCTTTCCAATTTTAGTACATATTCTACTTTGCTAAATGTAGGTGCAGCATTGCTGTTGCATCATTCTGGCCATTTTTAAATTTCTATCCCTAACATCCCTTTCTTTTCTTCAGCTGGTAATGATTGACAGAAAGCTTGCACATAACCTCCTGCAAGCTTGTACCTTAAGGGACTTGCCTTTCACAGTTAATCCGTGATGCTAAAGCACAGGCCCCTCCCTGCACTTTTGATGTTACTTCTTTGCTAAGTCTTCTCCCTCTGTTCCTGAGACACCTGAACTGTAGCACGTTTGTTGAAATTTAAAGGGCAGCTCTAATCACTGTTCGAGCGTGCTACTTCATTTCTTCTGCTTTAATTTTGGGGAAGTGATTGTAGCTGTGGACATCAATCAAATGGAGAGGCCTGTTCAATTTGAATAAACCCTTTGTGCAGTTTGTGAAGGAGAAGGGTAAACAGTGAAAAGCCTGTGAGTTCTCAGCACATCCCTGAACCAGTGGATAAGGCCAGGGGCTTAAAGTTGAAATGGCTACTATCTCTTTTAGCTCCCTGTGGGAACAGAGCTCTGAATCACTTTAGCAACCACTACCTCTCAATGGTGTCATCTTTGAAAATGAAAATCATATGGTATGCAGCTAGGGTATAAAAGAAGGTTAAACTGTTCTGTGTTGGTATATGTGTGCATGTGCATGTATAGTATAAATATACATATACTCCTGTGTCTGTAGGAGATACCTTACATATCCATTTCTCCATAGATGGTTTTGAATTCAGATATATTTAAGTTTACTGAAGTCATATGTGTTCTCTTTTCTGTCTATGCTAGGGCATGGTTGATATCAACAAAACTATACTAAACCGGTCAAATATGAAAAGAATCTGATAAATATGATTATGAATCCAAACTGCATTTAATCTGATTCAGAGGACAGGAAGAAGGTTTATCCAACTGTATGAAGTATGCATTTAAAAAGAAGAGTGGAAAATAAATCTAAAAGCAAAATTTAATTTCCAATGATAAATATTATTGTTTTAAATATTTCATCAGAACCATTAGTGTTGTACAAAATGCAAAGTAAGGTTGTTTTGTGTTCCTTGAAATTTGATGCCTGTATACTGGCTAAAATGTGTACAGAAAAAAATATATATATACAAATATATATAAATGTATATATTTAATATAGAATTGAAGATTTGGGGACTTTATCATAAAGCATCTCAACTCTGCCTCAAAAATGAATTGTCAAAATTCTACATATACATGTCTGGATCTTCTCTAAAAGGGTGTGCCCAAGTTGTTTGTGAGACTTTACCAGCATAGAGAATGGTGCTGCTTTCATTGACAGACTGACTATTTACATATAAGAGTATTCTTTCCAGGGTAGGGTAAAATAAATCTGGGGACTCAAAGACAAATCTGATGAATCTTATGAGACCCAGCAAGACAGGAAACCATCATGGGGAGCATTTAGGCTGTGCCAAGTGGATTTTATTTTGTGACTGGAAGTAAGGCTTTTCTGATGTGTTACCTCATTTTTTGCCAGAAGGTGAAGACTTAGAATATTATCAACAGTTCTCTAGGGAACAGCTTTCACAGAGAATGCGCTGACAAGTTTGTAACTTGACTAAATTTGGACTCAGTTAAAAAAAAAAAATAGAACCAACTTGATAAAGATTATTTTCCTTTTTGATATCAGACTCCCTCTTTACCTTCATTTCAGCTTCAAAGCTCTACATCTCTATGTAAATTTATGTAATCATATTGCATATTCTTGACAGCAGCCCTTGCCAGTTATTTGGTAGTTTGGGTTGATCATACATTTGGGAGACATCAGAGATAGAACCTCCCTTAAAACAATCCTAGTGCCTCTATTTTGCCTATATACTTATTCTCTCAAAGTAATTGGGACTACATTTGACAGAGGAATGTGTTTTCAGTGTGCTCTTCCATTGTTAACGCCAACTTTAATACCTATACATTCTATGCTAATACTTTATGTATGTTGATACACCAAGAAGTTTTTCCACCTTATGCTTTTAAAAAAAAACTTCATGGGGAGCCTGGTTTGGGCCAGTTGGTTAAGCCTCCGACTTTGGCTCATGTCATCATCTCATGGTTTGTGAGTTCCAGCCCTGGGTCTGGAACTCTGTGCTGACGGGTCAGAACCAGGAGCCTACTTCCGATTCTGTGTCCCTCTCTGAGCCCCTCCCTGGCTTGCTCTCTGTCTCTGTCTCTGTCAAAAATAAACATTTAAAAAAATTTAAAAAAAGAAACTCCATCAAAGAGCATATATTTGTCAGAGCATGTGTTTACAAATCCCATGGTGCTAGTAAATTTTTCTTCTGCTTAGTTAATTAATTCAGCCATCTTAGTCACTTTTAATCATTCCCCTAATCGTGTTTTAAAAGTCAGTTCAGCATGCTGTTCACAGCAATAAATATATGTATTGTCATTTTTGGTGTGAGTGTAGTAATGTAGTGTTAATGTCCTTTTTTTTTTTCCTTTAAGATAATTGTAGAATAATGCTAAAAGAATGACTATTAAGAACAGGCAAAATGAGATTCTTAATTGTTGATTAAATTCCTTTTTTTTGTTACTTTAAGTAAATGCTATTTCATCTGGCATTGCTTATACAAATCCAACCCCCATTAAACTTATCAGAAAATTGGGGCGCCTGGGTGGCTCGGTCGGTTAAGTGTCCAACTTTGGCTCAGGTCATGATCTCACGGACTGTGAGTTCGAGCCCCACATCGGGCTCTGTGCTGACCGCTCAGAGCCTGGAGCCTGTTTCAGACTGTGTGTCTCCCTCTCTCTCTGCCCCTCCCCTGTTCATGCTCTGTCTCTCTCTGTCTCAAAAATAAATAAACGTTAAAAAAAAAATTAAAAAAAAAAACTTATCAGAAAATAAAACATATAAAACCATCATGCAAAGAAAATACATTAGTAGATTAAACTATCACTCAAGTCAAACAGTGTTTTTAGTCAAGTTGTTCAGACTTGGCTCCTAAAGATGAACCCCAAATCCCCCTGAGGGGCGCCTGGGTGGCTCAGTCAGTTGAGCGTCCGACTTCAGCTCAGGTCATGATCTCTCATTCAGTGAGTTCAAACCCCGTGTCGGGCTCTGTGAAGACAGCTTGGAGCCTGGAGCCTGCTTCTGATTCTGTGTCTCCCTCTCTCTCTGCCCCTCCCCTGCTCATGGTCTGTCTCTCTCACTCTGAAAAATGAATAAATGTTAAAAAAAATTTTTTTTAAATCCTCCCCAGTAATCTCTTCTACATACCTGATTTTCTCCTGATAGCAATGGGCTGGTCTTTCTTTGCCTAGAGGCCAGAACTTTGATTAATCTTAGAATTATGGTTTACAGAGATATAATGTGATTTTTCAGGTTTTCTCAAGAGATAAGCTAGACCATTTAAAAATCCTTTGTTATGTGATCTTCAGTAACAATGAATAATTTAGGATTATTATGTATTGTTTAAAGAACCATTTTCCCTTCATGCTTCTAAGTTAGCATAATGAGTGTTACTCAGGATGACAAAGTACAGAGAATTATCTGATAAAATCTGAATGAATTGAACCATTGATAACCCAATGTTGCAGAACTCTAGAGTTATCATTGATCAAACTTTTGCATTATAAGAAAAAAGTTATCTTGACGTTTTAAGTGTTGCTAAAATACCATTTTGAGTTTTTAGTTTTTCAGTTCCTGAGCCATGCAGAACTGGGTTATGACCTTGCAAAATCAGCTTCACTGTTCTGGACCTTAGTACATTCATCTGCAGAATGGGGATATTAAAAGTAGGTTAAACCATATAAAATTAATTCATGGAAAACCATATTTGCCTATAGGTCAAATATGTTTTTTTTAAAAAGACAATTTTCAATTATTTGCCCTAATACCTATTTTATAAGTTCAATGAGGGAATTATTATATTGTCATCAAATTATAATTTGATGAAAAGGGCTAATGCATATAAACTCTTAGTACAATGCTAAATATGCTTGAGTGAGCTTTCATTAATTTTAGTCATTATTCTTATTATTAGAATAAGGAAAGCCAAGATATATTTTGTCAATTTGAGAATGAAAGAAATATATTCAAGGTGGTACCATCCAGCAGCACAGAGTAGTTTATAATAAATTCTTTTCTTTGCATTTATCAAAGTCAGAATAATTAAAGTCTTTATTTGCATATCTGAGAAGGACGTGGTTTGTTTTCTTGTTCATCCTCCTGAATTGGTATGCATTCATTGCAAAGATCTTTTAAGAAATCAGCCCCCAAAATATTTTGGATACTGCATTTTGCTTATATCATCAAAAGGTTTTCAATATCCAGCTTTAAATTATATTGTGCTGCTTTAATGTAGCTATTTTCTTCCATTCTAGCAGAGACAAAACAAAAGCAAAAACAAAAACTGAGGGAATTACTAAGGTGAATTTAAGCTCAACACCTCTGAAAAATTAATAGTATTTGGGAAACACCAATTAGCATCATAAATTGCGAATTACCCCAAGTCATTTGAGAAATATAATCAGTACAATGAACCAATCACATTGAATATAGGGGATATTTAGATTCAGAGAACTTGAATTTGATGATTGTGAGAAGCAGAGAAGCAGCAAGTATGATTTGGGCCCTATTTCACTTATTTTGCTTTATGAAGTCCTGTCTCATGGTTTTAGAAATGTTACATGTTCTTAATCATTTTCTGTACTTCAGTAGTACTATCAGGCCATTTACAAACGAACACACCCATATACAAATATGTCCAAGACTGCTTAAACCGAGAAATAATTACACACAGCCCCAAATACTTGTGGACTTGAAGTGCTAAAACTGTTGGATCCAAATTAGAAATGGGAGAAAAGAACTTGAAAGATAAGCTGAAATTGACTCCAAGCACTTGTGAAGTTATTGATATTTACATTTCTTAAATGTAAAAGGAGGGAAAAGAGATCTGTGGTTATGTAAGTTAAGTTTGTAGATTAGGGTATGAGAATCTTGACATCTGGTGATGTCTATTTTCACAGTAAAATGTGAGATGGAACCATTAGCTCCAAGTGAGTCAAAGAGTTTGGGTAGGTCAGAAGAGAGAATAGTATATGAAATAGTCATCTCACGTATTGGGAATGGAGTTTAATTGAGAAACATGGAAGAATAGCTGAATTGTGTTAAGAGCCCATTTGAGATGTAAGGTCATTAAGTTGAAGTAAAATCAGTATGCCTGGTTGTATAATTTTCTCCAGCTACATTCAGCTACTCAGGAATGCACAGTAAGAAAACAAATGGTTGTGCTCATCTGGAATTAGAGTTTTGCAAAGAGAATACAATGGAGGAGGAAAGAAACAATGTAGTTGAGGCTATGATTATAATAATGGACATTTGCTTGTATGTTGTGGAAGAAGTGAAGACAGGAGAAAGATGAGGGAAGATGAAAATTCATCAGGTCCAATGCCCTGAGGACCTAATGTTCTTTTTTTTTTAAGTTTATTTATTTATTTTGAGAGAGAGAGAGAGAGCGAGGAAGGGGCAAAGAGAAAGGAAGAGAATCTCAAACAGCCTCTGAGCTGTCAGCACAGAGCCCGACGCGGGGCTCAATCTCACAAACTGAGATCATGACCTGAGCTGAAATCAAGAGTTGGACACTTACCCGACTGAGCCACCCAGGTGCCCCTGTGGACCTAATGTTCTAAGAAAAGTACTACTTGAATAAGTAAGAGAGAAGGATGGGAAACTGAGATCCTAGAGTGGAAATTCACATTTCAGATTTGGACATGGTGCAGATTCTGATGAGGATGAAGTCTTGGCTGTGATCAGGAAAAGGGACACTTGAGGTGTTGAGAAGGACAGGATTGTCTAAGAAGGTCAAGAATCTGAAGGTCTGTTAAATTGGAAGGATTATCCAGGTTGATGATGAAGTTGTCAAGACTGGCTAGAGTTTGTATGACAAGGAAGACGGGGTCTAGAGCTAAAATCATTTGTGAATCCAGGGAAATGACCAAGAAATAAGGAAGAGTAGCTCCGAAGTAGTGAAGTCAGAATAGCAAGTTTTGCAGGGGGCAGATAAAGAAGTGGTTGGAGGGGCGCCTGGGTGGCGCAGTCGGTTAAGCGTCCGACTTCAGCCAGATCACGATCTCGCGGTCCGGGAGTTCGAGCCCTGCGTCGGGCTCTGGGCTGATGGCTCAGAGCCTGGAGCCTGTTTCCGATTCTGTGTCTCCCTCTCTCTCTGCCCCTCCCCCGTTCATGCTCTGTCTCTCTCTGTCCCCAAAATAAATAAACGTTGAAAAAAAAAAAAAGAAGTGGTTGGAAAGTGGAAATTGGGGTGGGCAGAACCAAGAATGTCAGGTTTCTCTAACTGCTTGATCTGAAGTACATGAAATAACAGCAACAACAACAATCATCACTACCACAATAGTGAAATAAAATTATTGAGAACTTACTATGGGCCAAGTTACTATTTCAAATGCTTTACATTGATTCACTTCAAGCCTATGCCTCTAAACCACTACATGGTTCGCTTAGTCCTCAACCCAAAATTCAGAGGGTCAACACTTCATAAGGAGGATGTGTTCATTTGATTTCAGATTGCTCTGGAACTATTAAGTATCAGTGGGCTAAGGCCCTGAGATAGGAAAGCATGGGTCTCGGGGATTCATGCTGCAGGTGTGGAGAGGCAGGACAGGTCTTCCTGTAAACCCTTCTTTCTGGGAAGCCACATGTGCCAGCACAGCAGCTTCTTGCTGCCCCTCACTAACTACCCTCCCAACCTTGAACCTGGGTAGGGCCCCATCTGGATCTCTGCTTTGCCAGATGATGGAGCACACTGCTGTTTTGTGACTAGAGAGAGTCCTGGTCTCCGTAGTTCTCATTAACAATGGACCTTTCGTTGTTTCCAAGTCTTACTAAATAGTACATATTTATGAAGAGATATGAGAAGAAAAGCATATCATAATTTCTGTGGTTTACCATATTTCGCTTGTCTTTTGTCTACATGTCAAGGTTCCCAAAGAATCTTGGTTGGCTCTGCCAAGATACACCTTTCATACCTAGTTATCTTTGCGTGAGGCACAATCAGACTGAGAATTTGGACAAGTAAACATTCCACAACCCTTGTTGGAGGTGAAACATCCCTATCTTTCTAATTCCACTGGGTTTTCAGGTTGCTGATAGGACTGCTATTACCACGATTGCCAGCTGCATATCTACCGCTCTATTGGTAGTTTTTTTGTTACAGTTTTCACTTATGCACACCTCTTGGGCAAAGGCCATCCTTTTCTCTGGAAGACCCCATCAAACCTTTGCCTCCTAATTCGCATTTGAATCTCAGTGAGCTACAACACAGACTTCGCCAGCATCTCGCCAATCAGAGTCAGTCAGAATAGAATCTTCCGTGGGCTCCTTGCTGCTGCCTTTTCATTATTCTCAGATTTTTTTGGTGTTTTTGTTTTGTGTGGCTTTGTTTGCTCCTGAATACCAAGAGACTGTCTTTGGTAGCACACTAAATGTATTGAAGTGTTGGAAGCATTTGGTGAAAAGTTTTAAAAAGGAAAGAAAGGGAGGAAGAAAGGAAGGAGCCAAATTAATGACTGTTGTTCTAAATGCAGATGGCACTGATTAGTTTGCCGAGATCTTTCTGTGAAATAAGCTCAGCACCATCACCTTCTTATCTCGGAATCAGCCTTGCTGCCAGAAGTGATGTCTGGGACAATGCAGATGGCGTTCAAGTAGGAGCTTCTCTCAGAACCCAGTCCTTATCACCGCTTTGACTGGCAAAGGCTGTCATTCATGCTGTCACTCACAGTGGGTACACAATGGATCATGTCTGCCTTGCACATCATAGATAACTAGACTAACTGGGGCTGGATTTAATTCTTTGGTTAAAGAAGAGGAGAAAAGATAAATCATTGATTATAGAATATCTGATTTTCCTTTAATTCACCTGTCACTGAAACTGTAACCTTGTGTTCTAGATCAGTTAAATTTGTCAGCATCCCTAAGAGAAACTACCATTTTAATAAGATTTTTTTTTCAAACTACATATATTTATAAGTCCATATATGTGACTCTTTCAATCCTGTGTCTGTGTGACAATCTTTTCTTTGAAAAACAGCAGTGTGGTTTTGATGTGCTTTGGAATTTTTATCCTAACATTTTAAAATAAAATGAGCATTAATGATCTTGATAGAGCATTCTTGGAAAAAAAAACTGCTTAGGTGAAAATGAAAATATGAAGGTATTAAATAAAAAGGTATTTTATGTGAAAGTCTACTGTTTATACAGTACTCTGAATGGTGACAGCAGAAGGTTCATTTACACATCTAAAGCAGCTTTGTATATTGACAAAGAAGGTGTTAGAGACAGAACCGTCATAATAATAACTATGCCTATTCACCACCATTTTATGTAATCATATGTCACAAATCTTGTACTCCATATAATATATTAAAATAATCTGATAAAAGGAGCAATAATTCTTAGCTAGGTTAATTATTGAGTTTCTGAAAAGCTAATTAACGATGTCTGACCTGATTTGTTTTGCTGCTGAAGGAAGGTATTGAAGATTTTAAGATATGCAAACACTCCTTAGTATACAATAAAACATATTTATAATGTTTGCTGAGGATATTAGTTTTTTTTTTTCCAGTGGGTTACAGCACTGAGAATACAGAGGATAATATTACTTTATGCATCTCTCTTTGCTCAGTGGTGGGAAAGTAGTCACAATGTTCAGGAAAACACATGGAATTAATGTATCCAATACGTATACTTGTGAATTTTACTAGAGGAGTAAATTATGAACATGACTCTTGGTATCCTAACCAAACCAATGTGGTAGTTTTACCTAGGTATTGAATTTCTAGTTATATTTTTATATTTTTACTCTTATATTCACTATATAGATAATTTTAGCTAAAATAGGACAATGCATAGTTTATTAAAATGTTAATAAGAGAGTTCCTTTCAGAAATAGCATTTTAATCTATACAACAACTTCTTTTAGGATAAGGCATATGGAATGTGTTCTTTTAGAAAGAATCGTAGCTACTTTTAAGGTTCATATATCATATGCAAATTAAGGAGTAAGGAAGTATTCTTTTAACAATTATCATTGAGAAGTATTTATAACATGCCTATGCAAAGATGCAATCCAATGCCCTTAAATTCAAATATGGCCAATAATATCCCAAATTCTACAAATTATCCTCTCAAATAATGTATGTGTCAACTAAGGCTTGGTTCGTTTTGACATGTGAGATAAAGAAAGGAGGATGAAAGAAAAGCTGATAAATTGGAGCTTTGGGAAAGGAAAATAATGCACTGCTCTTGTAGTGACCATTATAGGTCACTGTCCAGCTCAGGGATTGGTTATCCTTGAATCAGATACTGCCCCGTTCACCCCAGTCCAGTCCAGTCCAGTCCATGGCTAACTTGGTGCAAAGACCAGCCTGGGACTCTTTCCCAGAAAACAGGCAATGTGCATGGAAGTGTCAGCCAGAGGAGAATTGAACATGATAGTCTTGTGACGGATATGTCCAGAACATCATCTCTCCTTACATATGCAAATCTGACTCTGGGAGTATTTGAGAATTTAAAGGTTTGTGCTCATTCTTTTCCGTTTCTTTAACACTACCCACACAGAGGCTGTCCAGGTCAGATCTGTGTCCCTGTCTCAGCTCTCAACAGTGATTTGTGGATTTAGGGATGGCTTATAACATTCAGAACTCCAAGGATGAATAAGCTGGAGGGGCAATGGAGACTTGCCTCTAGGTTTTGACTTTATGAATATGGGGTGCTACAGAGGAAGCTCAGAGCAGTTTCATAGCCTGTCCGGTTGTCATACAGCAATTACTAGCTCATCTCAGTTCTTACAGTCTCTGTGCTTTGTCTGAGCCATGCCTTTGTTCTCATGAAGACTTATCAGATGACTGTTATCCCAGGCTTCAGTTTCCTTTAGTTAACTTCCAGGATAAGAATGAAGTCATTCCTTGGAATCCAAGAGCTAAACCCATCTTTGCCCTACTCCTCTCCTGACCATACCAAGACCATGAAGGATGCTGGGCTACCAACATGGATGACTTCATAGAGGCCTCAAGATTAATTCTCTTCCTATGCTAGGTTTTTATAGTTTCCTGATAATGTGACATATATGACTATGTATAATTAGAAAATAAATGGAGAGAAGATTTTTTATAACTTTGTTCTCTTGCAGAATATATCACATCTAGATATGTGGCTATAGTGTGTGTGTGTGTCTGAGAGAGAGAGAGAGAGACAGAGATAGACAGAGACAGAGATTTGGTTATTTAGAAAGGATTAATTGATATCTGTTCTGATCTTTTGTTTTAATATTCCATATAAATAGTTAAATATAACCTGATAGTTCAGTGAATTCCTTAATTTGTTCCTTTATCTAGTATTATTCAGTCCAACTATTCGAATTCTTATGAATCTAGAAATTAGTGAATTCTCCAAGCAATGTATGAAGATTAGCATTATGAACTTAAGCAGAATGTAAATGCTAATGTAAAACTCTTATGGCCTTGATTTTCCATTTTGCATAGTAGTTAAATGATGTTTTATAAAGTATATGCAGTAAAAATGCATGGGTCACAATAGATCAGTCATTTTTGTTTGGTTTGGTTTTGATTATATAGCATATGTGGGCATAGTCTTGCATTGGGAAAAAGAAAAAAAAATCATCCATACTCATAGTTAGATAATAACTATATTAGCCAGATTGGATCCGTTCCAGTCCCTAAGACAAATAACGTGTCTATTGGTGATGGAAATGTATCTCTGTCCTTAGTACTATACCAAGTCTTTTTGGTTACACAATGCTAGCAGGAAGAGTGTCAGCTACCAATGGGTGCATATCTTAGCAACTAAAACAGCAAACACATTATCTCACACAATTTCCTAGGGTGAGGAATCTGGGGACAGCTTAGATGGGTAATTCATGTCTCTTATGAGGTTGTATTCAAGATGTAGTGTAAGGCTGCAGTCATCTGAAAGCTTGACTGGGGCTAGAGAATCTGCTTTCTACCTCGTTCACATGGCTCTAGGCAGGAAGCTTTAGTTTGTTGCTGATTGTTAGCTGGAGACCTCAGTTTCTTGACACATGTATTTCTCCATGAGGCTGCTCTCACCAGTAGAAGTGGACTTCTCTCAGAGTAAACTGTCTGAGAGAGAAAGCAAGTGAACTAAGACAAAGCTGCAATGTCTTCATAAACTTATCTCAGAAATAATATACCATCACTTCTGCCATATTCTGTTATTAACACAGACAACCCTGGTCCAATGCGGGAAGGGATTACACAGGAGCACAAAGGCCAAGAGGCAGGATCATTGGGAGCCATATTGAAGGCTGGGATCAAAAGCTTCTGATTCAATTTCTAGCTGTTTTTTGGAGAAGTCTGACAAAATAACCCTCTTGAAAGCAGTGATTTTTAAAAGAGGATGAAGAGGTATAGATTTGGAGAAGCATGTTCAATATTATAGTGAATTTTATATTTTGAAGAAAACCCACTGTTTTTTGAACATGGGCTACAGAAAACTAAATTTAATCATTGTTTCTTTGCTTGTGGGGATACAAGTGCATGCATGTTAGTGATTCTTTAAGGGAAGAATAGACTCACAATTTTGGTGTGTGTGTTGGGGGGGTACTTTTTTGTGAGGAGTATGATATTTTTTGTTACTGAAACTACTTTAAAACAAAATTAGAAACCTGTCGTGAAAATATAAACCAATTATTAGACCCATTAGCAATTACTCCTGCTCATCTCAATGAGATCAGCCCATGTGTTTGATAATTCTTTGATTAGCAAAAATTTATTTTGGATTTAAGAAAAAAATTGCCAAAATATTTGTGTCAATTCATGTAAGCATATTAAGGATTTCTGGCAGCCTTAAGGTATATAGATCTAAAACTGAATAATAAATTATATTAGTGTAGAATTTAATGATTTTAGTCCTAAAACAATAAAACAAATAGTATAAAATAATGGGCTTCTACTCATTATAAACACAGGCATGTTATACTTAATTTCTTCATGCTAAAGCAGCAGCTTCCTTGAGTTAGAATCTGTACCAGATATCAAGGAAGCTGATCATATCATTCGGTTATAGTTGAACAGCAGGCAGAGTTCAATGAGGCTTTTTATCTTAAATTATATTTTCAACTTGACCTCATTAAATTCTTTTCCTTCTGTTTGCCATTGTTAGGCTTACTATATTTCATATTTCCTCTCGGCCTTTTTACCATTTTAAAATTGTCCTTTAGAAATAACTCTGGCATGGAGAGTTCATTATTTCTAATAGTGACAACACATTGAATGCCCTAATACACTGATTTCATTGTGCCTCATGACCTACATTTAGAAAAATTCAGGTAGATTTCCTAGTTGCTGATTATTTTTTAGAAAATCATTAAATGTCCAAAGCTATTTTCATGTTTATTTTCGAATTTGTTTTTAAACTGTCTTTAGGAGAGGAGTTGCTATAGTCTAACAAATGAAAACACTTCCACTTTTTTGCCTAGATTTTGGTTTTGAATGGAAAAATAAATAGTAAATGGGGATTTTTTTTTCTCTAACGCATGACCAGATTTCTCTTGCAATGAAGCTGATCTGTTTTTAAATATAACACCCGCTTTTGTAAATTTTTGTAGTAATTTATTTTTCAGTCATTGTGCATGCAATGTGGATATAAATATATACTTTAAATATTTCACATATCATTGTGGGTATAATTTTGATTTGAAAATAAAGTAAGTTATTCTGAATGAAGTGAAGCTTTCAAGCATGCTTTAAAAAGGGGGGGACATACAAAAGGAGGAAAATCTGACTGAAATATAATCAGATGAGCCAACATTTATTAGACACAACCACTAGAAAGACTAAAGCAACTCATAATGAATTAAAAGAAAAGGGCCATTAAACTGGAGAATCCCAACAATCAAGTGGAGATGTTTCAGGCTCTTTAGGCATTACTGCTGGAGTAAATACGTTACCACACTAAGCTTTTATGAAAGGCTGTTATATTTTTACCAACTTTAATCTGTTTCATTTTTGTGTTTAAAGGATGGGAGTTGCATTAAAATAAAAATTCCATTTGGGTTATTATCTCCCCAGCTGTCT
Organism: Felis catus; assembly: GCF_018350175.1. Taxonomy (NCBI): domain Eukaryota; kingdom Metazoa; phylum Chordata; class Mammalia; order Carnivora; family Felidae; genus Felis; species Felis catus. The sequence goes on from NC_058374.1 coordinate 68,883,949, forward strand.
GTACAGACCATAGAGCTGGCCAGAGAATATTCTCATTATGTGTGTCGAGCAGTTACTCAGTGATTGATGCTGCATTAATGCACGACACAGAAGCGTTCCTTTTGTTACCGAATATTAGACAAATTAGTTCTTATGAATTCATGACCCACCCTCCCCCTCCTAGTCTGTGTGTCTTTCTCCTTCCTCTCTGAGCTCCCTACCTGCCCCTGTGCCTTCTGCTGGGCACCGACTTGACTACCATGATAGTTAATATCGTTAATAACCTTTGCTGGAAATGAACCGAAGCATTAGGAGGAAGGGTTTGACAAAGGAAGGGGCCGAAAATGGGCAGTGGTCCTTCTAGTCACACAATATATAATGAGGTTCTGGTCATTTTCCAGGATACCCCAATGTAATAATGACAAATGAATGTTTCCTTGTCACAATCCCAAATTAGTTTTCCCTCCCCCACTGTATGTGAGGAACCATTTATCTTCTCAATTCCTTTAAACTTACTTTTGTCCGGATAGGGAAAGATGAGTCATAATTTTTTTTTTATTTAGACAGTTTCTTTATCATGAAGCAAGGAAGTAGGGGAGTGGATATACCTCTCTTTCTTTTGCCCAAAATGTTTGTATTGGAATTCTTCCTGGAATTAAAAAAAAAAGGCAGTACTGATATTAAAATGGAAAAGTGGGTTCTGAGTTGGATTATGTGTCATAGATTTTTGTTTCATTGTGAAAGATATGCCAGTGATTACCACATGTTTGTAGTTATCAAAATATATCATTACATGTATATTTTTGGAAGAAAATATTCTGTGTTCTTACTGTTTGCACACTGAATCCTGAAAATGATAAACTTCCAGTTGTACAAATGAGGAAACTGAAGCACAGGGAGGTTAACTAACTTGCCCGGTGTTATATAGTTAAAGTAGATCTTGAACCTGTCTCCTGACATTGTATATGTGGTTTATATTTGGTTTATAAATGAAAATGAATTAAAATTTACTTCTTTTTTAGTTCTCCATTATTAGCTATTCCTTAAAATTCCTTTATGTGTTTTTTAATGTTCTAAATTTTAGTTTCTAATACAGTAAATACTGATATATATATGTATATATATAGTTATAGTTAATAATTATTGTATAGTCCATCTAACCAAAAGCTTGTTTAGTAGTGAATAATATTTTTAAATATACAATTTAGTGGTGGTTTGGGGGTTTTTTGGTCTTATCACAGGATTGTGCAGCAATCATGGTAATGTAATTATGAGACATTTTTGTTTCTCTAAAAGCAACCCCACACCATTTGCAATCACTCCCCATTTCCCTCCAGTATCCTCCTACTAACTTACTTTCTATCTCTAGAGATTGGATTACTCTGAATATTTCAGATAAATGGAATCCTCAAACTCATGCAGTATATCGTTGTTTGCATGTGGTTTCCTTCACTTAGCATCATGCTTTCAAGGTTCATTCATTTTCTTGCACCTTAGTGCTTCATTTTTTAAATTGTCAAATAGTATTCCATTGTACAGATCTATGGCATGTTGTTTATCCATTTATTAGTTGGTGAACATTTGGATTGTTCCTACTTTGGGCTGTTATGAATTGTGCAACAGTGAATATCTGTGCACAGGTTTTTGTGTGGACATCTGATTCATTTCTCTAGGTAGTGTATACCTAGGAGTGGAATTTCTGGGTTGTATGGTAACTATATGTAACCTTTTGAGCAACCACTAACCTGTTTTCCGTAGCAACTGCACCATTTTACATTCAGTGTACGAGGGTTTCAATTTCTCTATATATTTGCCAACATGTGGTATAGTGTGTGTGTGTGTGTGTGTATTATAGGCATCCTAGTGGGTATGAAGTGATAGCTCATTGTAGCCTAATTTTCATTTTCCTAAAGACGTTGAACATTTTTTTCATGTGCTTCTTTACAATTTGTATATCTTTTTTGGAGAAATGTCTATTAAAATCCTTAGCTTGTTTTTAAGTTAGGTTGTCTTTCTCTTGTTGAGATGTAGAAGTTCTTTACCTATTTTAGACATATAAGTACCTTATCAGATATATGCTCTACAAATATTTCTTCCATTCTGTGGATTCATTTTCCTGGTGATATGGTCTAAAGTCCAAATATTTATAATTTGGACATAGCCCATTATATTATCTTTTGCTGCTTGTGCTTTAAGTTTTATCTAGGAAACTGTGACCTAACTCAAGGTCACAAGGACATATTCTTGTTTTCTTCAAAGTGGTTTTAGCTTTTATGTACATTGTTAAATTGTATTTGAAACACCGTATAAAGAGCTAATGGTGGTATAGACCTAATTCATTTTGGTTTTGCCAATTATATAAGTCAATTCAAAACCATTCACAAAAGTTATTTGTGAATGATTTTTCTATTCAAGATTCGTAGTGAAGGTGTTTTCCTAGAATCTGGTAAGTCTGCACTGAAGGAACTTGGCCTAAAAGAAGTAACAGAGTAACACGAGTAACTAACATGTGAGGGAAAACGTGACAGGGACTCCATGAAAGGAACGGAATACATATCTTGGGAATTCAGAAAAAAAGATTATCTGTGGTTGTGGGAAGTGATATTATTCATTTGAATCTCTAAATAAAAATCAAGGTAAAGTTTTGGCAGACTTTCCCTGCTTTACTAAAGATGATGGCCATCACTGATTGCACTGTGATTTCTGGAGTGGTCACTATGGCTGGCTTTCAGGGTTCTGTGCCAGAGAGCGGCAGTTCTAAAAAGGCTGTTGGCAGAGCACTGAAAGTCCCTGCGACCGTTTCAGGTGGTCTTCTAGGTCAAGACAATTTTCCTAATAATATTCAGACATTATCTGCCTTTTTCATTGTATTGACACTGTGCTGGTTATGCAGAAGCATTGGTGAATAAAACCACTGTGCGTTAGCACGAATCAAGACAGTGGCACCAAACTGTGCCAATAATCATCACATAGTAAACCTGTAATTGCTCCGATTTTGGTGCCTAGACAAGATAGCACAGAATATAAGAATGGCTTGTAATTAATCTTGATGAATGTTAATAGGCAAACCAGGTAAAAAGTCCTTAATGTGCTCAAAATAGATTTAAAAATATATTCTCAAGGGTTTAATATAACCTTATTACCTATAAAATCTTACAAACTCGATACATTTAAGTTGAAAAAATGATACACAGTGACAAAAATAATAGGGTTCTGGAACAAATACGAACACATGTAAGTTTAAATTGAGTGTAAGTGCCTGGTTTCTGCCTTAATAACTATCCCTCAAAAGGAGATGCAGGTAAAATATAACTTCCTGCAAAACATGAAGGAAATAGTAGCAACTTTAAAAAATATAGTAATAGCAGCTTGGTGCACTATATGCATTTTTGGACTATAACCCCCCATGTCATGGTAGATATATTATTATATCTCCCTTATGAATGTTATTATATGTACTTTATTTATGAATGTGGTAACTGAAGAATTGAGCCAACCCAAAACTAGGTCTGAATTGGTCCCAGAAGCAGGCTTCCCACTAGGGTGGGAACAGTAGTGCCACTTCCTGCTCTCATCTGCAACACGCCTGGGGGGTCCCGGGCACCACAACTGTTATTTGACTGGGGAGTGTCAGGGCTTTTTCCTAATTCTAGGCAGGATTCACTATTTGGCAAGAGTCTGATCTGAAGGAAGTGAAGTAGGTGCATTTATTCTGGAGTTTTAGGTCATGAAGAAGAATCTGGTTGTCAGAAGCACATTAAATGTTTTTTTTTTAAGTAATTAATTTATTATTAGAGAGGGGGAGAGAGAATCCCAAGTAGGCTCTGTGCTGACAAGCACGGATGGACACAGGGCTCCATCTCACAGATCACGAGATCATAGCATGAGCTGCGATCAAGAGTCAGGCGCTTAACCAACTGAGCCACCCAAGCACCCCTAGTTTTTCACAAAACAAAAAAAACACATAAGTTGAATATATGACCTGGGCTTTAGAGAGAAATCTGGGATGGAAATATAGATTTGAGTTATTACCTTATAGGTGATAGTCACTCTAAGACATGACATTTTATCAGAAATTCTGGAGGAAGGTTGTTATCAGTTTCATTATAACAAAACAGGTCAGGAGCATTCTGTGTTAGGTAGCAGTAGACCTTGTAGGTGAAACTGCTTCTCCTATAAAGAAGCTGAAAGTGAGTGTGGGATTTGAATATATAAATAGATGGAAAAGTAAGCGAATAGGGCAAAGGTCAATCATTTGGGGAACATCTGATTATTTTTTCCGGCTTTATTGAAATATAATTGACATATAGTGTTGTGTAAGTTTAAGAGGTACAACATATTGATTTGATACATTTGTCAGGGTGTCATTTGCCAGTGTACAGGATGGAGAATATCCAATATTAAACAGGTGGAATAAAGTAGAGGAAGCCCTTTAAAATCTTTTCAAAGGAATAGAGATGAAGAAAGAAAGCTGGGAAAGAAATGATATGAAAACTAAGGGGGAGACTTATTTTTGAAATGTGGGTGTGCCCATTGTTTCCAATTATACCTGGTGGTTCCATTAAGGTAAGTTCTCAAAGGTGCTCTGGATTCAGCAAATGAAATCTACCCGTGAAGTCCGTATTGGCAGGCTAAATGGAGCAGTGACACTGGCTTGTATGTAGGTTCAGGATACAAAGACAGTGAGCATGGGCTCCACTTTTAAGAATCATGGCTGTGAAAGGAAGGAGAGCAAGGGAGAGTGTCATCCTGCAAAAGGACGGAGTGTCAAGAAAGCGCTTTTGTTGATTTAGATGGGACAGACTTAAGCGTGTCAGAAGCTAACAGTAAGAGCCAGTGGCAAGGGAGTGGTGGGTGATTTATTTGGGTGACTGGCAGCTCCTATTCTACTCAGGATAAGAGACCTTGAGTTCTTTTAATTTATCATGGCGTTTTTGGCCCTGATAAACTTATTGTCAATTCTTTCACTTTATGTCTTATAGCACTTCTGTTACATGGCTTAAACTAAAACAAAAAAACATATTTGAGAATGAAATTAATTACTCTAGAAGCTTATTATAATGCCTCAATTAACAAGAAATCTACGAACTTAGTAACCCCAATTTTTTTCTGCACTTTTCCTTTTATATGAATGAAGAAGTATGTGGACATGAGTGATTAAGAATTTAATTTAAAGCCTACTTCAGGGGCAGAACAGACGATCAGTAACCATTTATTATGTGCTTACTCTCCCAAAGATAGGATGGTATTGCTAGAGTTGATACAGAGAATTATAGCACATGGTCTTTATTGCATGAAGGTTGCAATCTCAGGATATAAAACTACCTGAAAAGATAGCTAAGAGTGTGACCTTATAAATAATAAACAGAAAAATTAATGATATGGATTAAATGCAAAGGAATTTAGAAAAGATGGCTAACACTGAGTTGGAGTGTTCAGAGATAACTCCTTGGGCAAAGTGGAATTCAACAAATCCTTAGGTTGGATGTGGAGATGGAGAGAGAGGTAAAGATGTGGATCCTTAGAATTGGAGCTAGAAAAGCATTTTAACTGGAATGGAAGTAATACTTAGGAGTTAGAGAATAGTATCTGTTGGTGATAAACTAGGTGTTTTAATGTGCATAATCATAATTAATGATTTGTGAAGGTGAGGAGGAATAGGATTCATCTCAGGTAATTGAATGCACCATAGATTAATGGGTTAATGGTTTGGTTAGGACATTAGTTAGCCAAAATGCTGTGTTGTGCGTGCATGTGTGCACACTCACACTCTCTCTCACACTGTGTGTGTCTGTGTGTGTGTGTGTGTGTGTGTGTGTGCGTGCGCACGCGTGTGTGTGTTTATTTCCTGTTCTCCCTGGCATCTGAATTTTCTTCCCATGTTTGGGAAATCCCCCCATATGAGTATTGACAGGGGGCAGACCTTACTTTTCTCTATAAAACTTGGAAAGTCCAGATACTTACTTCCCCTTGCAACAAAACATAGGGCATAATTTTGACCAAGCAGAAGATGACTGAGACTTGGAATCAGGAGCTAATTGCCTTGTCATGAAGCATCCATTCTGACAGTGGAGGCAGTCACACCCACTCTCCTTGGTGGCAATGGCAGTACACCCAATGTTGACTTCTAGCAGAGTTGGTGACGGGGTAGCATGTTGTTGCATGAAGTGGTCAGTGGCAGAAGCAGCAGTGTCCTCTGTAGGTAGTTCAGCAGGATGATTTGGCTACAGTTTGGACTGCCTGGCCTCTCTTTCATGCCTATCTTCTGAGTCAGGGTCTCTTGCCTCTCCAACAATTCTATGAGCAATTTCTTTCCAACAAATTCCCTTTCTGCGTTAACTGGTTAGAATTGTTTTCTATTGCTTGAAGCTAAGAATGACAAGTGAAAGAATTTAGGGTGAAGTGATATGAGAGCTTTTCATGTCCGCATAAGGAGTTTCAACTTTAATCTATGGGAAGTTCTCAATATTAAAGGGTTTGAGCGGTAGGATAACATTACCTAAGTGATGCTTTATGAAAACCAATGTCAGTATTATGTAGGATGAATAATTCCAGGACTATCACTGAAAAGATAACAGTGGAGAGATGGGTCATATTAAGAAGAGAGCTTGTTTGTAGGAGAAGAGGTTAGACTGATTGAGTTTGGGTAGATGCAACCTAATATATAATTAGGCAATAGCAGTATGAGACTAGGCATAGATCGGAGAAGAGAGAGTCAAAACTTTAATAATAATAAGGTGTGTATATGGGGGGGGGCATAGGGATTATTCTAGGCAAAGGGATTATTGCTCTGATAAAGAATTATAGAGCATTGGGCCTCTATCTAATCTGCCCTTACATGCCTGAGGGCTAACACATGGACCACACATAGGCCCAGTGGTTCCTTTCAATGGTGATTCTATGTTTTCAGCCTTGACAATATGTATTTGCATCTGAGGGAAGGAAGCAAATGTCCACTGAGAAGGATCCAAAGATTATTGAATAAGCTCCCCCCTCTCCAGTGCCCTACCTCACTCCAAATGCATTTACCCAGGAGTCTCTTGCTTAGAAAGGAAAAAAACAAAACAAGATGGACAGAAACAAACACTGGTTACACTTATATTAGGGGTTAGAGAAATAAAAGGAATTCATAAAAGAAGAACAAGACTCATACATGAAGTATCAGGATTGCCAGAACTCTTAGCAGCTGAATTCCACTTTTTTTAATTTTAATATCTATATAGGCCTACTCAGAAAGTGAGGCCGGGTATCATAAATAGCATGAGTTACTAGGCTTAAATAAAGTGATTCCTGTATTTTACATCTAAAATCATTGTACTACTGAATAAGAGCTTTAACCACATTCAATAGGATATGAAAGAATTACATTGCTCATAAAGGACACTCTTCCAATAACACTCTTGTAAAAAAAAAAAAGCTTATAAAAGCAACTTTCTGTATCTTCTAGAACAAAGGGCAAGTCATACCATACTGTTAAAAAGATAAAGATTTCAGGATGTATTCTCCCATTTTGTTGATGGAGTAAATTGAAAGCAAGATAAATTGCTTGTCAGTAGATGCAAAGCACAGAGAATTGTGGGGAAAAGCACCATATCATTCAGTCAAGAGTCTTGTTTTGCCACTAATTATTTCCCTTGAGGATTTCTTGTTCTGTCTCTGCCTCAGTTTCCTTATCTCATAAGTGAAGAGATCATTGAGGGCCTTTGGGGAAAGAATTGAGAAATCGAAGCTATGGTTTAGGAAACTAAAATTGGCTACCAGAGGGAATGAACAGATGATGCCGCAAGAGGAAATTGCAGCCTTCACAGCAGAAGTTGAGAACAGTTGCTACTTTCCTTAAAGGTCATTGCTCATATTCCAATAGGAATGGGGTGGCGATGGCACATTGAGAACCTGTTGTCTTTGTCTAGGGTGGGCCCTACCCTTTTCTAAAAGTTATCTGTTTACCTTTTAATATAATTAGGCAGACCAGATTGGTATTTAGTCTTGTTCTGACAACAGCAAATTAGGCTTAACTCTTTAATTACAATGAGAAGGAAATCACCTTTCTGATATCCTTCAATTAGCTCAAGCAGCTGTTAAGTTATAATTAAAATTTCACATGGATCATTTGAGTTCCTGGAATGTTTCCATTTAATAACAAAACATTTGCATATATGCATTCAGTTTTCAGCAACCTTTTCAAATCTGTCAATGGTAAACCAAGAACATTGATACTGTATTAAGCAAAATCTTTGTAGTCTTGGAAGCAGACAGCTGGGTCCCACAAAATGAAAAATGGAAATGGAAGACGGTGATCAAAAAGTATTAGTGCTTCCAAGTTTTCTGGAGCTTGTTCAGAGAATTAAACTTTTGCTTCTTTCATACTTATCCAACAGGGAAGAAAAAACTAACCAAGGGAGAGTGGTTACTTGGTGTTTGACAAATGAATGCCTGCATTACACGCATCCCATTATTCAATACAGCAACAGTCACCCTGCTGTGTCCTTATAAATGGATTCTTGACTCCATAGACTCTCAAAAATATAAATGTGAGAGGAAAAATTACATGTGAAAATTCAAATATTCCCTTTTGTTTTTATTTGATTCTGAGAACTGAATTGACTAAAAAAAAAAAATACTGTCTTTGAAGTTTCTTTGGCCAATATCTTTCTGATACATCTATGGTTTCAATTATACATGCATGACCAACATGGAAGAATAAATATATATTAAGCACACTTACAATTTAGATATTAAAGGACTTTGAAATATTAAATGCTGGCTAACTTAAACTGAATCCAATTGAAGGATCATAGGAATATTTTTTAGATTATGTTTAGAAATTTGAATTTATGGCAATTGAGTGGCAGAAAACTGATTAAAACAGGAAGATTTATTTTTCTCCATTTTAAAGATAGAGTTTATATTTTATATTCGTTAACATTGGTAGGAGGAAGTGAGGAAAAAATGTTGTAGGTTAGGAACAATGTTGGGAGGTGATGGGCTTCAGAATCTATGCCCAAGGCCCTCAGCTATTTTTAACAAGCCAGGATTCTATTCATGCTTACTCATCGATAGCCTATATTGACAAGTAGAATTCTATACTGGCTAAGAACCTAATGTCCTCCCGACTGTCAATCTGTAATGTATATTATTGAATTTCAACCACCAAGATAATTGTATCCCTGGAAATTAAAGAATGCATGCAGAGAAGGAAGAAAGATGAAAGAGCAATGTCTGGTATCACAATTACACCAATGTGCACACTTTGGGGGGCTACCAGCTGTTATCAGCACATTTCCCATCTGCCTTTACTAATTTTATTATGACCTTTTGGAACTGATTTCATCTGGCAGAGAGCTGGCTCTGACACCTTCACTGAGTCAGTTTTATCTTTGAACAACTAGAGGGAACGGTGAGTAACAAGTGTCATTCTATTCAGAAGAAAAGTCTTTGGTGAGGAAACCTTGTTGTTGAGTAATTTTGAGATTCATTTCAAGTACTTAGGTTTACCATTCTGCAAAGTCACAGGATACCTTAGGGAATCATGGTTAGATCTAAACTCTCAAGGAGTTTTCCATTCAGGATTCTTTGGGAAATTTTTGTTCAAAGGGTTTTTATATTTTATACAGTTGAAAATGAGAACCTGCAAGAAAGGTAGTTTTCTTTATTCTAATTCTCAGATCTAGAAAGATAACATTCATATTCTTTCTCCCCGCCTGCATTCTCTTTCTCTCCCTCTCTCCCCACTTCTCAACTCCCCCCCCACACACACACAACATGGAGACTATGCTCTAAAATAATATCAAGAATGTTTAGAGCACTTACTGTGTGCTGTAGTTCACTTACTGTGAATAAACATTTTATTCATCCCCAAACCCGACAATCCAGTATTTATTCCTACATACATTGAATATAAGAGAAAACCAAAGCCATAGAAGGTTGAATAAATAGTGCTTATAGGTAGCAGGAGCAGAACTTAAACCTATGTGTGTCTTTTTCTAAAGCCCATTCTCTTAACCACTATCGTGTTACATTCATTTATTCATTAATTTGACAACATGGCATCTTTTCTAGGAGCTAAGAATGCAAAGGTGACCAAAATGGACAGAGTCCCTCTCGTCATGGAGTTGACAGTATGTGAAGTTTTCTCCTTATAGATTGATCATATCTCAATGAGTAGGCTTCACTCATAGGCTTAGCCCTAAGCTTATGCTGCATGTGGTTTTCAGTGCTGCTGCTGAGACCTGCAACAATGCTGGGAACGTTCTGAAATCTGTAAGACAGTTTTCTGAGTTTTTTCTAGTGGCCATATTAGCCTTGGCTGGCTGTTTGGGAAGTAGCAACAGCTGTGCAGCCATAGAATATTTCAGAACCCAGCCATTAGACACAGGATCAGTTTCTGAGTTGCTCTTGGGATTTCCTTGTTTTCTAAGAATCTGTATCCCACCTAGCCACCCACAATGGGAGGAATACCCTCTCCAGTTCTCCTGGTAAGTAAAGGAGCAAGCTACGTGAAACCTAAGAGGAAAGTTTTCATGTCTTTCATTCCCATCAAGACAAAGGGTAACATTCTACTCTGACTCTTGTCCTGGGGGAAAATCAGGAGTGAGGCAGGGAAGATGTGAAACACAGAGACAACTAGCAGATCTGAAAAAGTTCCATTGTGAACAATGTGAACGTGCCAATTTGTCATAATGCCTCAGGAGAGCTTGTTACCTTAATAGGATTTGATATTGGAGATATGAATGTGGGAAATAGCAAAATAGGCAAAAAGCACAGCCTCAAAATCATAGCCACTTGTGTACCAGGCACTTATATACCAGCAGCACCCCCGTCTCGTTATATATGCTGAATAGAAGGATTATATTCAGGATTGGTGGAACTCATATACAATTTTCTGGCATAGAAGAAAGGGAGTATTCTGATTAAACTTTATATTCTAGTGTTTACCCCAAAATTTTCCCAATTCCTTCTCTTATTAATATCACCATTATTATTATTTTGTCTCTTAATGAGATTTCGCAACATGCCAGATAACGTCCTGTGTAATTCCCTTACACTTCATCTTCACATTGAATTTTCTCCATTGTACAGATGAGGAAACTGTGCTGAAAAGGGCCGATTAACTTGTCAGTGTTACCCAGCGGGTAAGTGGCAGAGACCAGCAGAATTTAGGTCCATCTCATTTCAAAGCTGCTCACCTTGAACTAATCTGAGTCACAGGAAGATTGTCCTGCTCCAGCTGCTGTAGGTCCATCCATATGTGGAACTTTCATGGATTTAAGGACCTTCCATGTGTCTTAAGTTTTTTCATTCTAAAGCACAGATCCACAGATTAGCCTGTGGTATGTAGATATTTTCATCTGGTTTGAAGGATTCACATGCTAATTTACAGATTTTGAGCCCATGTCAAAGGTAGGTTATACTTTTGTCTGTTAGGAATAGTTATTTGGTAGAGAATTTTGTTTTCTTTTGAGTTTCATTACCATTCCTGAAATAACTAAGACTTTATTTAAATTATTTAACTTAATGATTGAAGCTCTGTGATAGATCAGTCTAAAAAAGGTTACATTAGGGGTGGCTCAGTCGGTTGGGCATCCAACTCTTGATTTCAGCTCAGGTCTTGATCCCAGGGTTGTGGAATCGAGCCCTGTGTCAGGCTCTGTGCTGAGCATGGAACCATCTTGAGATTCTGTCTCTCTCCCCTCTCTGCCCCTTCCCCCAGCTCGCACACACACATACTCTCTCTCTCAAATAAAAAAAAAATCTTTTAAAGGTTAGGTTAATGACCTAAATGGTGGTGGCCTGATATGGTGGTGACCTAAATGGTGGTGACAAAGGTTCTATTTAAGACCTCCTGTATTCTTATAATTCTTATATATATTTATTGCTAATTGGGCAACTTACTGTATGTCCTTCCATCTCTCTGTGCTTTACATTTTTCATACAAAATAATGTTCCTGCTACTTACTTCAAAAGCATTTAATCTCTAAATCTCTAAAGTATTTTTAAAAATTCTTTGAAGGAAGAGCCTGTTTAGTTGTATTATGGTTGAGTTTGGAAATGAAGTCGAAAGACTAGAAATCTAGTAAATAGCTACTTTAGGTTAGAAATAGGACACTTTTTTTTTTAAGCTTACTTATTTATTTTTGAGAGAGACATAGACAGCATGACCAGGGAAGTGGCAGAGAGGAAGGAGGAGAGAGAATCCCAAGCAGGCTCCACACCGTCAGCTCTATGTGGAGATCGAACGCACAAAAAGTGAGATCATGACCTGAGCCAAAACCAAAAATCAGACAATCAGCTGAGCCACTCAGGTACCCAGAAATCAGACACTTGTATATTCAGATTTCTACATTAATATATTTGCTGATCTGCTCACCTAATAACTTTCTAGTTTTCCCTTGCAAAGGCCATCTGAAATAGGCAATTCTCATTTGAGGTTAATAAACCAAACCTTTGTCAGGCTGGCACCCACTATAAGTTAAGACTAACAGTTAAAGTACAGTGGACAAGGTACCTTGCTGTGTGCAGTGTGTTTCTCCTTACAAGTTTTGAGTGACGGTTGCCTTCCTTTTTTCATCCTTTCTAAGAAGCAGCAGTGGATTCTGCTATTCAAAGGAATACTTGATGAAAGTTTCCATAGGAGACAGTCAACATACACCCTCGCACTGGTACTTTCTAATTCTGCTACCTTTTGCCATTTATTGTAAGCATCATTCAACATGGCAATTGTAATAACAATATTTGGTTAATATTTATTATTGTGTATTTTTTTTCCTACTGAAGTGATTAACTCCATGAACTTAAAAAGCTAAGTCTTGCACTTTTTATATTTCTCCACAATACCTAACATGGAGCTGAACATCTGTAACATTATAGTAAATATTGACAGGATTGCATAAACTTACAGTAGAAATTCTTATTTATTTTGCTTAAAGCAAGAAATATCTGTAAGTAATATAGTCATTATAATGGCACTGTATATTTCATATATATGCTAAATCACATTTTTTAAAATACTTGTTATGAAATGCTTAGATACAGGCCTTTGTCCTTCATAACACATTAACTACTATCTGGGGAACTTTTACAAAACCTGGTCTGGAAGTCTGGGCCTCACGCTCACAGATTCAGTTCTGGCATATTGGGGGAGTTACAGACATCTTTACCCTTAAAAACACCACAGGTGTGGGGTGCCTGGGTGGCTCAGTTTGTTGAGTGGCTGACTCTTGGTTTCAGCCCAGGTCATGATCTCATAGTTCATGGGTACAAGCCCTGGGTCGGCCTCTGTGCTGACAGCACGGAGCCTGCTTGGGATTCTCTTTCTCTCCCTTTCTCTACCCCTTCCCTGCTCTCTCTCTCTCTCAAAATAAGTAAATAAATAAACTTTAAAAAATACAAGTGATATTACGGTGCAAAGTTGAAAACCACTAGTTTAGGATGACCACAACTAATTCCAAAGAAATTGTCACAGGACATTGCATAGGGTAGTATGGTCTATTTGGTTAAAAAAAAAAAAGTAATGAGTAACACTTGTTTTTCATGCTTTTTTCATAAATTAAATAGACTAGAAACATAATTGTCACATTAGTAGACTACTTTAAAAGGCTTGATTAAAAATTACCCTTGTGCATATAATAGACCATAAGGCATAGGGAGAGCATGCAAAAGTTGGTATCTGAAATATTTAATGTCCATTGACAATTATCTGCTTTATGTTGCACGAGGTCTTCTGCCTAACTGCAAAGTTAGGAAATTAAAACAGCAAAACAGAAAATATATATATATATATATATATATATATATATATATATATATATATTTATTTATTTAAACATATATACTTTTTAACATATATATATATATATATATGGTTCCAAAGAATTATTTATTTATATATATATATATATATATATATATATATATGGATATGGATATATATCATTTATATCTATACATACATATATAATACATACAAACATGCATATGTATATATTAAGCACTTTAAAAATACTTGATACAGATTCTTTAAAGCATAAGATATTTGGTGCAGACACTTTGAACTCTTCCAGTTGCATGAGAAATTTGCATGCTAGTTTCTCAGTAGGGAAAAAAAATATGTAACAAAAGTTTGTGAATCATGAACTTAATATAAACTTAACTTTCAGTAACGTCTTTTTGAGATTTAGATGCCATTCCATTTGATTTTAATGGAAAGTCATTGGAAATGCTAATGAAATACATTCAGGACGTTTCCTAAGAATATAACATGTCAAAAGAACAGAACCCCTGCGCAAACCCCTCTTTATATTTTTACTCGAAACATGCAGAAGAAGAGAGGCTTGTCTCTGCAGTTGGTATTGAGCTTGCTTGTTATGAGTTATGGATGTTTTAGCAATAAAATTTGGCTTTCTGGAACAAATGGATGTTCAAACCTGATTTTATTAGTGTGGTTGAACATTGTGGAACTAAAACAAGGAAATTTCTGCATATTGCCACAATTTGAGGCCATACGGATCATAAACTTCTCTATTTATATTTCACTGGTGGACATAAATGGCATTATCTCATCAGGAAAAACGGGGGAAGCAAGGCATACACAACTTAAGTTTAGAAAGGCTACATCTTGTTACTGAATGTCACATAAAGGTGAGGCTTTTAAATAGGAGGCCTCTTGATTTAGTGCCTTTAATGCGCACAGGAAGGGATATGCAGGGTGCATCATTAGTGTGACAGGGTGATAGGGGCGGCACGTGTCTTCTGTTAGTCTGGGAAGAGGATGAATCTGGTACAGCTCTGATGTCAGAACCCCCATCACCTTTCTCACAGATGATGTAGATTTTAATTGTAGTTGGGGCTGACTCGCATCTCACCAGCCCCTACGTGACATTGAGACAGATGAAGCCATTTGTTGGCATTATCAGAGCCAGCTGTGTGCTTGGCCGGAGCTACAGTAGGCATTTTATCTCCTGCATAATCCTCTCATTGAGAGGAGATCACAAGCATCTGAACCATATGGCAAATAATTTTATTATGATCAAAAAAGGACTCTTGAAGCTAGTTAAACAGAAGAGTCCTTGAAATTCAATCAAAAGAAGTTTTATTTTCATGTGCACCATCATCCTAAATTAATTGTTAGTACTGCACAATCAAAGAGAACCCGGATTCCCCCACCCCCACAAAATGGGAATAAGCTTAAAATTATTTTGCCTGCCACCTTTTTTAGTCTTCCCAATTTTGGTGAATTTGCTTGGATCTGTATCGGAGTAGAAAATCTGGATTTTTAAGACTGAAGCCGGCTTCTGATTTTAGTAATGCTACTAATAATAATATCCACAATACCTCTGCAAATACAAGAACCCTATACCAAATGAGCAAGCTTGAATTTATGTCCTCAGTACTCTCCTCCTAAAAGCCATGTAGATAGAGGCTATTTTTTTTTTCTTAAGGGGAAGTAAAGTCTTAAAAGGAAGAAAGAAAATGTATTCTTTCACAGGGTAGCCTAATGATCCCATAAGTTTAGCGTACATCGTCAAAGGGAAGATGCAAACTTGTCTTTTCCACATGGTGGCATTTCCTGCACATTGTCAAAGAGATGCATGGGTCTCCAAAGCAAAGGCATGTAATCCGCTGCCTTCTGTCCAGGGAAGTGATGGGAAGCAGATGGTATAGGACAAGCAGGGTTCCGGTTAGGAGGAATCGTGTGAGGCTGTGGCAAGAGACGTAGCCTCTAACCAGCATTGCATCTAGCTCTCATATTCCTATGTTAATTGTGACTTTCATTAATCACAAAGGATGTTTCAAAACTCCAGTTCAAGTGTTACAAGACCATAAAACAATAACTTGCCTAATCTTACCTTGTGTATGATGTGTGTGTTCTGTTCTTTTATTATGATTTTTCTTTGCAGAGGAAAGTATATAGATTTGGGCCTTAGGGCACCTGTTAGTGATGTAAAGGCATTATCAGCAACTTCCACACCACAGTTTGAGAACATAAAGTATCTCAGGGTCCAAATGGCAACAGCTGCCTTATCTGGAGACTAGTCTTTTATTTGGTATTTTATTGACAAATAATAAAGCTAGTAATTGGACTGGGAGAGGAATATAGCCACCTAATTTACAGGAACCTTAATTTTCTGCTACTAAATGCCTGAAGCAGCTTTTTGTTCTTATCACCCCCTCATGACTAAATCAGAGTATCTGGCTGAACTGTTAAAATGCTTTAAAATGTGTATTTTTCTCTCCATTATTTAAGAGCGTGTTTGGAGGAAAAAATGCTTACAATGAAATATGATACTGATTCCTTAAGAAAAACAAAAACAAACCAAAAAAGCACCATGTGATCTTCATTGTAAAGCCAGGATGCATTTGAGCTCTCCTCAGTCCCTGTCCCCAAGCTGAGGGGTGTGGAGCAGGGCTGTGGCCCTGACAGAAAGACGGGCAGAAAGCCCAGACCACCTTCCAGGAACTGCCAGAGGCAGGCTTCCCACATCAGCAGAGCAGCAAATGTGTACATCTCCTCATCCTTCCAACTTCATCAACTTAGCAATTTAAGAAAAAAGAAAATGATTATGCCAGTAGTATGTTTGCCAATTGTTGAAGTAGATGTTGTTGTAAGTTCAGTATTGCGTGTCTTTATCGTCTCCCCCACCCCTATCATGATACAGGAAGACCACAGAGATTTGATCGATCTCTGACAAAGAAAAGGCATTTCGGGCCTTAGAGCTTTGTGCAAGGGAGCTGTGTTAGTGTGGCACCTTCAGGAGTTTGCCCAGTTAAGTGAAATGTAGGGTTTTGTCTGGGATAATCCTGGTACTTTTTAAATGTTCAGGGTTTTTGCCCCCGGAAACAATTTACACAGTGCTGAATGATTATTATCCACTATATGCTCTCTGGAAGTTTTTGCTAAGTGGCAGAACCACAGTCTTTGATGTCATACTACATACTTCATAGGGATTTCACTGGCAATGAAGGTTGTACATAAATAATGGATGAAGAGGGGTGACAGGGCCTGAGCACTTGGGGCCTGACAGATTATCTTGTGATGTATTACAATTAGATATGCGTCGGTGTCACCTCATTTATTCAACTAGTAAGAGTGCATAACTCTTTGAAGGTAGATTTATTAAGAGCTTTACTCATGTCTTTTCAAAATTTAGAATTGAGTTTTGAGCATCTCTAGCAGCTTTCTAAATCACCTACCTTTACGTGTTTTGTTTTGTTTTGTTTAAGTTGGAATTTGGGGGGAAATCTTTACTGAACACATTAAATATTTGTATATTTTACTTGTGCTCAAGGCAGTTGCTGGATGACAGATCACCTTGTCACCAGCTGGTCACCAGACCGAATGGGCCTTTGGGAAGAGACAGCATAGGACCGTAGTACAGGAACCATAAGTGCTGGTCAATGGCGAATAATAGACATCGTACTAAAGAGCAGTTGTTTCCATTAGAAATTTCGTGTATATGCATTCCAAGTTGGCATTGGCTTTTTCGTTTTGCAAAAGCATTGCCAGTGGGGAGAAAAATACAAATCCTGGATGTTAGGAAGCATTTTAAAATAGGACCCTGTTTCTAAATTATACAGATAAAGTTTTTTCCAGACCGCTAGGAAAAAGTACATCAGTTAGCGATGACCCGTGTATCCAGGCCCTAAAATTGCGAGGGCAATTAAACCTGATTAGAATTTTACAATGTCTCTGTTGCACCTATTTTTTACTTGAAAACTTAGATGTGTGTCAGAGGTGTATGTTCTCTTTAGAGCTCAGTGACAGGAGGAATAATAGAAGATATTGGGGAATGGCTAACAAAAGAAAAACTGCCCTCTGTAAATGTAAGTGAAGACCATGCTGATTTACTGTTATGGGCCCAAAGTTTCTAGCAAACTGTTTTTCCAGCTTATCCTAGATCATGTTAAATCAGGTCGCTGAGAACTTATTGTTCACATGAGCACATACCTCGTTTCTAGTATGACAATGCATTTTTTTCATTTAATGCAGGTTTACTTAAATAGATACTTCTAAAATAATCTACATGATTGCAAAAGACTCCAAATCTCTCTAGCCAGAGTTAAACTCCCCTTATAGAGGAATCAATTCTTAATTTGGTAAGACCTTCTTGAATCATCCATCATTTTGAAATAAATCATTTTGATTCCCTCTGAATGTGTATATTTTTGGCAAAGGGAAGCGTATTGTGTGACAGCGAGTGGCTACAAAAAGGGAAGGAACTCAGAAATTCTGGAGATTAAAATTTTCCCTTCCCCCTTTTGAGCCCAAAGCAGTGTCCCCAGGGGTCTGAATAAACACACATGCTTGTCACTGTAGGACAACTTTTACATTCTTCAGATAAGGACCCAGCTCAGTTTGGGGTCGAATTATACTAGTAGCAAAGCTGATCAGAGCAAACAAGGTTTCGAGGATTCACTCACTCTTGTAAAAGCTGATTATAATTGATGAACGACCAGCTTGCTAGACCCTGACAGGCTGGTTGCCTGGCCTTTGCTCTCTGCCAGTTCAAGCCTTACAAGTGTGAAATAGCCAATTACTGGAATACCTATTGAAAGTAATAGGCCAATGAGCAAATTGCTACTGTGGGACACCGTGGCAGTGTAGATGGAAGGAGGCCAAGATAAAGTTCTGCTTTGAGCAGCTGCTCCCACCACAGATTGCTAATACTATTGGATGACCAAGAGATGAGAGCAAGGTATTTTCCCATTCAAACTGCAAGTGTCCTGCCTTGTATTGACTTAAAGTTTATGATGCATGATACCATCTTGTTACCCAGGTCCTAATTTGCAGAAATAAATCCTCCTTTTAAAAGGTAGTTAAATAGGTAATAAGGATAGTCACGGCCATAGATTTTGTGCAAAAGCATTAAATACAATTTTTGCAGGGAATGAAAAGTCATATAGTGTGCAGAGTGTTAATACTTGCCAGCCATTTGCTATTGACAGAACAATTTATCTTGATAAAGGACAGTGAAAAATTCCAATCTATTCACTGACATCACATTATCAGCAGTAATATATGACTGCATCTAAATATAAGGTTGAGATCTGATACAGCTGAGAAGTTCCTGGTAATTTTCCTGTAAATATATTGTGTACTGGACAATGAACAAATGACACATTTACCATGTAATTGGATAACCTATTTTTATGTGAAATTCTAAGTTTTGCTGTGTTTAATGGAATATACCATAATGTTTCCTTTTGGAGGTAACCTGTTTCCTTAGTAAGACTTTTAGCAGTAAAATGGGTATTACTGGGTTTGACAGAAAAGAAAAGATAAACAAAGAAAGGCAAATCCTAAAAATCTGCACCAGACAAAAAGTCCTCTTAGTATTTACTACCATAAGAAAGTTACCTTAATATTTACTATAAAATTTTAATTATATTGCAGTTATTAGAATAATAGGTCTTTGTGATAATTGGAAAATTGTGAATTGCCTTTGAAATGGATGCTCTTTGCGAATTGCTCTAGCACAAGTCTGAATTATCTGAAATATGACTGAGTGGGTCGGAATGCTGTAAGCTCAAGGTAGGGTGATGTGGAGCTTGAATGGTGCTAAGATGATTTAGACCTACGAAGAACTTTTTGAAGATCATCTCTGCCCAGGTTAGAGGGCATGCAAATTCAGTTCAGTGAGATTATGGGAGGCAGAGTGTAGACACATACAAATCATCTCTGTGTTTCTATGGACACTTTTGCCCTCTATCCCCGAGTACATATACTTATATGAGTCTCAAGGAAGATTCAAGTCCATCATTGCTTAAAATATGAATCTTGGAGATATATGGATATATGTATATCTCATTATGTGGAGATATAATGATATAATACATATCACACACACACACACACACACACACACACACACACACACACACACAATGTTTATTGGCAAACCTGCATAAATGCCCACAGCGTCTCATAAGTGCATTTTCCTTCTTTCTGTTTGTCTTCCATGAACAATTTCACAAAAGAAATGAGAACTTGCTCTTGGCGTAAAATAGTTTGGGAGTAATATATGTGTTCCATTTTAAATTGTAGCTATGGAAAAATAGAAATAGTTCACTATTTTCAATATATGTCCTGCTTATTTTCAAGAGGATTTGGGGAACCTACAATTTAAATTAAATCATAATATGAAATCTCTTATTCAGTCATTAAAAACAAATGAAAACAAAATAATTTTCAGAACTATGTCCAAGAGGCAGAAAGAGTGACTACTACCAGGTTCTTGAGAGAAATGTTTTACCGTAATTGGCATTGAGCTTGATAATCTGGTTTACTGCTTACAAAGACAACAGAAGAAACCTATATGCACCATAGCGTAAGGAAAACATAAGTTGTCCTCTGTTTCTAATATTCTAATATTCACTGTAAGCACCTAAGTGACCTCTAGACTTAATAAGCTAGATTCTTGGTTTCCCTTTTTTCTCTCTTTTGGAAAAAAAAAAGAATCAAAGGGAGCCTGGGTGGCTTAGTCGGGTAAGCATCCAACTTCACCTCAGGTCATGATCTCACAGCTCGTGAGTTGGAGCTCTGCGTTAGACTCTATGCTGACAGCTCAAAGCCTGGAGCCTGCTTCAGAATCTGTGTCTCCCTCTCTCGGTCCCTCTCCAACTCATGCTCTTTCTCTCTCAAAAATAAACATTAAAACATTTTTTTTTAAAAAGTCAAAAAACCCAATCCTGCTTTCAAAAATCAAGGTGAAGAGAAAAATCCAATCCATCCTTACCATTCGACTGCCTTTACTTCCACCTGCCACAAGGTGTCGCTGTTGAAAACATCATCTGCACAGTTTGTTGCCTCCCAGTCCACAGCTAGGATTAAGTTCTTTCTGGTCCATATCCCTGTGCAGGACCCAGTGGTTTTTTTTTCCTGGAGAAAACAGTTCCACTCTATTCAACTGTTCCAATATTTTCCACTCAGGTTTATGTTTCTGTCTCAACCATTCGCCTGTGAAGGACACCAGTAGTGCCGGGAGGGGCTTCAGACTCATGCTGTATGAGAGAACCAGATTATTAGACCTTCCTCATTGTTTGTGTGAAGATGAGTATTTGGTGAGGTTTAATAAATTATACACACACACACTTTGAACAGAGATGTTAGCAGTCCTGACTTCTCTCTTTCCTTACCTTTAAGGTTTCCTTTGGAGGCCTTTGGCATCTTGTCCGCGGATTTCAGTTGGTATTCTCTCAACCCATTCAAAAGATTCTAATGTTATTAGTCTTTACAAGGGAAGTAGGGATACTTATCTTTTCCATCCAGGTGCTTCTGTATTTTCTCATCTTCTTCCTAATGACTTGCAGGATAGGTGGGAGTTGGGGGCTACTCTGGTCACAAATGTAAAGCTCCAACTTCACTTTTCTCATGTGTCTTACTGAGACATGAAAGCCTACTATTTTATATGTATATCAAGCTGAGAGAGATTACTCAGGATTCAATGAAGAACCAATCTTTAAGGTAACTTCCCATTTTCACTTTAAAGAAAACCAGCCAACCACTTTTAAGTGTCAACTTCTCTTTTTTTTAATTTATCTATTTATTTATTTTTCTCAAATTTTTATTTAAATTCCATTTAGTTAAGATACAGTGTGATATTAGTGTCAGGCATAGAATTTAGTGATTCAAAACTTCCCTACAACACCAGGTGCTCATCACATAAGTGCACTCCTTAATTCCCATCATCCATTTAACACATCCATCTGCCCACCTCCCCTCTAGTGGCCATTAGTTTGTTCCCTATAGTTAAGAGTCTGTTTCTTAGTTTTCCTCTCTTTAACTGTCAACTTCTCTTGCTAAATGTGTTGTCCACATTGTATTCACTTCCTATAATGAGAAGGTTTTCTAGGAAGATAATTTTATTTTCTTATAGTTAAACTTTAATTTATGGGGTGCCTGGGTGGCTCAATTGGTTGAATGTCTGAGTCTTGGTTTCGGTTCAGGCCATGTCACAGTTTGTAAGATCAAGTCTCCATCCCATCAGGCTCTGAACTGACAGTGTGGACACTATTTGGGATTTTTTTTCCCATTCTCTCTGCCCTTCCCCCCCCCCAAAATAAATAAATAAACATTAAAAAAAACTTAAAAATCTTTATAACTAGTCTGTATTATAACAAGGGTATTGAGTAATCTGATAATTCTGTCGTGGCCATGAAATGAACTTTGTAGGGAGGGAAAATAATGTTTTTAGGTACTGTAAAGAGTACCATGTTTTATCTGCATGACCCACAAGGGAAATAGTATCCTGGTGTTTCAGGTTAGGAATCCATATTAAAAAAGTTTGTTACATGATTAGAAGTCACGTGGCTTTCACATATGTAAAGGAACTCAAACACAGATCATTAAGTAATTTTAAGATTTGGATTTCCAATGCAGTGGATTTGCTGAAATCTTTTAATAATCTATAAATCTGTAGATTCTCCTGGATTTTTTCACTTATACAATTATACCATCTACAAATAAGATTTTTGTTTCTCCCTTTCCAATTCTTTTAGCTTTTTTAAAATATGTTTTATTTTATATATTTTGTTATTATATATATAAAATATATGGCTGTACACACATATTACATATATATATACACACACATACATACATACATATATAATACATATGACACTGATCGGGGCTTCTAGTGCAGTGTTAAATACATTGCAATTACAGAAAGTAAAGAATAAGACAAAAATTCCTGTCTTATTCTTAACTTAAAAGAAAAAGCTTTCGCCTTTCAACATTTAATTCTAAGAATTGTATGTGCTACATATTTTCATAGATGAGGAACTTACATTTTCTTTCTCTTTTTAAAATATTTTTAATATAAATGTATATTTAAAGAATTAATATTCATTGAAATCATATAGTTATACAATATTAATTTGCTAATAGGGTATATTATGTTCAAAGATTGTCTAATGCTAAAATAACTTAGCATTCCTAGGACAAACACTCTTGTTCATAATATATAATTTTTTATATATTTCCAGGCTTGCTTTTGACGTCAGGTTATACTAGACTATTTTTTATTCTATTTTCTACACTAACTTGTTAATGATAGAAATTACAAAAATGGTTTTAAAAAAAATGCTCCTGTGAAATGGTGGCTAGTGATTTTTTAAATAATTTTTTAAATGTTTATTTATTTATTTTGAAAGAGAGCACAAGCAGGGAAGGGGTAGAGAAAGAGGAAGAAAGAGAATCCCAAGCAGGCTCTGTGCTATCAGTGCAGAGCTTAATGTGGGGCTCAATCCCACAAACTGTGAGATCATAACTTGAGCTGAAATCAAAAGTCAGACACTTAACCGACTGAGTCACCCTTGCACCCCTGATGGCTAGTGATTTTTGAGTGGGTTGTTTTTGTGTTTTTTCCGTTAGTCATTCAATTTTGTTTATAGTCTTAGTTAAGATTTGTATTTGCTATTAAGCCAATCTAAGTTACTAATATTTTCATTTCATTAAGAATACATCTACTATTGGGGCGCCTGGGTGGCGCAGTCGGTTAAGCGTCCGACTTCAGCCAGGTCACGATCTCGCGGTCTGTGAGTTCGAGCCCCGCGTCAGGCCCTGGGCTGATGGCTCAGAGCCTGGAGCCTGTTTCCGATTCTGTGTCTCCCTCTCTCTCTGCCCCTCCCCCGTTCATGCTCTGTCTCTCTCTGTCCCAAAAATAAATAAACGTTGAAAAAAAATTAAAAAAAAAAAAAGAATACATCTACTATTTACAATGTCTATGCTGATCTGATACTTGTAAAATGCCTACTTTATCAATTGCATATAGATATGTACCCATCTTCCTTTCTACCATTCTATGTTTTTTTCCTTTTTATGTAGTCCAATATTGCCAACAATTTGTCTACTCTGATAATTTTTTCGTATTGTTTTTATTGAATACTTCTTTTCTATTTCAATAATGTCTACTCTTACCTTTATTTTTCCCTAATTCTGCTTCTTTTGGGTTTACTATATTGGCATTTGCCTTAATTCATAAGTCAATTGTTGTTTGTTTTTTTTTCCCCTATTCTCCATACATGCATTTCAGGCTATACATTTCCTTTCATATACTGAGTTAGTTACATCCCGTAAGTTTTAATAGGGAGAATTTTCATTGCTGTGACACCTAAATACTTTTGTTTTTTAATACTCATTCCTTCATCATAAATGGTTTGGAAGTTTGTTTTCCTGTCTCAAGCTTACAGATTGTGCCCTCACCCATTCACATATTATATTTTTGTCAAAAAATACAGTCTGTGCTGTATTGATTCTTTTATATTTATTGATAGTTTCTTAGTAATGTAATATGCTTACAACCATTTTTAGTTTTTTTAGTGTGTTTAAAAAATAGTTCTATAATTTGGAGGCACAAGTTTCTTCTTTTCATTCCTGTACATGTGAGCATAAATGTGTATGTATATGTATGTACTGTGTATATATATATATATATATATATATATATATATATATATATATATTCATATATATGCACTTGTAGATATACACACACTCATGTATACACTGACATACACAAACATATGGTAGATCAAGCTTGTTAGTTGTGTAACTCTTCTTTGTAGCATCCACAGTACTTTTTGTATATCATAAGCTTCTTAAAATGGTATGATAGAAGTTTACAGTATGTAGATTTATCAATTCCTTATAATTATCTTAAATTTTTCCGTTATGCCTTGTGAGAAGATGTGGTGAAGTGCATATATAATTAATACAGTTGGCTACCTTTTCCTCTCGCACTGTTCATTTCATTTATAAGTAAAATTGCTGGTTTTTTGTTTATAACATTTTACTTTAAAGTCTATTTTGTTTGCCATCACTATTATTATATCAGTTCTTATCTCAGGTTTTATTAGGCTGATATCCCTTTATCATTTCCTTTTCAGACTTTCTTATGTCATTAAGTGTTTAAGTGTGTATCTTTTAAACAACACGTAGCTGGATTCTTATTTATTTTACATCTAATGCCAAGTTCTCTCTTTAATTATTTATACCATTTTAAAGAAAAGTATACATGTAAACCAAGTGTTCAAACCACCATTCTCAATGCCCTGCATGTACTAACTCATTAAATATAACAATCCTATGAGTTAGCTAGTATTGTCCATCTTTTACAGATGAGGTGTTGGGGTGCCTGAGTGGCTCAGTTGGTTAAGCATCTGACTCTTGATTTTGGCTTAGGTCATGATCTCCTGGTTCATGAGCTCTAGCTCTCCATCGGGCTCCGCTCTGACAGTGTGGAGCCTGCTTGGGATTCTCTCTCTGCCTCTCCCCCAGCGCGCACACATGCTCGCTCGCTCTCTCTCTCCCCCTCTCTCCCTCTCTCTCCCTCCCTCCCTCCCTCCCTCAAAATAAATAAATAAAAACTTAAAAAAAATTCAATGAGGTGTTAAGACCCAGAGAAGTTAAGAATTTGATCATGGTCAGTAACATAGCTAATTAGTAGCAGAGGCTCCTGAGCCCACATTTTATCTACGATGCATTGAACTAAGGAATGGCTCAAGCAAAGGAACAACCAGGGTAAGGAATTGCAAATTCAGGGAATAAAACCACATTGCAGTTTTGCTGCAACAGAAGGTTCTTTCATTCATGCTTTTATTCATTAATTTGTAAAATATTTATTAAAGGCCAGCCCATATTCTCACCACAATCTTGATTCTTCTTAGAGGCCTACCTTGCAAAGTAGGCTTAGCCTTTATGCAGAAGAGGATGGAAGGACTCTAAATTATGTGGCAAAGTTCATCAAGTTCACAAAGGTAGTATCAGTAGTCTCTCTGCTTCTCAAAGGTACACTTTTTCCATTATACCCTTTGGTATCTTTGTAGAAAGCTGGGTCAAAAGATGAGCGAGCTTAGTGTAAACACACTGTTCTTTTTTTTTATACATGTGAAGTTTTTCTATAACTATTCTTTTCATTTATATCTCTACCTGTAGCTTTATGCACAAAAGCATGTTCAGAAAAGGTCCACAGTAAATTTAAGAAAGTACCCAGTTCATTTGCTAACAAACACGATTATGCTGACACAGAATGGAGCCCATCTTGTTTTGTCAGTTGTGATTTTGTAAACAAACAGTATGAGTGATACATAGCCTTTTCCTTATATTTCTCCCTACTGAGGTTTCCACCCAGAAAGAAAGTGAATGAACACAACATATTCATTTAAGGGCAGCCTAAATGAATTCCATTTTAATGTTGTAATTTTATAATGCATTGGATGTAATGTGTTGAATCTCAAATATGACTATTTGAGCACCTGATTAAGCCTTTAGGTCATCAAATATGTGAGGCCAGTGAAAGAGGACCTTCTGTGCCTTTCTATCTACTCTTCAAAGGACCAAATGTGGACTTCTGGCACATAATTTGGAAATGCATAGCACATTGTTTCTTCAGTTTTTGCCATGTAGATGCTCCAGAAATTTGCCTCCTTTCTGCCAAGGAAATGACTCCAGCAAAGCTGTTCTGTGGAAACACTGTGAAGGAAAAGGACAGGAAAATGGAATCTGAAAAGCATTGTGATATGCTGAGCATTTTAAAGTAGTTAGTTGGTAGAAATAAACACTTTTGTATATTTATGCTTAAAGCACCCACATACATAAATATTTATGGCTATTCAGATTACATTTATAAGTACCAAGTCATTAGCAAAGGTACATATTGCAGAGAACTTTGGAACGTAGAAGAATCTGGATAAACTCCTCCTTCAAAATAAGCTCAAATAACCCCTGCTTTGTAAAGCTTTCTCTCTTCACATGGATTGATTACTCTTTTACCAATGTCATTGCAAAGTACATAATACATGTTTATAATATTTTTTGCATTGTATCATAGATAAATATCTCCTTATAAATGTTAACTTTGCCTGGAATATAGTGAGATCCTTTGAGATGATTTATACTAGCCCAATCAGAAAATGGATGCATACACCAAGATGTCACTTTATTTTCTGAAGGGTATTGGAGATATGTGGATAAACGTTTTCATGGAAGGGAATGCTCAATTTCTGCTCATCCAAGTAGCTCCTGGAAGAGTCTTGTAATGAACAGTGTTTCATGATGATAAAGGAACCCAGAATTTCAAGTGGTTAATAGCAGCCTCAAAGTGGGAGCTGTTTTAAGGAATATCTCTTCCAGGATATGGGAAGACATGGTGAGCATTTCTTGTGCTACTCACACCAAAATAAACAGCATTATCAACCTCTTGACACTGTTTTTATCCCATTGACAAGGCTAGATTTAACACTGCCAAAAAGCTTCCTTTGGAGACTTCCTATTTTTTGACTCAACATAAGTGGAATTAGTACTGTCTTCAGAAAAAATTCAATAGTACTGGATAATTTTAAGTTGTTAAAATCAATTACTTTGTTTTAAGTCTACTATTTATTTATTTATTTATTTATTTATTTACCTATTTATAAGTTTATTTATTTTTGAGAGAGAGAGGCAGAGTGCAAGCAGGGGAGGGGCCGAGGGAGAGGGAGACACAGAATCCGAAGCAGACTCCAGGCTCTGAGCTGTCAGCACAGAGCACAATGTGGGGCTTGAACTCATGAACCATGAGATCATGACCTGAGCCAAAGTCAGAGGCTTACCTGACCGAGCCACACAGGTGCCCCAACCAACTACTTTTCTAACTGTAAAATTGGTCTTGCAGGAGTCCATATGTCCTATGCTTATGGAGTGGATATCCTACCTACTGTGGCTTTATTAGAACCGCTGTCTCTTATGTCTTGGTGTGAGGGGTTTTTGCTTAGTACTTAAACAATTGTACGGTATAAAGCAAAGAGGACAGGGACTCCTAAAGTTGTCAAATCATGCATCTCCTGTTTAATCATCAGTGTGCTACGAGTGAAATTCCAATTTCTTCATCTGGAAAAGCAAAATGATGATACTAGAAGAAATAGCAACGCTCAACTTCAATGGGGTTTATGAAAATTAAAGGTGATATATGCTAAGCACCTAAAATCCTACCTGGCACCTGGCAGGAGCTCAGGAAATAGAGGCCTTTCTATTATGAAACATATACCTGATTGCATTACAGAACATTATTATGCATCCTGCATTCATTGATTGATTCATTCGTTCATTCACTCATTCATTCAATAAATTGCCTGTGTGCTGCCAGACAAGACTTATAACATTGATCCTATGGGTGATGGGCATTGAGGAGGGACTTATTGGGATGAGCACTGGGTGCTGTATGGAAGCCAATTTGACGATAAGTTATATTTTAAAAAAGAAAATTAAAAAAAGAAAGAAAAGTACATACTACCAGGGGTAGACAGGCTATGAACAAAATAATATTCTATAGTAGAAAATGAGAAATGTTGTCAAGAAAAAGAAAACAAACATAAAAAGATAGGGAATTTTATAGAGGGATTTTGCATTTTATTTTATTTTTATTTTTATTTATTATGAAATTTATTGTCAAATTGGTTTCCATACCACACCAAGTGCTCATCCCAACAGGTGCCCTCCTCAATAACCATCACCCCCCCCACCCCCCACCCCCACCCCCCATAAACCCTCAGTTTGTTTTCAGTTTTTAGGAGTCTCTTATGTTTTGGCTCCCTCCCTCTCTAACCATTTTTTTTCTTCCCCTCCCCCATGGTCTTCTGTTAAGTTTCTCAGGATCCACATAAGAGTGAAAACCTATGGTACCTGTCTTTCTCTGTATGACTTATTTCACTTAGCATAACACTCTCCAGTTCCATCCATGTTGCCACAAAAGGCCATATTTCATTCTTTCTCATTGCCAAGTAGTATTCCATTGTGTATATAAACCACAATTTCTTTATCCATTCATCAGTTGATGGACCTTTAGGTTCTTTCCATAATTTGGCTATTGTTGAGAGTGCTGCTATAAACATTGGGGTACAAGTGCCCCTATGCATCAGTACTCCTGTATCCCTTGGGTAAATTCCTAGCAGTGCTATTGCTGGGTCATAGGGTAGGTCTATTTTTAATTTTTTGAGGAACCTCCACACTCCTTTCCAGAGCGGCTGCACCAGTTTGCATTCCCACCAACAGTGCAAGAGGGTTCCTGTTTCTCCACATCCTCTCCAGCATCTATAGTCTCCTGATTTGTTCATTTTGGCCACTCTGACTGGCGTGAGGTGATATCTGAGTGTGGTTTTGATTTGTATTTCCCTGATGAGGAGCGACGTTGAGCATCTTTTCATGTGCCTGTTGGCCATCCGGATGTCTTCTTTAGAGAAGTGTCTATTCATGTTTTCTGCCCATTTCTTCACTGGGTTGTTTTTTGGGTGTGGAGTTTGGTGAGCTCTTTATAGATTTTGGAGACTAGCCCTTTGAGCGATATGTCATTTGCAAATATCTATTCCCATTCCATTGGTTGCCTTTTAGTTTTGTTGATTGGTTCCTTTGCTGTGCAGAAACTTTTTATCTTCATGAGGTCCCAATAGCTCATTTTTGCTTTTAATTCCTTTGCCTTTGGGGATGTGTCAAGTAAGAAATTGCTACGGCTGAGGTCAGAGAGGTCTTTTCCTGCTTTCTCCTCTAGGGTTTTGATGGTTTCCAGTCTCACATTCAGGTCCTTTATCCATTTTGAGTTTATTTTTGTGAATGGTGTGAGAAAGTGGTCTAGTTTCAACCTTCTGCATGTTGCTGTCCAGTTCTCCCAGCACCATTTGTTAAAGAGACTGTCTTTTTTCCGTTGGATGTTCTTTCCTGCTTTGTCAAAGATTAGTTGGCCATACGTTTGTGTGTCTAGTTCTGGGGTTTCTATTCTATTTCATTGGTCTATGTGTCTGTTTTTGTGCCAATACCATGCTGTCTTGATGATTACAGCTTTGTAGTAGAGGCTAAAGTCTGGGATTTTGATGCCTTATGCTTTGGTCTTCTTCTTCAAAATTACTTTGGCTATTCGGGGCCTTTTGTGGTTCCATATGAATTTTAGGATTGCTTGTTCTAGCTTTGAGAAGAATGCTGGTGCAATTTTGATTGGGATTGCGTTGAATGTGTAGATAGCTTTGGGTAGAATTGACATTTTGACAATATTTATTCTTCCAATCCATGAGCAGGGAATGTTTTTCCATTTCTTTATATCTTCTTCAATTTCCTTCATAAGCTTTCTCTAGTTTTCAACATACAGATCTTTTACATCTTTGGTCAGGTTTATTCCTAGGTATTTTATGATTCTTGGTGCAATTGTGAATGGGATCAGTTTCTTTGTCTTTCTATTGCTTCATTATTAGTGTATAAGAATGCAACTGATTTCTGTACATTGATCTTGTATCCTGCGACTTTGCTGAATTCCTGTATCAGTTCTAGCAGACTTTTGGTGGAGTCTATTGGGTTTTCCATGTATAATATCATGTCATCTGCAAAAAGTGAAAGCTTAACTTCACCTTTGCCAATTTTGATGCCTTTGATTTCCTTTTGTTGTCTGATTGCTGATGCTAGAACATCCAACACTATGTTAAACAACAGCAGTGAGAGTGGACATCCCTGTTGTGTTCCTGATCTCTCAGGGAAAGCTCTCAGTTTTTCCCCATTGAGGATGATATTAGCTGTGGGCTTTTCATAAATGGCTTTTATGATGATTAAGTATGTTCCTTCTATCCTGACTTTCTCAAGGTTTTTTATTAAGAAAGGATGCCGAATTTTGTCAAATGCTTTTTCTTCATGGATTGACGGGATCATATGGTTCTTTTCTTTTATTAATGTGATGTATAACATTGATTAATTTGCGAATGTTGAACCAGCCCTGCATCTCAGGAATGATTCCCACTTGATCATGGTGTATAATTCTTTTTATATGCTGTTGAATTTGATTTGCTAGTATCTTATTGAGAATTTTTGCATCCATATTCATCAGGAATATTGGCCTGCAGTTCTCTTTTTTTACTGGGTCTCTGTCTGGTTTAGGAATCAAAGTAATGCTGGCTTCATAGAATGAGTCTGGAAGTTTTCATTCCCTTTCTATTTTTTGGAATAGCTTGAGAAGGATAGGTATTATCTCTGCTTTAAATGTCTGGTAGAACTCCCCTGGGAAGCCATCTGGTCCTGGACTCTTATTTGTTGGGAGAGTTTTGATAACTGATTCCATTTCTTCGCTGGTTATGGGTCTGTTCAAGCTTTCTATTTCTTCCTGTTTGAGTTTTGGAAGTGTGTAGGTGTTTAGGAATTTGTCCATTTCTTCCAGGTTGTCCAGTTTGCTGGCATATAATTTTTCATAGTATTCCCTGATAATTGCTTGTGTTTCTGAGGGATTGGTTGTAATAATTCCATTTTCATTCATGATTTTATCTATTTGGGCCCTCTCTGTTTTCTTTTTGAGAAGCCTGGCTAAAGGTTTATCAATTTTGTTTATTTTTTTCAAAAAACCAACTGTTGGTTTCATTGATCTGCTCTACAGATTTTTTTTAGATTCTGTATTTTTTATTTCTTCTCTCATCTTTATTATTTCTCTTCTTCTGCTGGATTTGGGGTGTCTTTGATGTTCTGCTTCTATTTCCTTTTGGTGTGCTGTTACATTTTGTATTTGGGATTTTTCTTGTTTCTTCAGATAGGCCTGATTTGCAATGTATTTTCCTCTCAGGACTGCCTTTGCTGCATCCCCAAGTGTTTGGATTGTTGTATTTTCATTTTCATTTGTTTCCATATATTTTTTAATTTCTTCTCTAATTGCCTGGTTGGCCCATTCATTCTTTTGTAGGGTGTTCTTCACATGCTTTTGGAGGTTTTCCAGACTTTTTCTTGTGGTTGATTTCAAGCTTTTTATCGCATTGTGGTCTGAAAGTATGCATGGTGTGATCTCAATTCTTGTATACGTATGAGGGGCTGTTTTGTCACCCAGTATGTGATCTATCTTGGAGAAGGTTCCATGTGCACTCGAGAAGAAAGTATATTCTGTTGCATTGGGATGCAGAGTTCTAAATATATCTACCAAGTCCATCTGATCCAATGTCTCATTCAGGGCCCTTGTTTCTTTATTGACCGTGTGTCTAGATGATCTATCCATTTCTGTAAGTGGAGTGTTAAAGTCCCCTGCAATTACCACATTCTTATCAATAAGGTTGCTTATGTTTGTGATTCATTGTTTTATATATTTGGGTGCTCCCGTATTCGGCACATAGACATTTATAATTGTTAGCTCTTCCTGATGGATAGACCCTGTAATTATTATATAATGCCCTTCTTTGTCTCTTGTTACAGCTTTTAATTTGAAGTCAAGTTTGTCTGATATAAGTATGGCTACTCCAGCTTTCTTTTGACTTCCAGTAGCATGATAGATGGTTCTTCATCCCCTAACTTTCAATCTGATAGTGTCCTCAGGTATAAAATGAGTCTCTTGTAGACAGCAAATAGATGGGTCTTGTTTTTTTTTTATCCATTCTGATACCCTATGTCTTTTGGTTGGCGCATTTAGTCCATTTACATTCAGTGTTATTATAGAAAGATATGGGTTTAGAGTCATTGTGATGTCTGTAGGTTTCATGCTTGCAGTGATGTTTCTGGTACTTTGTCTTACAGGATCCCCCTTGGGATCTCTTGTAGGGCTGGTTTAGTGGTGATGAATTCCTTCAGTTTTTGTTTGTTTGGGAAGACCTTTATCTCTCCTTCTATTCTAAATGACAGACTTGCTGGATAAAGGATTCTTGGCTGCATATTTTTCTGTTCATCACATTGAAGATTTCCTGCCATTCCTTTCTGGCCTGCCAAGTTTCAGAAGACAGATCCGTCACGAGTCTTATCAGTCTCCCTTTATATGTTAGAGCATGTGTATCCCTAGCTGCTTTCAGAATTTCCTCTTTATCCTTGTATTTTGCTAGTTTCACTATGATATGTCATGCAGAAGATCGATTCAAGTTATGTCTGAAGGGAGTGCTCTGTGCCTCTTGGATTTCAGTGCCTTTTTCCTTCCCCAGTTCAGGGAAGTTCTCAGCTATGATTTGTTCCAGTACACCTTCAGCACCTTTCCCTCTCTCTTCCTCCTCTGGAATCCCAATTATGCATACATTATTTCATTTAATTATGTCACTTAGTTCTCTAAGTCTCCCCTCATATTCCTGGATTTTTTTATCTCTGTTTTTCTCAGCTTCTTGCTTTTCCATAATTTTATCTTGTAGTTCACCTATTCTCTCCTCTGCCTCTTCAATCCGAGCTGTGGTCAGCTCCATTTTATTTTGCAGCTCATTTATAGCATTTTTTAGCTCCTCCTGACTATTCCTTAGTCCCTTGATCTCTGTAGTAACAGATTCTGTGCTGTCATCTATACTTTTTTTAAGCCCAGTGATTAATTTTATGACTATTATTTTAATTTCATTTTATGCTATATTGCTTAAATCGTTTTTGATCAGGTCATTAGCTGTCGCTACTTCCTGGAGTTTCTTTTGAGGAGAATTCCTCCTTTTCGTCATTTTGGATAGTCCCTGGAGTGGCAGGGAACTGCAGGGCTCTTCCTCTGTGCTGTCTGGAGTAACTTGCATTGGTGGGCGGGGCTGCAGTCACACCTGATGTCTGCCCCCAGCCCACTGCTGGGGCCACAGTCAGACTGGTGTGTACCTTATCTTCCCCTTTCCCAGGGACAGGACTCACTGTGGAGTGGTGTGGCCTCTGTCTGGTCTACTTGCACACTGCCGGCTTGTGGTGCTGCTTCGATGGGATCTGGCATATTAGCAGGGGTGGATCCGCAAGGTGCACAGGGATGGGAAAGGCAGACTTAGCTGGCTTTGCCTTAGGTGGTCTGCTTTGGGAGGGGCCCTGTGGCACCGGGAGGGAGGCAGACCCGTTGTCGGAGGGATGGATCCGCAGGAGCACAGCATTGGGTGTTTGTGCAGTGCAAGCAAGTTCCGTGAGAGGAACTGGCTCCCTTTGGGATCTTGGCTGGGTGACCTTTGTTCCCTGCCACCCTGAGCTCTGTCCTCCGGGGCTCAACAACTCTCCCTCCCACTCTCTGAGCAGAGCTGTTGACTTATAACATTCCAGATGTTAAGTCCCATTGGCTGTCAGAACACATTCCGTCCAGAGTCTCTGCTTTTGCAAGTCAGACTCGGGGTCTCTGCCTTGCTGGGCGGGCTGCCCCTCCACTGCTTCGGCTCCCTCCCACCAGTCCGTGTAGTGTGCACTGCCTCTCCACCCTTCCTACCCTCTTCCATGGGCCTCTCATCTACACTTGGCTCCGGAGAGTCCATTCTGCTAGTCTTCTGGTGGTTATCGGGGTAAATTAGGCAGATGTGGGTGGAATCTAAGCGATCAGCAGGACACGGTAAGCCCAGCGTCCTCCTATGCCGCCATCTTCCCCGGGGTTATGCATTTTAAAAGGGAGATCAGGTAAACAAGAGATGACATTTAAGCGAAGGAATGGAGGAGGCAAGGCACCCAGCCATGCAGCTGTGTAGGGAAAGGATATTCCATGTGGAGGGAACAGCCAATGCAAAATGAAGTGGAGATAGACTTGGTATATCTGGAGGCTATGTTTTAGAACACAATGAACAGGGAAAATGAAATAGAAAATGAGGTCAGAGAAATCACAGGGACCAAACTGTGAGGAGCTTTTTCTTTAAGTTTGTTTATTTTGAGAGAGAGAGCATACTCGTGAGAGGGGCAGAGAGAGAGGGTGCAAGAGAATCCCAAGCAGGCACCACACTGTCAGTGCAGAGCCTGACATGGGGCTTGAACTCACAAACTGTGAGGTCATGACCTGAGCCAAAATCTAGAGTCAGACAGTTAGCCCACTAAGCCACCCAGGCGCCCCTGTGAGGAGCTTTGCAGGCCATTGTTAAGAGTTTGGCTTTTACTTTAATTCATATAAAAGACATTGGAGGTTTGTACAATCCTGCCGTGTATCTGTTCTACCTTTTATCTCTCTGATTGCTCTTTTGAGAAGTGGATTCTAGGGAAACAAAAGTGGAAGCAGGAGAACATTTAGGAAACTATTACAGCAATGTAGGTGAGAAATTACCAGGTGGCCATGAATGGAGGTAGTGGGAAATGTTCAGATGCTGTGAGGGCCAACAGGATCCAGATGGATTGCATGTTTGTATGTGAGATAGGAAAAGTCAAGGATATCTATAGAGGTTTTGACCTGAGCAGCTGAACAGATGGATTTTCTGTGTACAAAGCAAGGAATAGTGTATTATTTCTTCTTTGTGTGTACTAGGTAATCAGCAAATATTGATGACCGATTGACTGATTTTGTATGGCCTGTTGGTAATGCTGATTTACCTCATCATAAGTTGGGTGTGATGGCTGAGATAATTCCATATGTCATAGCTATAGATGGTTATGGTTGGGTTGTTAAATATCTCTGCAGATACTTAAAAAGTATATGAAAAAATAGAGTAGCAATAAATGTTTTTTTCATCAAATTTTTATTTAAATTCAGGGCACTTGGGTGGCTCAGTCAGTTGAGTGTCCAACTTTGGCTCAGGTCATGATCTCATGGTCTGTGAGTTCGAGCCCCGCGTCGGGCTCTGTGCTGACAGCTCAGAGCCTGGAGCCTGTTTCGGATTCTGTGTCTCCCTCTCTCTGACTCTTCCCCATTCATGCTCTGTCTCTCTCTGTCAAAAAAATAAATAAAGGTTAAAATTTTTAAATAAATAAATAAATAAATAAATAAATCCATCCATCCATCCATCCATCCATCCATCCATCCATCCATCCTAGTTAGGGGTGCCTGGGTGGCTTGTTCGGTTAAGTATCCATCTCTTGGTTTTGGCTCAGGTCATGATCTCATGGTTCATGAGATCGAGCCCCACATCAGGCTCTGTGCTGTCAGAATACCTGCTTGGGATTCTCTTGCTCCCTCTCTGCCCCTCCCCAGTTTGTGGTCTCTCTTTCTGTCCCTCAAAATAAATAAATTAATTAAAAACTAAACAAATTCTAGTTAGTTAACATATAGTATAGTACAGTATTGGTTTCAGGAGCGGAATTTAGTGATTCATCACTTACATATAATACCCAGGGGTCAACACAAGTGCCTTCCTTAGTACCCATCACCCATTTATCCCATCCCCTGCCTACCTCCCTTCCATAAACCCTAAGTTTGTTCTCTATAGTTAAGAATCTATTATTATTTGCTTCCTTCTCTCTTTTTTGTCCTTCCCCTGTGTTCATCTGTTTTGTGAAATCATATGATATTTGAGTGAAATCAAATATCAGTCTTTTTCTGACTGACTTATTTTGCTCAACGTAACACAGTGTAGCTCCATCCATCCATGTCATTGTAAATTGCAAGATTTCATTGTTTTTGATGGCTGAGTAATATTCCGTTTGTGTGTGTGTGTGTGTGTGTGTGTGTGTGTGTGTGTATAAATATTTATATATAAATATTGCCTCTTCTTTATCCACTCATCAGTCAATGGACACTTGGGCTTTTTCCATAATTTGGCTATTGTTGATAATGCTGCTGCAAACATTGGGGTGCATGTGCCCCTACTAATCAGTTTTTTGTATCCTTTGGGTAAATACCTAGTAGTGCAGTTGCTGGGCCATAAAGTAGTTCTATTTTAACTCTCTGAGGAACCTCCATACTGTTTTCCAGAATGGCTGCACCAGTTTGCATTCCCACCAACAGTGTAAGAGGGTTCCCCTTTCTCTGCATCCTTGCCAACATCTGTTGTTTCCTGTATTGTTAATTTTAGCCATTCTGAGAGGTGTGAGGTGGTATCTTATTGTGGTTTTGATTTGTATTTCCCTGATGATGAGTGATATTGAGCATCTTTTCATGTGTTGCTTGGCCATCTGGATGTCTTCTTTGGGAAAATGTCCATTCATGTCTTCTGCCAATTTTTTAACTGGATTATCTGTTTTTTGGGTGTTGCGTTTGTTAAGTTCTTTATAGATTTTGGGTACTAACCCTTTATCTGATACATCATTTGCAAATATCTTCTCCCATTCCATTGGTTGCCTTTTAGTTTTATTGATTGTTTCCTTCACTGTGCAGAAGCTTTTTATCTTGATGAAGTCCCAGTAGTTCATTTTTGCTTTTGTGTCTAGTAAGAAGTTGCTATAACTGAGGTTAAAGTGGTTGTTGCCTGTTGTTCTCCACTAGGATTTTGATGGTTTCCTGTCTCACATTTAGAACTTTCATGAATTTTGAATTTATTACTGTGTATGGTGTAAGAAAGTGATCCAGTTTAATTCTTTTCCATATAGCTGTCCAGTTTTACCAGCACTATTTATTGAAGACACTGTCTTTTTTCCATTGGGTGTTCTTTCTTGTTTTGTTGAAGATTAGTTGACTCAATAGTTGTGGACCCATTTCTGGGTTTTCTGTTCTGTACCATTGATCTGTGTCTGTTTTTGTGTCAGTACCATACTGTCTTTATGACCACAGCTTTGTAATATAGCTTGAGGTCCAGAATTGCAATGCCTCCAGCTTTGCTTTTCTTTTTCAAGGTTGCTTTGGCTATTCGGAACAAATGTTTGTTCATATTTCTGTAATAAAACAAGAAGTGTTTTTCATCTTTTAAACATTCATTTAGATTCACTGGTTGTAATTGGGTGTTGCTTCACTTAGGAGGGTATTAATTATCTCATTTATTGTATTATTTCTATCAAATCACAGGCCTTTCGAGTATAATACATTTAGACCTTAGAATTTTAAAGGCGGTCTAAAAGGTAGTATACTTGAAGTGCCTGTGATTTGATAGAAATAATCCAATAAATGAGAAAATTAATACCCTCCTAAGTGAAGCAACACCCAATTACAACCAGTGAATCTAAATGAATGTTTAAAAGATGAAAAACACTTCTTGTTTTATTATAGAAATCTTTTAAAAACTTTCTCTTGGCTTTTAAATGAAACTGAATGAAGCCCTAATTTATAACAAAAAATAGTGTTTAAATGTAAACAGTTATACCTATACCTCTCTGACAATCCAGAATTAATAAACAAACGGACCTGTACAACGTATCTAGTTTCACCTCTTAATTTTCCTTCTGAGACACTAACATAAAGAATCAAAGTGAATTGGCTAAGCTCCCATGACTTATTAATGGCTAAGGAAGATTTAAACCCACATCTACTTGTTCCTGGCTCAGTGGTCTACTATACCTTGTTTTTGTTTTGATTTTAATTAGTCTTTTGTAATTTTCAGGGAAATCGGAGATTATGAAATACAGTTATCTCAATCTCCCAACAGTGTAGACATAATTTTAGAGATAAAGTGATTTGACTAAGTCTGATACTTAACTAACTCTGCTATGTTACATGGCCACAAGTTTCAATATACTATTCCCTAGTGATGAACTATGACCTGTAAATTCTTAACTATCCAGCCCTCTTTTGATACTGCCTTTTGTGCTGGCTGCACAGAGGTCATGTAAAAGCTGACATCCACCTGGAGGTGTGATTAGACATTTTCGTTTCTGGATTCTTCTGGTTTTTGTCAGTTTTACAAATCGCTGAATGTAATCACGCATTTGCCATTACACTCAGAGTACAAATAATCCAGTCTTGAGCATGTGGATTTCCGTAGCATCTTATGTTAGGCAATGTTGAAAATGATAGATTATTCTTCAAAAAAGATAAATAAATGGCTAGAAGCCAATAATTCAACAATTGCATGTCAACTGTAAAGAAAGGATGGTAAATCTTGGTTAGATGTCTAAGATTAAAACCCTTTCCATAGTTGAGGACAGTGATATTTTTAATAACAATAATTTACAGTGGACAAACAGATGTTTAACACTGATAATCTCACCATTCATTAGACCTTAAAAGTAGGGATAATTATTGCTGCCCGGAAGAGTTGCTATAGTGTTATTTATAGCCGTGATGAGTATAAAAAACTTAACTTTTTATGTTCAATTGAATATTAATTCTTGCTTCATTAAACGCAGACTAGAATATTTGCATTGATGCTTTCCCTATACTTTTTAATTTTCCAAGTTGTTTAGGCTGCTTATTTGTCATTATTATATTTTGCTTTGTTCCCCACCCCTAAACAACCCATATAACCTCTCAAGTGGTAAGAAGGAGCCAGAGGGTATTTTCTGAAGGAATTGTGCCCTACGCTTTCTAAGAAGAATTTTTGCCTGGTAGCCTGGTGATTAGGAAGAACTTCTGAGCAAAAAAGGAAAAGCTTTTTGATATCTCCAAACTGATGATTCACGGGACTCGGATCATACATATCCTTCTAATTGGGCTGAGTAACACATCATTATCATGTCGATATTTGACATACTCATATCCCAGTAAGTTTTTTGATAAGAATAATGTAACAGTGGTCTGCAGGAGGTGAAGTTTTACAAGCCCCTGTGGTGCAAACAATTTCAGAAGCGAGTAAAACCAAGTAACTAATGCAAACAGCATAGCAAGAGTATTTATTGTCGTTTATTTTAAAACAAAAAAAAAAGAAGATGCCATGAACAGTCCTATTTTTTCTAATTCTAAGCCTAAGTTGCAGATGCAGTGAGGAAATATGATTCCATCACTAACAATAAAACAAATGTTGCAAATTCTGTGCTCTAGCTACAGTTATGGTCTCTCTCCACTATTAGTCCATAAGTGGATGTGCAATTTCAAATGTCTTGAGACTATTGCAACTTCCATCCCTTCAAAAAGTCCAAAGACTCAGTTTCTTATTAAAATTCCATGCCTTTATGCTTCATATTTCTAATGCCTCCACCTGTTATGTCACCCTCACTCCTGATAGAAACTTATTTGGATAATGTCTGGAAGCAAAGCGTTCCCCCCTCCAAAAAGGTTAGGGATGGAGGCACTCTGTCAATACCTGACAGGTGTAAATTTTTTAATGTATGAGCAGTATATGAAAATACAAATCACCTCGGAGAGCCAGCCTAAAGCAGACTGAAAAGCTGTCATAAGCAATTTTCAAAAGGCATGAGTTATTTGGTTCCCTTCCAAGGGGAACAACTCCACAGGCATAAATTTGTGAATGGTACTTGACAATCTTAACAAGTCCTGCTCTTTCCTAGCTTACTGTATGGCCAGCAATTGTTGTGGACTTTCTGTTTGCCTGTATTCTGAGACCAACAGAATATCAACATGATAACTGAGAAGCACTTGAACCACCTTCCTGACTGAGGCACATGTCAAGGAACAGATTAAATAGCCTCACAATCTGGGGCTCTTTGAAGCAACTTATTTGCCAATAGATTATTTATGGGCTCTTCTAATACACACCAACTCACTGAGTGTCATAATATTAGGGGAAATGGTAAAGTCCAATGGCCCCTCCCCCAATTGCTAGTTAATGTGCTGTACCATTGTAAGATTTTTTTTTCTCTTTGGCCCTGGGTTCATTGAAAAATCTTTACTAACTCAATATCCTTCTCTCTGGTGTGAGAAGGCTGACTTTAGCAAAGGAGTGCATGATTGGCAAGTCGGTTCTAATTGAATGAGTGTCAAGGTCAAAAACCAACAAGTGAAGAAGATGAGGAAGCCCTGGAGTGATGTTTGTTTCAAATTATATTACACACACACACACACACACACACACACACACACACACATATATATATATATATATATATATATATATATATATATATATATATATATATTTAGTAGCACAGGGCTCTAGGGAGAATATGTAAAATTGAAAAAGCAAGAAAATTACAGTATAGCTTTATGTTATATCCATTGAAATAAAGAAACCTGTATTTTGCAGGTCTTACGAAAATTAGACCACACAAAAGAATTATGACATCACAACTCTTGAGAATTCAACATTTGGGGATGAATTATATCAGGAATGTGTCCCGAAGGATTTGCTTTGATGGAAGAATAAAATAAAGGCTTTGGTTCCTGTAATTCAGGATCCCCCAGTAGCTTCTGCTGATGTTCCCCTAGGACAGTCATTTTCAAACTACTTTGATCATGACCCAGAGAAAGGAAAATTATTTACTGGGACTAAATACACACAAAGATACCTATAACCACAACTTAAGTATTATTCAAAGGAGACCTACTCCTGTCTTCCATGATACACTTTGATACTCCCATTCTATCTCAGTATTTCATTTAAGAGGCTGATTGTACTGCACTAATTTGATGACACAGCTTAACAGTGATTCACACACACACACACACACACACACACACACACACACACACACAAACTGGTTCAAATGCATTTCACTGTAAACATTCTTGTTCCAAGAATATTCTGTCTGTGTTCCTCCCATTGGACCTATGTCCATGCCAGTATTCCTTCCAGAATGCCCTCCCTTTACCTAAATCTTAATCATCTTAGAAGTGTCCAAGAAGGTGGGCTGCCTGGGTGGCTCAGTCTGCTGAGCATCTGACTTTGGCTCAGGTCATGATCTCATGGTTCGTGAGTTTGAGCCCCGCATCGGGCTCTGTGCTGACAGATCAGAGCATGGAGCCTGCTCTGGATTCTGTGTCTCCATCCCTCTCTGTTCTCCCCTACTCATACTCTGTCTCTCTCAAAATAAATTATTATCATTAAAAAGCATTAAAAAAGCATTAAAAAAGTGTCAAGAAGGAGAACTCTCACTCATGGAATCCTGGAAACTTATCCTTCACCAGCTATTTCTTTCAGCAAGATTCCTACTGGAGCCACGTGCACAATAGAGCTACATAGGAACATTTTATTATTAGCTGTGGCTTTAACACCAACCCACAAGGTGTGGTAGGCCATACTGTGGAGAAAATTTGCTTTAGAGCAACTCTAAAAGTTTAGAGTTAGCCTAGAAACAAAAATCAAAGCAATGCTCTTAGTCACTGCATTCTACAACCATATGCTATATTCATTCATTGAAAATTCATTCAAAATTCATTCATTCATTCAGAAACATTTATTGTGTGCCTGCAATGTCCCAGGCATTATGTGTTTACTGTGCTAACACTATGATGGTGGTCTATCACCAGTATCTGTGGAGTGAAAAAAAACTCTCTGTTTCATTAAATCCTTCAGCTCCTCTCTTTAGATCCTTAATTGAATGCTTATCCCTATAGTATTTACCATGTAGTGAGTATTTAGAGGTAGTAGTTTCCCCTCTTTTAAAATCATTTTAGATTCTTGTATATAATACCTAGCACAAGAAGTTGTTCTGTAACAATGATTTTTTCTCAATGCTGTATACTTGGTGTGAGACTAATCATTATCACTTGGGTAAATGCATGAACATACTGGATTTATTTAAAAGGATCACTTTGTTATCCTGGCTATTTGTAACTACTGTATAATTTAGTTACTTGTAGCAAATACATATTTGGAAAACTGGTAGGATGCCTACGCCAAATTAAAAAAAAAAGAAATAAAAGAAAAAAGTAGGCTCTTAAGGGTCTTATGAATTCAGGAAAGAGTCTGAAACTCTTCAAATAAGTATGGAGGTGGTAGCTTTTCTGGTTATGTTTTGCTGTAATAGAATGCTTATCCTAGAATATAAATGGTAATTATTCTGGTTATCTATCACTGCATAGCAGCGTCTCTAAATTTAGTGGCTTGACACAATAACCACTTTATCATACCTTGTGACTTTTATGGGGCAAAAATTCAGGCAATGCCTTAAGAGTAAATATTCTCTCTATATTTTGCTGGAAGTTGGGCTGATCTGAAGGACCGAAGACCACCTCACTACTGTGTCTGGGGTACTGGCAGGGATGGTTGTGTGACTGGGTTCATCTAGGACTGATAACCAGCCACTTACATATGACATCTTCACAGTGACAGTTTTAGGGTAGCCAGATTTCTTGTGTGGCATATGAGGACATTCCCAAGGACAGTGTTCCCCAAGTGAGTCTAAGACAGTTAAATGGAAGCTGTGAGACTTTATATGAACTTGACTCAGAAGTCCCAGAGTACATTGTCTCCACCTTCTAAGAACAGTACATTAGCTTTCTATTATTGCATAATAAATTGCTCCCAAAGACAGCTTACAGTTGCAAACATTATTATCTCACTATTTCTGTATGTCAGGAATTTGGCAGCGTTTTAGCTGGTGGATGCTGGCTCAGAGTCTCTCCTGAGACTTCAGTCAAGCTATTGGCCAAGGCTGCAGTCTCACTTGAGGACTCAGTTGAGGAAATTTTGCTTCCAACTTACATGGTTTTTAGCAGGCCTTAGTTTCTCAGTGACTCGTGTCCAGGGATTTTCACTCCTCATCAAATGGACTTCACCATAGGTTCCCTGAGGAACTTTATGACATGGCAGCTGACTTCTTCCAGAGAAAATGACGAGAGAGAGAAAGAAAGAAAAAGGGAGAGAGAAAGAAGGAGAGGGGAAGGGAGTACGGTTGTTTAGTTTGAAGATTGGAAGCACTTCTGATCTCCTTAGAAGCCTTTTGTTTCACTGAAAAGTACACTGAGACACCACCTTGGATCAAAAGATGTGCATCTCACACGTAGACTCTTTGCTTCATCTTTCAACTAGGTTTTCTTGCCCGTACCTTGGATTTCACCTTTTTCTCAGGAGGCATTTCCTCATTTTAGTGTCATATGCCATATGAAAATGGCAAGAATTTTCAAAACTATCAGTTTTCACCTCCCTTTTACCAGTCCTTGAGTTCATCTTTATTCTCTTGTACTCCACT
This sequence comes from Felis catus, assembly GCF_018350175.1. Taxonomy (NCBI): domain Eukaryota; kingdom Metazoa; phylum Chordata; class Mammalia; order Carnivora; family Felidae; genus Felis; species Felis catus. The sequence goes on from NC_058374.1 coordinate 68,927,417, forward strand.
ATAAGCAGTAAGAAGAAACCAGAAAGCAACTTTAACACATTGTTTGGAAATGCCCTTAATTGAGTCACTCAGTTTAAAAAGGCAATTCGCAGGGTGCCTGGGTGGCGCAGTCGGTTAAGCGTCCGACTTCAGCCAGGTCACGATCTCGCGTTCCGTGAGTTCGAGCCCCGCGTCAGGCTCTGGGCTGATGGCTCAGAGCCTGGAGCCTGTTTCAGATTCTGTGTCTCCCTCTCTCTCTGCCCCTCTCCCGTTCATGCTCTGTCTCTCTCTGTCCCAAAAATAAATAAACGTTGAAAAAAAATTTAAAAAGGCAATTCGCTTATTTCCAAGTTACCTCAGGTAACAAGATTGCTAAATTTTACTTCTGTTCCGTAAGAAGGACCTCGTTCCCTCCAGTTTTCAATAACATTTTCCACACTTTGCTGCAAATCCTCTGCTACTATCCTATCAGAGATCATTAGACAGTTTCTCTGGCTACTTTAGGCTTTGAACATCCGTATCCTAAAAGCCCACTGCCTGATTTCAATGCCATTCCCATATTTGAGGGTTTTTGTTTTGTTTTTGTTTTATTTTTGTTTTATTTTTATGTTTGTTTGTTTTGTTTTGTGGTATTAGTTTTCTATTGTTGTGTAAGAAATTACCCAAAATTTTAGCAGTTAAAAACAACACACATTTATTATCTCACAAGCTTTGTGGGTTAGGAATTAAGAAGCAGCCTAGCTGGCTGTCTTCTGTCCAGGGTCTGTTTCAAGGTTATGCTGATGGAGAGGGAGGGCTACAGTCTCATCAGAAAGATGTCCTGAAGATCACTTCCTAGCTCACATTTGTAAGTAAACTACATAGCTCTTCATGTCGATGGCATTTTCCATTGTCTACTTAGATGCTGTCTTTTAGTTAGATCTATGACATATTTTAAGAAAAGTACAAAACATATGAGTGCAGTGAGAAAGTCATGTATTTGACAGCAAATTTTAGTGTGATTCTTATAAACTATTATTTCATGATGAAACATACTAACTAGAAATCATTACAATGTAATATAAATAAAAACTTTCCAAGTACGGTTTTTTATAGTAATTAGTTTTTATTCTTTCGCACATGTGATACAGTTTTTAAGTGGCATGTGTGATTTCATGGGTATATACATTCCCCTAAGCAATAAATACTTGTTTTAAAGTATCTCTTTTTGCAAGTTCTACCTTTATTTTTTTGATGCTTATTAATTTTAATGTAATTTATTGTCAAATTGGCTTACAGTGTTTATTTATTTTTGAGAGAGCCAGAACGTGATTTGGGGAGGGGCAGAGAGAGGGAGACACAGAATCTGAAGCAGGCTCCAGGCTCTGAGCTGTCAGCACAGAGACCATCTCAGGGCTCGAACCCATGAATTGTGAGATCATGACCTGAGCCAAAATCGGATGCTTAACTGACTGAGCCACCCAGATGCCCCTGCAAGTTCTACTTTTAGATCACTCTCATATTAGATTTTTTGTTAATTAAAGACTTTGTGTTAAAACAAAACACTAATGAAATATTGGAATTACTTTATTAACTTCCTTTTTCCTTCACTTTCGATAGAGTTGTGATTTCTAAGGGCATGTTTAGTTCTGTGATCTATTATACCTCCGTTCTATTTTCATTCCAAAAATAGGCTCAACAAAGGATTCTTTCTTTGTCCTATGCTTATAAATGCTGGCAAAATGAGTATATCTTTTGAAAGCAATTTCTACTGTTATAACAAGCCGGAGTCAAAATGGCCAATCTGTAATAAGCCAACCCTTATTAACTTGCACTAAATTATTTTCATTTGGCAGATAGAATAACCACTTTTCCACTCTTAATTAGAGTTTGGTCTAATAGGATTGACAAGTCAAACTGGAGGAAAAATGCTGTATTTAATTGCTTTTAGAATTCAGTATTTTTCAAAAATAGATTCAATTTTGAGAAAGCTATAGAGAAACTTGGAGAACCCACATTTTGTTTTTCAGGTTACTCCTACTCCTAAAAATCAAAACAACTCTAACCAATGGATATTTGTAAATTGTGCTGTTGCATGTTAGTATCTATGCCCTTAGAGAACTTAGACTGTAATTAGACAGTGGTAGTTTATTTTATAAGCCACTTATTTCTCTTTTTACTCTTGTTGCATGAAAGTAATTTATTTTGCCCTTTGGGACTATATCTTCTGGTAGAATGTACACAAGTTTGGCACTCATAGAAAAGAGAGGAATGCAGTTTAAAAACAACAACAACAACAACAACAACAGCAACAACAAGCTTTAGAACCATAAGTACTCAAGTTCAAATCCTGACTCAGTTGCCTACTAGCTGGGCAACCTTGGGCAAGTTACTAACCTTGCAAGTGTCTCCGAGATGATGTGAAGAGTGGAGGTATAAATATATAATGCTTCTAGTAAAGCACCTGGTACCTAAGATATGCTCTGTAAATCTTGGTTGCTATACCATGGCTACTGTGTTCTCAACATCACACTACGTTTTAAAGTACACCCACGTTTACAGACCTCATCTCTTCCCAGTCCAGGTCCTCAGGTGGCAATGAGAGTGAATAGGTTAAGTAGTCATGAAATTGGAGTTGTAAGTTAGCTTAAATAGAATCTTTAATAACAAAGGTGACGGGGAAACTCTGGGGTTTGCAGAGGATGTCATTGAAGGATGTGACACTGGGACAAAAGTTGTATGAAGTCAGTGATTAGAGAAATATAACTAGTTCCAATTTGGGAAGGAAGTGAAGGGAGAGAGAGAAACAGGAAGGAGAGGACCTTAATGTGTTATCCCTTTCCTTAGAAAAATCGTAGGCCATCCCTTGAAGAAATGGACATATCAAATCGTAAGCAAAAGATACATGATGATATCTTTAGCCGTTCTCACTTGAATCAGAAATTGTAATGACTTACAAATGCCCAAGCTTATAACTACTGTGTAACTTCCACTCAGTAAACTTTTGGGGCTTTTGTCAAATATTGAATGTTATGCAATTTTAATTTATGTTGAAATTGAAGTCTAGTCAATTTCCCAGGGGGTATAAATCAAAGATATAGATTTTCCTCCCCATTTCATCCATACCTAGTATAAATAAATTATATTATGAAAGTATTTATTCAAGAAATTATAGCAGTGACTAACATAGTAGGCGCTCAGTATTTTTTGCTTGCATGAAAATTGACTTAATTAATTTGAGAATCTTCCCCTAGTGTACTAATTCTAAGGTGATTTTATTAGATTAAATTCAGAGAAACTATTTTCATCTCATCTGCACAAATTTATCCATAAAACACGCTCTTACAAAGACAACACCTTTCAGTACTTTTATTTATTTACATTATTTTCAAGGATTTGAGTCATTGGGTCTTAGCAAAAAGTGGAAAACTAGGAAGGCCTAAAAATAGGGTGTTTATTTTATGTACCAGAATATGCAGTTCGGGAATACTGATATTTTATTTGATCCACCAAAATTCAATAATTTTTTATTGTACAAATAAGAAATGTCAAAAATAAAAGTGGCCAAAGTATATAAAAAGAAGTAGGAAAAAAAATCTAGTCATTCAAAAAAAAAATCACCATTCACAGATGTTATGCACAGAAATAACCATGTAGGCTCAATATAAAAAACATCCAAGAATATAAAAATTCAAATGGCAATTTGTGTCCCTTTAGCCTGTTTCTTATTTCTTAGGCCTAGTTTGCCAACCTGCAACAGTTTTAATTCCTGTTTTGTTTTCTCCTCTACATACTTCAAGCTTTATAGAACTATCAGCTTTAAAATTATTTCAACCATAATGATCTATGACACTGGAGTCAACAGAAGAGAAAGAAAAAGCAATCATTTACTCTTGTTTCTTTTTCTTCATTGTTTCATGGATCTTGCATTTTAGGGCAAAATCCTATTACTCCCTATTGGGGAGCTGCTTCTGCTCTCCGCACTTAATAAGGAAGATTCCATACATCCTGCAAAGGGCACTGGAGAAAAGAGTAGGCTGGGCAGAGGAAGAGTAGGTGCTGGCCCTCTGTGCCAGCTTCGTATGTAAAATGGTGTTCTCTTTGAAACTGGGGGATTGTACAACTTTTCTAAAGGGATATTGGAGCAGCCTTCATCAGATAACTCAGTTCTGGTTGCGAGACTATGAGAGCAATACACAAATACGTTCTCTTTGCTTCTGTATCTACTGAATCTGCAGTTTTCGAGCAGCATTTCTCTCCCTATTGTGCATTTAACTTAAATCTGACATAAACCATGGATGAATTTTGTAATAGTCACTACTGGAGCGTAAGTCCCAGAAAGGCATTTTGGATAGGCTAATATCAGCAAAATTTTAGTGGGTAGTCAGGGAATGATACAGAAAACATGTAAATTGGCCTCCATGTGCGATAGTCAACTAACACTCTACTGAGGGGCTTCAGGTTCATCTAAATGTGAATAATCTATGTTAAGTGATTTGCAACACATTTGGGGCACCATCCAGGGTGTATTTTGAGTGGAAGGCATAGTTCAGAAATTAGGACCTCATGGGTTTTTTTGTTGTTGTTGTTGCAGTTTTACTTTCTGTTTGAAATTATACTACATATGTTCTCTTTTGTTTCAAGATTGTCACACAGCCCTAAAATTGTTTATAGCTTTCAACCAAGAGGAGAAAGAGGGGGTGGGTGAGGGGAGGAGCCAGGGGAAGACAGCTCCATAAAAGTGCCCCCAGGCCTCATTCTACCCTTTCCTGCAGTGAGATCTCCCCTATCTCTCACTGAAGAATACTTTCATTAAGACCTATCCTATAAAGTGCCTTTGCAAATAGTATAAAATGATCTTTTCATGAACAGGTCCAAGAAGCTAAAATTGTTCTAATAGCCTCCTTGAGCAATTAGGCCTCTCTTTACCAGCATCTGTCTCCTTTGGTACATCTGAACCTAACTGTAGGTAGGCTTTTTTTTTATTATTCTTATGATTCTGGATTGTATAATAGAGTTGTTTTTCACATGTATTTAGGATTTTAGTATTTTAAAAATTCCCCCTAATGATTAAAATGTGTACATTTGAAATAGGTAGCTCACCATAATGTGCTTTGGTTGTAGCAAAAAACAAACAGCAACAACAACAAAAAATCCCCACTTACTCACAATTCAAATGTTCTCTATAAATAGTCAAAGTTTGTCCTTATAATTCCTTTGATCTGCTTGCTAGATAAGTTTAAAATATTCACGAAGCCACAAATTATCACCAACTTAACACTTTGCGTGACTCTAGCCAAACAAATAAATATGCCATTTCCCTCATTCAAGAAACATTTCATGAATGTCTACTGAGAACTGACAGAAGCTACTTGAAATCAGAAGTTTCTCTCCAGTAGCTCACGGTAATAACATCAGTTTCTCTAACATCTATAATAAGCATGTTTCAGTTATTTTAATTTGTTCTTATATTGTGCTGTGTGCTAGATTTAATAGTTTTATTATGAATATACGATTTATAAAATGTTCTTTTCATATGTATTCACCATCCAATTTTTATGTAGTCAGAAATTCCAGAATCTCCCTCAGTTTCTCTCTCTTTGGCCTCAGCCTTCTCAACACCTTCTTGAATCCATCCACTCTTTGCTGTTTCCACTTCCTACTGTGTTTAGTTTGTTATAATAGCTTTTTTAGGGGTTATTCAGGCCAATCTCTTCAGAATTGCCAGAATTTCTCCTTTCCAGAATAAACCCAAACATACTACTTTCCTTGATACTATGTTATCTGCTAGATGAAGTTCAAAGTCCAGAGAATATCACAAAAAGGTTTTACAGTTTGTCTCTGATCTGCATCCTAAATCTAATCTCCTACAGTCCTTCCCAAACTCTTCTTCAGCCAGAAACAGTTCATCCTCTTCATTTTGTGAACCCTTAAATTCCTCAGGGCCCTTGCACATTCAGTGCTTTTCATCTATAGGGCCTCTTCCCCTTTTCTCTCCGTGTAAAACAATCTGTATCTATCCCTTGAGACCAGCACACAAGTTTTGTGCCCAGTCTGTGTATCCCTCCCTTACTACAGTCCTAACTTCTGTCCATCATTCCCACCCATAGGGCAAGTTTTGAAATTTTTGAACAATAAGACTTTATCAAAAATCAGAATCAACAATGATTTTTGGTCAGCAATGCTTGATAGATTAAGAGATCATTTTCTATTTTGTAAAAGGCAAACATCAAAAGAAGTTACTAAGCCCATTGAGGGCAGGGTCAGTGTCCTATGTATTATTTCTTGGCCCGCACAGCACCTTGTGTAGTGTTTTGCATATAATATGAACTTCACTGAAAATAGAAGTTACTATTATGTCATCAGAGGGACTTGATGTCTTCCATGTCCACTTGGGTCTTGTTGAGTGACACTTCTTATTTAATAATTCAAGTCATAATTGTTCCTGTATCAAAAAGTCTAAACAGGAAAGCCACAAGAAGTTTTAAAAAATTTATAAACATTTTTTTCCAATGTTTGTTTATTTTTGAGAGACAGAGACCGAACACGAGCAGAGGAGGGGCAGACAGGGAGGCAGACACAGAATCCCAGGCAGGCTCCAGGCTCTGAGCTGTCAGCACAGAGCCCGATATGGGGCTAGAATTCACAAACCATGAGATCATGACCTGAGCTCAAGTTGGACACTTAACCGACTGAACCACTCAGGTGCCCCTTAAAATTTTTTTTTAATTGATGGCAAGCTCCTCATTTTGCTCATTCATTTAGACTAAGCCCAGCTTGATAGTGACGGGCACCATATAGCCATCTAGCTGTGTGATGAGAACTTGTGATCCCAGCACATTTAATGCTGAGATGCAGCAGCTAGTAAGCCTCTGGATGAATGTTTGGGATAATATCTGATCTTTTTTTCTTTTTTTTTTTTTTTTTTTGGTTGGCTTTTCACTACGCATATTTTCATTTTATTTCTACCATCTCATTGTATCATGATTTCATTTTTAAAGATGACTTGTGAACTGGGAAGGCCATTTTTAGCAGCAGAATTAAATCAGTAGATTTTGAATAATATTCTGTTTTCTTTTTTTTTTTTTAATTTTTTTTTCAACGTCTTTTTATTTATTTTTGGGACAGAGAGAGACAGAGCATGAACAGGGGAGGGGCAGAGAGAGAGGGAGACACAGAATCAGAAACAGGCTCCAGGCTCTGAGCCATCAGCCCAGAGCCTGACGCGGGGCTCGAACTCCCGGACTGCGAGATCGTGACCTGGCTGAAGTCGGACGCTTAACCGACTGTGCCACCCAGGCGCCCCAATATTCTGTTTTCTTAAATACTTGTCAGATATAAGATAGTTCCATCAGAAACGTGAGGGAAAGGGGAGGGAATATTTTGGTTGTTTTGAAAAAATGTAAATAAATCGTAATTTCAAAAGTCACACGTGTCCCTAGATTCAAGGTTTAAAACCATTGAAAAAAGATATAGTCCAATTTTGTGAAAAAAGTTATTTTAGATTCTGAGTTTCTCTTGATATGATAAGTAGATATATGTACTAGAAATTTAAAGTTGATTATGGTGCGGAGTGTGGTAACAGAGAGTAGAGAATAACTCAATATATTGACAGATGTCAATGAAAATTTCCACTTAAAATTTCAATTAGAACAGTCATGACGTTGTTTTTTCCCATCATAACTGAGAGAGAAAGAGTCTTTACTAAAGTGTCCTGAAATGTTAGGTAAATTTTACTTTAATACTGGCATACAATTCATTAACTCAAGCATTAACTCAAGCATTAACTCAAGCATTAACTGCTTTTTATGTGTCAGGCATAGTGACAGTCACCAAAAATGCAACACTGAATAAAATATGGGCCCTAGAAATGGACAAGTAGAAAGATAATCTGCAATAAGCCATGCTTGATAAGAAGGGAGTGATAATCATGGGTGCAGAGATGTGGGTAGCATGGCCTGTCTGTGAGGGCATGAGATAAATTCCAAATCCCTGTCTTAATGTATAAAGCATTAAATTGCATAAGTGGACTAGTCCAATAATTTTCAACTCTGGCTGCCAGTTCATACCACTTGAGGAGCTTTAAAACAAGTCAGGTGCCTGGGCTCCACCCATGAAACTCTCATTATATAAGTCTTTGATATTGCTGACTTTTTTTCCATTTATTGTTTTTTTTTAAGTTTCCCAAACTATGAGTTGATGATTATTATAGATGAGTGCTAAGTATAGAGGGATTATTGTGCCTTTCTCTATTGTTATGCATGCTTGAAGTGTTCCAAAATAAATAAGATTTAGAGAAGAAGAAGAAAAAAAACTCTCCCAGTCACTCAGATGTACTGTAAATTTGGGGACTCACTGAAAATGACAGAGAGGGGATTTAAAGGGAAGACAATCTAGATACCTGACAGGTACAAACATCAGAACACAAACTCATGGGTTAAGGTAACTTTTTCTTGCCTTTAAGGCCAACTAATTTCTATTTATCATCCCTCTTATATTGTGTGCTAGAAACTTAATCTGAGTTGGTTGAGGGCCCTGATCTACTTTTCAAGATTTTGGTCTATGTTGGAGCTCCTATGAATACAGAGTATCAGAAATGAGTACCTGAAGGAAGTGAAAGATCTTCTATGAAAACTGTAAGACTTAGACGAAAAAAAAAATTCATGAAGGCAGACAAAAAAAAAAAGGAAAAGTATTCCATGTTATGGATTGGAAAAATTAATAATGTTGAAGTGTCCATATTACACAAAACTATGTACAGATTTAGTGTAATCTCTATCAAAATCTCAGTGGTTTTTCTGGCAGAAATAGAAAAAAAATTCTAAAATTTGTATGAAACCATAAAAGATCATGGATAGCCCAAACAACTTTTGAGAATGAAAAACACTTCCTGACTGCAAACTATATTGCAAAGCTACAGTAATCAAAACAGTATGGTACTGGCATAAAAACAGACATATCAATCAATGGGACAGATTCACAGAAATAAACTCACACATTCATGCTCACTTGACAACAGAGCCAAGAACATACAATGGGGAAACAGTACCCTTCAATAAATGGTATGTTTGGAAAACCGAATTGCCACATGCCAAAAAATGAAACAGTCCTTATTTTCTACCATATATAAAAATTAACTAAACATGGATTAAAGACTTGAATGTAAGACCCGAAATCATAGAACTCCCAGAAGGAAGCAGGGTGTAATCTCCTTGACCTTAGTCTTGGCAGTGATTTTTTGGATTTGGCACAAAATGCAAAGGCATCAAAAGCAAAAATAAAGAAGTGAGACTATTCAAACTAAAAACCTTCTGGACAGCAAAGGAAACCGTCAACAGAATGAAAAGGTGACATATGGGTTGGAAAAAATATTTGAAAGCCATATATCTATTAAGGGGTTAATGTCTAAAATATACAAGGAATTCAATACATATAATTCAACAGCAAAAAAAAGCACAAATAACCCACTTAAAATGGGCATGTGATTAAATAGACATTTTCTTAAAGAAGATATACAAATGGGCAGCAGGCACATGGGAAGGTGTCAACATGACTAATCATCAGAAAACCCAAATCAAAACCGCAATGAGATATCACTTCACACTTGTTAGAGCAGCTTTTATCAAAATGATACATGCCAACAAATGCTGGTGAGAATATGGAAAAAAGGAAACTCTTGTACACTGTCACTGGGGATGTAAACTTGCACAGCCACCATGGAAAACAGTATGGAGTTTCCCCAAAAAATTAAAACTAGAGCTACCATATGATCCAGTAATCCCCTCATAAGTGTGTCCAAGGGAAATAAAACCATTATCTCAAAGAGTTATCTGCACTCCCATGTTCATTACAGTATTATTCACATTAGCTAAAGTAATGAAATACCTAAGTATCCATCAGTGGATGAATGAATCAAGAAAATATGGTGTATATACACAGTAGAATATTATTCAGCCTTAAAAATGAAGTAAATCCTGTCATTTGTAATAATATAAATGAACCTGGAGGGCATCATGCTAATTGAAATAAGCCAGACAGAGAAAGAGACATACTGCATGGTATCACTTATATGTGGAATCTAAAAACAAAAGTCAAACTTATAGAAACAGAGAGTAGAAAAGTGGTTGCCAGGGAGAGAGGTTGGTAAAATGGTATCATATAAGCTATAAGATGAATAAGGTCTGAGAACCCAGTGTATAACATGGTGACTATAGTTTTTTTTTTTTTTTAATTTTTTTTTTCAACGTTTATTTATTTTTGGGACAGAGAGAGACAGAGCATGAACGGGGGAGGGGCAGAGAGAGAGGGAGACACAGAATCGGAAACAGGCTCCAGGCTCCGAGCCATCAGCCCAGAGCCTGACGCGGGGCTCAAATTCCCGGACCGTGAGATCGTGACCTGGCTGAAGTCGGACGCTTAACCGACTGTGCCACCCAGGCGCCCCTATAGTTTTTAACACTGTATAGACAGTTGAAATTTGTTGAAAGAGTCGAAATTAAATGTTCCTACCAAAAAAAATTTTTTTAAAGTTTATTTATTTTGACAGAGAGAGAGAGAGGGAGGGAGTGCAAGCACAGGAAGGGCTGTGCTGTCAGCCCAGAGCCCAGTGTGGGGTTCAAACTCATGAACCATGAGATCATGACTTGAGCCCAAATCAAGAGTTGGACAGTTACCTGACTGAGCCACCCAGGCACCCCAGCAAAAAAAAAAAAAAAAAAAATTAAGGTGAATATGTGAGGTGATGGATGTATTAATTAACTTGATTGACGGGGCAGAGAGAGTCCTTTCACAATGGATACACATACCAAATCATTATCTTGTACAATTTAAATATCTTACAATTTTGTTTGTCAATTATACTTCAATAAAGCTGAAAAAAGAAAAGACATGGGTGTCTTATCTACCATGTTTCTTCCTATATACCCTGTCACCTACTGAAAAATCCTCATTCTGACCTGGTTTTCGGGTCACAGTTCCAGTAAGTCATTGCTGAGAATACCCTTATTCAACATGATAGGCCATTTCAGATGTAGCTCTGTTTCATTTACTTCCCTGAGGCTCTTCATTGAATGAATTCTCTTAAAATATATTGTCTAGTTTCTGAGTTTTCTGCCCTCTGTTTACTGTCCACCACATCCCCAGGATGAAGCTTTTGAAATTCAAATGCCAAGAATTTACTCTTTAAAATCTTTTTTCAACTTCCTGATGTACTGTTGCATTCCTTCTTAAGAGTGGAAAAGGGAGGATTACTACCTTAAGTAAAAGGTGGGGGAAACAGAGAGGTACAAGGGGTTGGGGTAGGTAGAGACTCAACATTAATATTTTACAATATCCTGTGCCATAGAGAAAACAGCGTATGAAAAGATCTAGAAACAAAAGAATTCATGTGCTGATCAGGAATCCAAAAAATAATTCAATCTGGCCAGAATTTAGAGGAATTAAGTGGCCAAGAATGAGACTATAAACAGTGAAGTTTGAATTATATGCATGCTATATAAGACGATTTAAGTATATCTTGACGGCAATGAAGAAGTATTAGAAGATTAAAAGGAAAGTGGTCTGCCCAGATTTATATTTTATAAAGATTAATTTGGTTGCCTTATATGTCTGGATAGGACAATGAGACTGAGTGCAAGAAGAATAAGTCTTCTGCTATAATCTAGGTAAGATCATGATGGCCTTGGACTAGTATAGAAAAATGGAGCAATATGAAAGATTTTAATTACATAAGATTAATAGCACTTGGTGACTGGATGTAGAGAGTGAAGCAGGGTAAAGTAATACAGATGACACCCCAGTTTCTAGCATGAGCAAATGGTGTTACTAGTTTTTAATATAGAAGACAGTAGTTGGTTTGAGCAAATGGTAAGTACACAGAGAAGGAATTCAATGAATTCAATGAGTTTAAGATTGAACATGCTACGTTTGAAGTGTCATTTGGTCATCCCAATAGGTATATAGAAACGCCCAGTAGACCTTTGGCTATATAGGTCTGCAGCTCTTGCTCGAAATCAGCAGAGGTATAGACTTGTCTGTATTAGGCATGTACAAAGGTAACGTTGAATTTCCCATGATTCAGGTTAATTGAAATTTGGGAGAGCAAAAACTTTGCCAAAGTTTGTTTTACTTAAACTTCCATTTTATTTTAAAACTTTACCCTAAAGTGACCCTAATAGTTAAATTTGGTTAAAACTAATTAGTCCAAAATGATTGGAATCATGACATACTATTATTTGCCTGAGTTTACTTGATACATCTCCGTCCTCTACATGAGAAGAAATGTTGAATGGCATATGGTTTTTTAGCTTAAGATGAATTAAAATCCATTTTGGATCCCTCTCCTTAGGATAATAGGACTGTCATAAAACTAGACTGGATAATAGGACTGTCATAAAACTAGAGCTGGGCATTTCTGGCCTATCATAGTCACTGGAGAATTTGGATAGGAACCTGAAGATGAGTTGCTACTATAAATGAAGAATGTGATTTTTAGTACCTATTCCTAGGGGATTTCTTCTTTTTTATTTTTTTTTATTTTTTTTTACATTTATTTATTTTTGAGAAACAGAGTGAGACAAAGCGTGAGCCGGGGAGGGGCAGAGAAAGGAGGAGACACAGAATTGGAAGCAGGCTCCAGGCTCAGGGCAAGTGGTCAGCACAGAGCTTGATGTGGGGCTCGAACCCACGAATTGTGAGATCATGACCTGAGCCAAAGTGGGACGCTCAACCGACTGAACCACCCAGGCGCCCCCTAGGGGATTTCTTCTATAAAGCATTGAATGGATGCAAAATTCAATCCACCTTCTTTGATGATACAGTCTGCAGAAAGACTAAAATATAAGTATTAGATAAGTGTAACAAAGTATTCTTAGTAAGAAAATGAAATACTAAATACCTAGTAAGAATGCAATTTTTTTTAGTAGAAATACTAAAGCTCTTGATTTCCAGAATGTTTTTTAAGAGCAAAGTTTTATTTAGAAAGAAGAAAAGAAAATAAGAAAATGGAGCAGTTGAATAAGGAAACGAAGGGAAAAAAATCAAAGCCTACTTGTGGGCAGAAAGATGGCTCCCTTCATTTTGACCGGGTTATTTTGATGTTCTCAATTCGTTTTGATATATTACTGTTCTACACTCGTCCAGGACAATTCATTTTAACCATACTAGTTTATAAACCTCTGCTGAGTGTGAAATCAAAGTTAGGAAGAGAACCATCCACAAAAAAAAATTACCTTTAAAAATATTTTATTTAGAAAGATAATTTTAATTTGAAAACATCATATATATATGTGTTCACACATACACACAGTATGTGTGGCAGCAAAAAGAAAAATTCAACCCCAACTCCATCCTCACAGTGTGAATATTGCACTGACTAATGCTACAACCTTTAGTCTTTCAAGAAATGCCTGATTTGTGAGCATCGTCCCTCCTAATGAGTTGTGTGTTGTGAGGCAGAACTTATATTCCCCATGGACCCTGCACTCTCAGAACTATTAATTTATCTTTTGTGAATTAACACTGCCTTTGTTAATAGTACAAGGTCCAGCCCTTGGCAAAGTCCTCATCCACTTGGGGAACATACTGAGCTAATACATCTCAATGTCATTTTAGGTGAGAACTTTGAGTACCAGACTGGATTCACTCTGAATACCCTTTTCTTTATAAGAAAGCTGCTAAGTTCCGTGATTTAACATGAGCTTGCAGTAAGCAGAGAGCAATTTGATGCTGAATTCTGAGCAAAGGGTTCTTTGTGGGAAGGTCTGTCAAACAGCGTAGTTACCATGGCAACCCTGGCTAGCTAACCCATTTGGGAAAATACTTGTAGAACCTAACACTCTATCATCTGTCATTCAATAATTTCATGTTCATAATAACTAGGAAATCAATGGCTATCCTCTGAGACAGTTTGTGGAAAGGGCAGGCATGCTGTTGGCAGTGCACAGCTTACATTTGCGTCTCTGTGTTGTGATTCTCGTGCCAGGTTAGGAGTGTGAGAAAGAACTTGTTTGGACTGGCACAAAGATTAAAGGCAGGTTCAGTTTTGCAGTCTAATTACAACGGTAGTGTTTACACGTACAAAGGAGAAAGAACCAAATGGCATATTAATAAAGCATTTGCTAGACTGTTAGAAAGGAAGGTTCACCTAATAGTAACATTTCACATTTTCAAATTCTGCAAGAAAAGACCAGTCCACATTATCACGTGACTAGCATGTACGAATTTGGTAACATAAAAGGCATTTTTCTTATCTTAGCTTTCTAATTAAACCGCTTATCATTGTAGAAGCTGTGTTACCTGGATGTTATGTATAGAATATAAAGTGATCATAGAAAAGTAATTAAAATTCTTAAACATGCAGCCCATTGACTTTACATACAATTAGTTTTTAGAGTCTGGAGTTTAATAATAAGGCAAGTTAGTTGAGTAGAGAAATATACCCTTAATAATTACCTTGACAGTATTTATCAACTGGAAAAAATGCCAGGAATAATTTCCATCAATGGATATTATAAATAAGAAGGCATGATGAACTGACACTGTGAAGTAAATAGAAAGAATTAAGCATTTTGTATTCTATAAAGAAAGGAATATTTCACCTTCATGGAAACATTTAAAAGATACTAATTCATACATTATGGAGAGCTTGTTTTCAATTTAGAACTGTTTTCAAACATAAAGATGTTTGTAAATTACCTTTCTTTCAATACAACAGGATTTTATTTTAAGCTGCTCCTGGTGATATACTAGCATATAGGGGAGTTGTATTTCTATAAGTTTACAGAGTTCAGGTTTTATCAAAGTGGAAATGTGAGAGTTGGTTAAAACATCACCTTTCTCAATACAAGAGATGAAGTCTTCTAAAGTGAAAATGGTGTTTTATCCAAAGGAGGAATGGTTCTCTAAAGAGCTATGCTGAACGTGAGCATATGGCCCCTCTTAGTCTAAAACCTGACATTAACTGAAGACTTTGAAAGTCGGAATTATACGCATTTTGTTTTTAATAAACACTATGGCATTCTTGTTGAATTTTTAAAGATCTGGTTGGGCAAAGTTACTGTTTGTTTCTCTTTTTCTTCTTTCTCTCTTCTGAACTTTCTCCTGCCTTCATCTCTTACTACTTTTGGGACTAAAGGATATTCATTTCGATTATTAATGCTTGCTTGAATGAAAAGTGTAGACTTCTGGTAGCTTTTAGTTTTAAAATTTTCCACAAATGTTCCAAACTAAGTGGCTGTATAAGTGGAATCTAAATGGTATCAAAGGCAAACTGTTTCTGTCATGGAATGAATTTTGGCTCCATGTAGTTTTGACTTTGAAAAGAGAGCATTGGTTACATTTTTAATAAAAGAGATTTAAGAGGTAAAATTGAAAAGGTAAAAATGATAAAAAAAATTTTTTTTAATCGTCTATAGTCTTGAAATAGAGGGATTTACCATACTTTTGGGAAACAAATTTTAAATACCTTTTTTTTAATGAATACTTCTTATTTTTTTGAAAGGTTAAGATCTCGGGTTCCTGGGTGGCTCAGTCAGTTGAGCGTCCGATTTCAGTTCAGGTCATGATCTCACGATTCTTGAGTTCGAGCCCCACGTTGGGCTCTGTGCTAACAGTTCAGAGCCTGGAGCCTGCTTCAGATGCTGTGTCTCCCTCTGTCTCTGCCCCTCCCCTGCTCACATTCTGTCTGTCTCTCTCTCAAAAATAAGTAAACATTTAAACATTTTTTAAATAAATAAATGGTTAAAAATATATACTATTTTGTTACTCCTTTATGCATTGACTATATATATGTGTATTGAGTCTTTATCAGAGCCCCAGTCTGTCTGCTGAGTGTAGAAGTTACAAAAAGACAAGATTTCTATCCTCAAGCACTTGTCAGGCTATTGGGAGAAAAGACACGTAGACAGAGGCATTCACTGTGTGCTATGGGACGATGGAGGAGAAGTATTTCATCTGTCATTCTTAGATGCATTTATTCCCCTTACAATAGAATTTACTGATATGAGGTCGTTTCTGACAATATTCTTTTGGCATTTCAGTTATTTACCATCTTATAAATGAGGATTCAGAAATACCAGTATGTGAAAAGTTTCTCTGTATTCTCAATAAAATTCAGATATTTAAAAAGTTATTTTTCAGTATTGTCCATGAAAGAGACAAGCGGGTATTACTTTTGTAAGCTGTCTTAACAAAATACCACAAATTGGGTGGTTTAAAACAACAGGAATCTGTCACTTCACAGCTTGCAAGGCCAGATGTCCAAAATCAGGGTATCAGCCCCGCCATGTTCTCATGGGGGCCTCCAGGGAGGGAAATTCCTTGCCTCTTCTAGCTTCTGGGAGCCACAGGTATTCCCGTGCTTGTGGCTACATCACCCCAGACTCTACCTCTGTCGTCTTATAAGGACACTAGGATTCCTAGCACTCTTTTTTTCATGTTTTGTTGAACATGGTAAAGTATAGCCTTTGTTAGAATTTTTGTTTTAAAAACACAGACATGAAGACTTCCTAAAAACCCTCTATATTCTCATGTGCTGGAAACACACACACACACACACACACACACACACACACACACACATTTACACATACCCACAAAGATAAAAATGGGGATTCTGAAATTTTTGCATGATAATTCAGCCTTTAAATCCAAGCTGCTGCTTGGGATTCTTTATCATGGGCCATTGAATAGTTAACCTCTTGTTACACCATTTTACCATTTAGCCTTTCTTCAGATACATCTTGGCCTAGCCTGACGTGAAATGCTAAAATATTGTCAGATTTGTAATTTAAATGATGTGGTCTTTCCTTTAGCATTTAGCATGTAGGAAAGTATATTGTGTTTGTTGGGCTAGGCATGGGGGCGTAAATGCTGCCATGAGACGGAAAGGAAGACAGAGTTAATTTAGAATCCTGCTCTGGCTTCATGGTTCTGACTGTGGAGTCTGTCTTGGCCTTAATTTCCTCATCTTTATAAATGAAAGGGCTATTGTCGGGATTTATTAACATAGCATGAGAAAGGGCTTCTCTCACTGCTGCTGGCACACAGGAGCTACCTGGGAAAGGATTGGTCGTATCCATTTGGGAATTTGCAGCAAGTGGAGCTTAAGCTTGCAAGACCTAATGTCCTAGATTGTGAGCCTAAGTGAAACCAGTGTGACCTGCAGATGTAAGTCCAGCTATTCTATTTGCAGTGTCCTCCTTTCAAGCACCACTTCCTTCATCTCCTCCTTCAAGGTAGGAAACACGAACAGGAAGTAGAAGATGGAAGTCCCGTCATGCCACATTAGACTTCCACGACCTTCCCTGGTGTTTCTCTATGCTTAGTCATGGGTCAGAGCAGTAAAACTTGTACCTGTGAGTGAGAAATAACATTGATCAGATTGACTTCACTCCCTGGGTGAAAGACAAAAAAATCAATTGTTGCGGGATTCCTTGTTTATTGGGCACTCATCAATAAAAGCACAGATATTTCATCTTGGATTTGACTTTTTAGCATGTTTAAGAGCTTGGAGAATAAGCAGATTCTGACATATTGTGTCCTACTGGGTTATTGCTTCACTGGGTACTACTTAACTGAAGTAAGAATACTATTTCAAGTAAAACATATCAAAAGACATTTCATTTAAACCTAGTTAATTTTTTACAAGGCCCTGTAGGTGAACAAAATAAAACAGCTATGTCCTTCTCTTTTCACTTTCTTCCCCTATTAATTTCAGTTCT
This sequence comes from Felis catus, assembly GCF_018350175.1. Taxonomy (NCBI): domain Eukaryota; kingdom Metazoa; phylum Chordata; class Mammalia; order Carnivora; family Felidae; genus Felis; species Felis catus. The sequence continues at coordinate 68,945,095 of NC_058374.1, forward strand.
TAATGTGATCAGTAGCTTTTTCTCCCAAGTTATAATATCTAAGAAGAGTTTTGCTTGTTAACACGAGACCAGGAAGTTGAGAAGAAAGGTTAGAAAAGAAGGCAAAGAGCCTACGATCTCACAGTGGTTGGATCTCTCCAATTCATTTATATATGATCTTAGGTAAGACAAGCTATCTCTCTGGGGCAGTTTTCTTAGCTGTAAAAAGATTGAACTACACCAATTTTAATTAATATCTTTAGGATCTGGGTCCCTTTGCTAGAAATCTGACACTTCCTATAGATGTTTCTCACCATATCTGGGTATACAAAATACAATTTATGTGTAATGTAGCAGTCACAGACCCTCTTAGAACGTATATATGGCATACCCGGCCTCCATTCCCAAGGTCACTTCATTGTTCAGATGACTGCTTTACCTCCAGTCATCATGTCCGCTTTATTTCTGCTGGGGAGATAGCAGAAAGGAGAAAGGGATGGTGAAGAAAATGAGCAAATCAGCAATGATTTAAGGAAGATTCCTGGGAATTACCATATGGCATTTCACTTACATCCTATTGATCCAAAGCACGACTGCATTGAGAAATGGACTTTGGATAATCATGTACCAAGTTAAAGATTGGGAATTGTTTTAGTTTGGAAGGTAGAATATATGCTATTAGGGGACAACCTGCAGTCTCTGCCATAGAGATACATAGACTTACAAGTAGGCATATATGAGACAATGAAAAGTGTTCTTTATTCAAAAGAACAGTCAAAGCCAAAGGTCCTGAGGTAGCAAGGGACATGGCAGAATACTTTTATAGAACTAACTGGAGGCCAGTGATGGAAGGAATTGCACCAAGAGCTGAGACTGGAAAAGCACAGATTGAATCATTGCTAGGTCTTGCGAACAGTATTGTGGATTTAGATATTTATTTAGCTTTCAGATACTAGGAATTCACTGAAGCCTTAAAGTAAGGATGCAGTATGATTCAGTATGTATTTGAAAATATACCTCTAGTCTAGGTAAATGATAGAAAGTACATGGGAGTCCTATCAGCAGGACATATGTGATGAGACCAGTTTTGTACAGTTCACATAAGACATGATGATAGGGGTACCTGGATGGCTCAGTTGGTTAAGTATCTGACTCTTGATTTCAGCTCAGGTTATGATCTCATGAAGCATGAGATTGAGCCCCCTGTCAGGCTCTATGCTGACAGAGCAGAGCCTGCTTGGGATTCTGTCTCCCTCTCTCTGCCCCTCCCCAGCTCACATGCATATTCTCTCTCTCTCTCTCTCTCTCTCTCTCTCTCTCTCTCTCTCTCTCTCTCTCTCTCTCAAATAAACAAACAAACATTAAAAAAAGATGATAGTTTCACCTTAATTGGTTGCAATAAAAAATGTAAACGTGTGAACAGAGCTGAGAAATATCTAGAAGGAAAATTTAATGGGACTTTCATATATATATACATATATATATGAATATGAATATATTTCATCTATTATTATTATATATATAACTGTAAAATTCAGTTACTGGTTTAGAACTTTGCTTTTCCTTCCTAGGGTCTAGATGAATAAATATCTTTAGTCTACAAATAGGAAGCTATTGATACCATCATATTTATAAAGCTAACAGCCTTTGTTGTAAGGCATCCACCATTTTGGGGAAATTTCAACTTTGGAAAAGTATTGTAGTTAAATACAGAAACATTTTTCTTCTGTATTTAAAGGAAGGAATTGGTTACCTTATGGTAGATAAAACATAATTATTTGGAAACAAGGAATTGTGTCCAGAAGGCATGCTTTACCATAGCAACCTAAACGTTGAGTTACAGTATGTCTTTCAGTTTTACAAAGGGTAATTTATCATGGGAAGAATGTGCTGAATATGTCACATTTTACTATCTGCTTATTTAGTTAGATAATCAAGATCTTGACTCTCAAAACAGAATTATTCTCAGTTTTGTCTGTTTTCCTGCTTGCAAGTATAATATGTGTATACTTGATACTCATTTTAAATTTTAAACAGATTGAAAGCAACTAAGTCTAGCTAGCACACATAGGACCTAGAAACAAAGCCATATTCCAGTTTTTTTTCCATGACTTCACAACTGTGTGATTGATGGAGACCCAAACATTTTCTCTGAGATTTACACATATTTTCCCCTAAATTGAGCCATTAAAATTTGAGAACTTAAACATAGTGTAAATTGAAGAGAGGATTTGAATTAAAATATGAGCAAATATATTAAATTTATTCTCATAATTTTTCCTATTTTCCCCATATACTTATATATCTACTATAGTTTAAAGTTTAGTAGCTAAATTTTTAGTTTAGAGATATCATTTTTCATCTGTTGTAAGTAAAAAAATTTTTTTCTTCTTCCTGAAGAGCAAGAATGGCAGAAGACGGACTTTTTTCCTGATTAAAAACATTCGGGCTTTACTTTTCTCAACATGTATTTTTATATACAGCTAGAAATTTGAACAGATTTAGCCACAGGAGATGGCTTACAAGGCCTGGAATGAATTGATATTTTCCCCTGAGTAGATGTTCTAGTTTTGTGTAAGTTGATCTGAAAGTGTGTGTCAGATTAGGCCTGTTCTTTTGTATTGCAACAGGGTGCTCTAGCAGAGTCCAAATATATGTAAACTTTTCCCAACATATTATCATAATACTCTTACTTAAAAACATCATGTGCCTTGATGTTTAAACTCAGTGATAAAAGCATCTGTCTTAGTCTGTTCTGACTGCCATAACAGGAGACCATAGACTCGGTGGCCTGTGTACAACAGGAATTTATTTCTCGTAGTTCTGGAGATGGGGAAGTTCAAGATTAAGGCACTGGCAGAAATAGTGTCTCCAGAGGGCCACTTCCTGGTTCATAGATGGCTGTCTTCTCACTGTTTCCTCCCTTGGCAGAAGGGTGAGGGAGCTCTCTGGGATCTCTTTTATAAAAAGTACTAATCCCTTTCATGAGAATTCGACTCTCATGATTTAATCACCTCCCAAAGGTCCTATCACCAAATACCAACACACTGGGCTTGGTTTCAACATGGATTTGAGGGGAGAACACAAGAGTCTATAGAAACAACTAAAGAATATGTTCTTAAATCAGAATTGTACTTTCTGTATGATAGCCTTATTTTGGTGTTTAACATCAAACAAAGATATAACTTATGTTTATCACTTTCAGAGATGGAATATTGAAATTGAGTGCTGTAGACTAACGAGGAATGATTTCCAGATATTCTTACTTGAAAAGGAAATTGCCATCATTCACCAATTCTAAAGAAACACTTTAAAAAACTGGTTTAACATTTTTTGAAAAGAACAAAAACAAAAAACTTTATAATCATACACGCCTTTAATATTATTTTCTTTTCTCCTCCCCCCACAAAAGCTGATAATAAATTTATAGTCATTTATAGGCAATGTATCTTTGGCCAGAGGAAATTTGGTATGTGCCATTGTCAACATAAGCCAAATAACATTAGCTACTTTCAGGGTGGGAGAATTGGCACGACCGTCGACAAGGCTCATGGTTGAAAAGATTTGTGTATGGTGTTCCTCCTTAATTTGGCCACTATTTTAATTTCACATATCTCACTCAATCATCCATTAGTACTTATTGAGTATCTGTTTTGTGCCAGGCAGTATTCAAGATACCAGAAAGGCAGAGAAGGCGTTTGTCCTCCATAATGTGACAGCCAGCAGGCAATGAGGATATGATGTCAGAATTCCTAGAACAGCAATAACCACAAAGGGGTATGAAGGCACAGGACAGGAGATACTGGATTTTCTTCAGAAAGAAGGGAAAAGCTCACAGAAGGAGTAAAATTTGAATTCTGAGATGGATAATGATATTCAAGGTAGAGGAAATAACATCATCAAAAGTATACAGGGTTAAAGGAGCACAAGGGCATGAGAATGTTGTAGAAAGCCAAGACTATCCGGTGTTTGTTGGGGGGAGCAGAGGATGTTTAAGTTTGAAGCTGTGAAGCACATTGTGTGGGTCTTAATAGCCACACCTTCATATTATATGAATATAATATGTGTATATTATATACAGGTAAAAGTGTATGCATATATGCATACATACATATACATATATTATGACATTTACATATTATAATGACATATATACACACACATGCACACATATAAAAGATGACAGTCTTAGTCCAACATGTTAACTCCCTTGATGGACATGTAACACAAGCCCAATCCATTAACTTCCTAAGGGAAATGTCCTTGCTTCAGATAATAAGCAGTCTTTACCTTACATTTATGTAGCATATAACTTGTGTCATTACAAGTTTGTATATTTTTATTTAAAAAATTGAGCATTGAATGACAAAGTAGAATTTATGCAGTTCTAATAGGGTTACTTTTTTTTCCTGCTTCTGTGAGCATTCTTCTGCAGCGGGTTATCATTTATTTGAATTTATAAGTGACATTGACAAACAACAAAACTACATTGATGCTCATGTGTATTCACTTTTTTTTTAATAGAAACATGCTTTAAAACCTAAATTGAAAAACCTGGAAACATTGCTTTCATTCTATGGAACATTAATTGAAAGTAAAATGTCATCCTAAATGAATCATTGGTATCATTTCTGCTGGTACATTATCTGGAAAGAGTAACTGGAAGAAAAGATACTGTGATACGCATTTTCAAACACTGACAAAAGCATTCTAGCTTAGATCAAAACAAGGAAGTCATCGTACTCGCTGCATAGAGAGATACCAACTTTTAAAACTGCCCTTAAGGAATTTTATTCCTAGTAAAAAATCCCTGACTTGTTAAAAATTGTGAGATCATGTTTCATGCAAATCCAATAGCGAGCTGCCTCTCTATAAATAGTCATGACTTTGTCCTATTTTAAATGGTTAAACCAGAGATTCTGTGAGATTCGCTGAATTTTGCCTATGGCTACTTTTCTACCATGAAATTCCTGACTTGGATGTTATGTAAAACAAAGCAATTTCACTGTAGTCCTCCTCGGAGGACAGCTCTGATGTATGAAGGAAGCATTGCGCTGTTGCTGCTTCCCTGAGCGAATACAGCAGCAGCCCAGGGAGAAGGGCTTGGCCGAGAATAGCTGGGTGACCAGTGTAGGGTGTAGGTGTCTGTGGTGGGGTGACTGCCGTCTCAGATCAGCATCCAGCTGACGACCCACAGTCTGAGAACCAGTCAGATGTGACAAATCTCCCCTTGCAATTTGACGGGATGCCCTGCTTGACTTCTTGTAGCCAGAAGAAAAGCAGATTTCAGATTAAGGCCATGTAACTCCATTCAGAGATAAAGCAGGATTTTCTATGCTAATTTGTATTATTTCCATAGGAAATGAGAATAAAGGAGAAATCCTTTGTTAAATGGGATTTAGCAATAACCCTGTGTTAGGAGCCTTCCTTTTCTCCTTGCCTTCTTGTCTTGAATGTGGGTTTTATATCTGTTGTTTTGGTTTTATGCTTTTTTTAAAAAAAGCATGGCTTCTGTGAGAATTGCCATAAAGCTGTGGCTGGACTACAAAGTACTGGCTGCCAAGTTAGTGGTTCCGTGCGCTGTAATCCTGTTAAGTACCTGTACAATAGTAGAACAGCTGGTGTAGGCTGCAGTCGGTGTGTTAGTGTGCTATGTTGGGACCTGAGATCCATGCAGACAATGAGTCGGGTCAGCTTAGAACAGACCTAAGACCCCTCAGACAGCTGGCCCAGTAACTATACACTAGCCAATCTTGGGAGAGAGACCCGTGGAATAACATTAATTTTCTCCTCTAGCAGACGGTAAGGTAACCGAAGCCAGGTTGATTGTGCTGCCTTGGGAGTTTTACCTAATGATCTTCTGCAAAGCAGGTGCATTGGCAGGGATTTTAAGCTTATGAAAACCCAACTAGTATTACAGAGTAAACCTTTGCTGCTGTGGGGGTTTTATAGGAGTGGGGTGCATTAGTGTTAGATCATTACAAAGCATTTTGCTGACTACTGCAGAATTAATGGCACTTTTATGGCTCGCGGTTAATGACTGTCAAGAAATAAGAGTTTATATCTGTTCAAATTGTAATTTTAAATCAAACTAGCCAGCTGTCAGATGCATCCAGCACAAGAAGACTCCTTCTTGGTAATATTTGGTGTTTCTCTTACATCTATCATATTATTAGACCATTGCTTGCAACCATAATTGTTTTGCATATACTTGATGTAAGTTTTATCATGACAAAAGCAAAGCAAGTTGTCACTTCTAAGAGGCAATTTCCATGTCCCTGGGGAAACTTAGTTTCCTTTAGCATTGAAGTACTTGAAATGAATGCATTTTTTTGAGTACCTGATTTTTTAAAATTTAACCTCAAGAAAACCATAACTTTACTTCTTATATGCAAGGACATCTGATGTGAGCCCTGTCAACACTTCTTCCTTCCCACACTTCTAATTTGCCCATATCTTTACTCATCTTTGTCTTCTGAGAGAAAAACAAATCTTCCTTCAATCAATGCCTGTTGCCTTTATGTGCCTCTGGTCGCATTCACTCTTAGCTCCTCTACATTTGTGTCTCTCTCTCTTCAGCCGCTTCAATCTCTTCTTTTCTGGATTCACTATTTTAAAACAAGAAAATCCTTGCATCATCCTGCTGTCTTCCTACAATGTCATTTTAGCCCCCTCTTCTTTTCTTTTTAGCTTCTGGAAGGAATAGTCTTCATATGCTGTCAGCACTTCATCACTTGCCTCATCCTTGTTCCCTCCCTGTACAGCCTGCTCTGCCTTACTCGAAGCAGCTCTGTCAAAACTACTGATGGATTCTAGTCAATAAATACAGTGCTCCCTACACCGCAACCCTGCCTGAAATTCTCAGCCACACGTGAACCTGATGAGCCCATTTTTGAAACTGTATTCCTGTGGCTTCTCCGCTCTCTTGACTCCTCTCTTTCTTCTCTGGTCCTTCCTCTTCCGATTTCTTTCTGAAGGGACATGCAGAGGGTCAGGATTTTTGTTATTGTTGTTTTTTCATATCTCCTTTAAACGCCCAGCTCACTACCTCTGTTTCAAATACATATTGGTGACTTTCATATCCATATCAGTATCTTTGTTGTGTCTAATAAGTGTTGCAACTCCATGAAGGATGCCTTCATTCTTAAAGTACCTTAGTGTTGCCATACCCAACTCCAGTCTGTTTACATGGGTATCTCTTCCTCCCGACTTCCTTATTTCTATTAATGACACAGCCTTTAGCCCAGACATCCAGTCTTACAAATGTACTCTCTCTTGATTTCCTCCTACCCCTTTCCAGTCACTTAGCAGGACAGCTTTTTTCCCACGTCTGTAGCATTTCTCTCATTTCCTGTGTACATCCCATCTTTCCATTTCTCTTTTCCAAAACAAGACCACTCCCACACTATTGTAAAGGGTTCTATTATTACTATTACTACTGTTGTTAGATTCCCATTTGTTTCTTTCAGTTCAAAACTCCTGAGAAACTAAAATAATGACCTAGATATTGGCACTCCCTTAGAGGTCTTCAGTAGCTCTTCATTACCCACTGCTGAAAAAGCAAATACAGATCCTCCAGACTCTTCACCTGATAAAGTCAAGTTCATTTCTCCTGAGAGGGTTCCACCATTTCACCCTGCAGACTGAATACTATGCTGTTCCTTTAATGTCCCCATGCTTTCTTAAGTACTCATCTTTCCTTCACTGTTACTTCCACTGACCTTTTTCTTCAACTCCTCCATCTCTGCCTGCTAAATATATTCTACCTCATGATATTTTTCTGAGAAATAGTCAAAAATTACCAACATTAAAATACATATACATTTATCACATTCTTATAAGTAAATGATGTCTAGAATAGATCTCTCAACTAGCTGATATCCCACAGTGAAAATATAGTATATCCCTAGTGAGGATTCTGTTTGAATGATTTATTTATTTAATTATTTAAGGTTAGCAGAGTACCCATGTGTATCAATAAATACTTGTTGAATGAATAGATGAATTTAACTGATTGTTTTTAATTAGAATCTCTTGGCTCATTACCTTGGTATTTCTTGGGCCTGACGGAGTTATCAATTTTGTTTTTCTTTGTAATTTTATTCTCACTAATTTGTATGCCATTTTATGTGTTATACCTATGAAAATAGTGAAGCAGGTTTATGATTAAAGCAAAAACTGAAGAGTCAACACAAACATAACTCATGTTCATATTACTTGTTATTATTAGAAGAGATATTTGTGTATCTACCATTATGTGACAGAAATTATAAGATATATTCTCAGTCAAATGAGCTGTATGTCATAGGTACCTCGCAGGTTATCGGGCATTTTAATGAACTTTTGTTGATTTTCATTATTACAATAAATTTCCAGTAATAAACCCCATTAGAAATCATTACTAGTGTCCAAAATTTTATAAATGTATGCATATACATAAATATATACATACATACAAAATATGCATGTATCTTATTGTGTGGGCCTATGTACACACACACATACTTCAGAAGTTTCTTTTATCAATATGACATTTAATTTATCCAAGACATTTACAATATGGTTAGTCAGGCTTCTATCTTCCAGTATCTTACTCCTTTTCATGGATGTTTATTCTGGTTTTCCTAAACTCTTATATCCCAAATTCATTTGCTCAACAATTCCTCTTTGCTGGTTAAAAGTTGGCAACATAGGCTCAACTCTGTCTTTAAAGGTTTTGTTGTTGTTGTTGTTGTTGTTGTTGTTGTTGTTGTTTTTGCACTTTAGCAGCAATCTAAATTAGATCAATCTTTTTTAAAAAAAAATTCTAATGTTTATTTTTGAGAGAGAAAGAGAAATTGCAGTGGGGGGGGTGGTGGGCAGAGGGAGAGGGAGACAAAGGATCTGAAGCAGGCTCTGTGCTGACAGCAGAGAGCCCAATGTGGGGCTGGAACCCATGAATCATAAGATCATGATGTGAGCCAAAGTCAGTTGCTAAACTAACTGAGACACCCAGGCGCCCCAAGCTAGATAAATCTCTAAGTTTTATTCTAGTAGGACAAGTTTCCCCCCAATTTTGCTGAATGTATGTAATACTATCCCTCTGAAGTTTTGCGTATAATATTGTATACTTAACAGCATACCGCCATGCAGATTTGCCCAATTTCTAGTATTAATTCTATATTCACAAATCCCCGATCAGTTTTTACTTTACCTTGCTATTGGAGTCCCACCTCTGCTATTAACATTCTTAGCTGTTAAGATTTTGAAAGTTAGTAATTGTGAACTGGTCAAATCATTCAGAAAGTGGTATGACTCCTTGGGAGCTAAGATCCGAAAAGGTGGTTTTTTATGAGGAGCAACTTTTTCACGTAGTCCTATCAACAATGCCATGAGGCAGAAGCTATTAACTCCATTTCATAAATGAGAATCAAAGCCTAAGAAAGTTCAGCATGGTTTTATAATTCAAATTGTAGAGCTGGGACTTAACCACGTGACTTCTTGATTTTGAAGTCCATGCTATTCCATTACTCTCTCTGTGTTGAAAAGTTCCTTATGTTCTGGAAATTTCTATTCTCTAAACCACATGAAAACTGTTCCATCCTGTGACTGGTTTCCTTCAGGCCCCACTTTCCTTTATTTAAAAATAATTCATCACTTGAGTAGGAATTGCCTTAATCTACTTATGCTATTTTTGTTTGCTAGAGAGTTGATATCTTAACCCAATTAAGATGTGAAACCCCTCTGAGCATCAGAATTTCTGAAATGGACAAGGTTTTTGCTCCAAGGTATCATTAGCTCTCTATATGGTCATATCATGCATATATACTTAGATTGCTTGTGTAAAACTGTCCTAACGTTGGATTTATTCTCCCTTCACTCAAAAAAAAAATACTGTTTATCTCATGGTTAAGTAAATGATCTGATGAAAATCTGAATGGCTTCTAGGAAAACTTGACAGTTCTCATAGTGATATTTCTTAATATCCATTTAATTATTCTAGGTAATGTCATTAATGTTTCTTTGCACAGAATTGCTTAAGAGGTCCCTGGAAGCCATCATGACCTGTTATTAAGTCATGATGAGTTGAGCTCTTTCATGCTAACTCTGTTTAAATACATGAACTTACAAGTGTTGTCTTTGAATCTTAGTCATGCTGAGCTATGCTTAGATAGCAAACAGTTTTCAAATTCTTAGTGGTTTCCAAAGTAAAGGTGCATTTCTCCTTTATACAGAGTTGAGTGCAGGTCTGAAAACTTATCTGAATGACTTGCTCCAAGTAGTGAGTCAGGGATCTAGCCTATTTTTACCATGTGACTCCACTATATTGGTGTCTTTTGCTTATAGACAGGTGGTGGATACATGTGATCCATTCCCACTGGATTTAATCACGAGACTTATGGGTCCACCTCAGCCTAAGAAGGAGGTTTACACATAGCTGGACTAAAAATAATAATTTTAAGAATTCCAACCTGAAACCATAATTTCTTATGTTCACCCTTTATTACCACTCCTTTGATACCATAAGCTTTATGAACTTCAATTCCCCTAAGTGCTTTATCATCATTTCTTATGGCTTCTTGTGAAATAGATTTCAAATGGCAAAGCAACTAGACTCTAGACAGGTTGAACTTGGGGTCTAGAGATACTGAAAATCAAAGAAAAATAGTATATTTTGGAAGAGTTGACGGAGGGTTCCTGGGTGACTCAGGTAGTTGAGCATCCAGCTTTGGCTTACTTCATGATCTCATGGTTTGTGGGTTCAAGCACTGACAGCTGAGAGCCTGCTCTGTCTCCCTCTATCTCTACCCCTCGCCCACTCGTGCGTGCATGCGCTCTCGCTCTCTCTCTCTCTCTCTCTCTTCCCCCTCCCCCACCCACACACAAATAAATAAACCTTAAAAATTTTTTAATTAAAAAAGTAAGAGTAGGTGGATTTTTACTTTTATTCAGATCAATTATGAAGCATTACAGAAAATCATCTCATTAACATAGAATCCAATAAGCAGTCCCTTAACTGTCTTTCCCTGGCACCAGTACCTTGAACTTGGGCCACTCCAAGTTCCCAGAAGCTAAAACCCACCCTTCCTACAGGTCTAGTAAAAATTTACTCATCGGTGCAACCTATAGGTAGGACATGTCTGGTGAATTGCAAAAGGAGGCAATAACTCTGATCCAAGCCTGACCCTACCACAGATTTCATTCGTGGTACGTAGGACTAAAGACACTGTACTATGTGAAGTGGGTCCTGCTGCCTTACTTCCAGAAAGAAGTAGTATATCTTCTTAGAAAGGGCAGAATCTTAGAGTTAAGCCCATTTTGATTTAAATCTCAACTTTGCCACTTAGCTATCTGACTTTGATCAAATTACATAATATTCTGAGCCCGAGTTTTTATGTGTGTGAAAAAAAGCCACATGGATCTCATAAAATTTTGTGAGACTTACAGCACCCTTGATATAGAAGGTGCTTTGCAAATGTTAGTTCCCTTTTAAAATTAGTAACAAAGACCTAGTGATCTTCATAATCATATAAGCAGCCATAACAGAAATTTTAGTGATGGGAGTCATTCAAGAGTGCCTGGTTTAACATATTACATCTAGATTTGGGGGAGGAAAAGCGATGCACACATCTGAATTTTCTGTGGATTATTTGAAAATGCATGGTCTCAGACCTCATCCCCAGTTTGCTGACTCAGAAGCCCTGGGAATAGGGCCTGTGCATGTGTAATTGAAAACAGGCTTCATGAATGATTCAGATGCACACCCCTAGTGAAGTACCACTATAGAGGCTGGCACAGGGCCTGGTAAATAGGAGGTGCTCAGCAAACATTTGTGGAACTCTGGGGGTCCGTTTCTCAGCCCAGTTCCAACCTACTATAACCATAAAGCTTCTTTCTGCTCTTCCTGCCTTCCAGTCACTATGATATCACCCATTGATTCTCTTAGAGGAATCTGACCCTTCCCAGAGAAAAAGTGGTGTTTCAAAGTATCCATCCAGCCATTGGCAGAAATGTAGACAAAACAGTAATACAACTGTCTACTTTTAAAAATAGCTTCACGACAATGGATTTAGCCACTTCAGCAACACTATAGTGTAAGCTGTGATAATAAGCTAATATTTGTTGAGCATCTACATGGAGTGGACTCTAGGTAAAGTGTGTGTTCTCATAATCCCTCTGTGGTAGGTACTGTGAATATCCCAATTTCACAGTGAGGAAATGGAGGCTCCAAGAGGATGTGTACCTTGTTCAAGTTCATACCGAAAAAGTTTTACAGTGATGTTCAAAAACATTCCTAGGTGACTTCAAAGTCAAAAAGAACTCAGGTGCTCATTCTGATGATTATGGTGTCCTGGGCCAGAATTTGTTTATAGTCTGGCATTCTATATTACTAGCTCACAGAAACTATTGTGGTATTAACATATTGATTTGTAGTGCCAATGTTTTAGGTCACCATATAAACACCATTTTCATGATAGAAAAAGGTGTCAATGAAATGGGGTAGGTCTGAAGACACTAGGGCCACAATAGTAAAGTGATTTCCTAGGACCCTGAAGGTGGCAAAAACTTCAGACCTTGAGCAGTGTATTAAAATAGCTCATCTGTTTGCTTACTATCCACTTCCCTGCCTTCTTTATCCATATATTTACTTGGTTATATATGCACATAAGTAAACATGCAAGGAAAGAATAGATAACCTAGGCTTTAGAATATCCAAGAAGGATGAGCCAGTTACTACTTCCTATCATACCACCCTGTGTTAATTCCCTGCATAACCGCTATTATTGCCTGGAAAGTTTATGCAATAATTATCTGTTTATTTATTTCTTGCCTTTTCTCATCAGCATTTTCTCCATGAGATCTGGGACTTTGTGTATCTTGACTATCATGATAAACTGAATAGGTAAGCACAGTCCAAGGATAAGGGAGGCATGATCATGTATCCACAATATCAGATAGGAAAGTAGAGACTGGAGACTGTTAAGGTCAAAAAAAGAGAGAAATAGGGTGCATGACTGACATGCAACTCTTGATCTTGGGGTTGTGAATTTGAGCCCCATGTTGGATGGAGAGATTACTTTAAAAAAATCTTTAAAAAAAGATAAATATACCAAAAGACATAAAGTGATGCTAGAAGACTTGTGATCTCTGCACCTAGAGCAGGAATATTCTGTTTTATACTCTCTTTTGCTTATGTGTGTGCCCATGTGTCTGTGTGTCAGAGAGAGAGGGAGAGAGGGATGGAGAGACAGGTCATAGATCAGGGGCCAGAAAATGGGGTAAGAAGGACTTATAAATGTGTGTTTGTAGACAGAGAAAAGCAAAAGCCAAACATTTGGCTCCTTATACTATTATAAATTTCGATGTTATGAGTCATGAGTGAATGAAGGATCAAGCTGAGAATAAACAGTAACCTAAGCTAGGAGAGTGGTCTGGGAAGGAAGAAAGGAGAGATTAAGCAGTTCAGAATAACAGTGCGTGGCCACTGGATGATAGGAAAGAGCCAAGGCAGACTTGAGTACCTGGTGATAGTCAGCCCATTCTTTGATGTGGACCACATGTAGAGTAATCTTCGTGGAAGAGCATTATGACTTATGTTTTGGTAAATTGAATTTAATGTGCTATGGCCAGCCCAAATGTTAATGTAGGAGTCAAGGAATAAGTAGGTCTGAAGCTTAGGAGAGAAATTAAAACTGGAGATTTAAGTTTGGGAGTCATCTGGCGCGCCTGGGTGACTCAGTCGGTTAAGCCTCCAACTTCGACTCAGGTCATGATCTCATGGTTCATGAGTTCAAGCCCCGTGTTGGGCTCTGTGCTGACAGCTCAGAGCCTGGATCCTGCTTCAGATTCTGTGTCTCCCTTTCTCCCTGTTCCTCTCCTCCTCACAGTCTGTCTCACTGTCTCTCTCTCAGAAAGAGAGAGAGAGAGAGAGAGAGAGAGAGAGAGAGAGAGAGAGAGAGGAAGGAAGGAAGGAAGGAAGGAAGGAAGGAAGGAAGGAAGGAAGGAAGGAAGGAAGGAAAGAAAGAAGGAAGGAAGGAAGGGTAAGTAAATAAATTTGGGAGTCATCAGCAAATCTATACCTTCACTTTTCTCAAAATCACCAAATTTACCTGTCTTATGTAACTCTCAATGATTATTCTTTAGTATGGAGATATGACTGCCCTACTATCAATGCATATATTCCCTACTATAATAAATATTAAGACAGAAAAATATTCTACAGTTATCAGTACATATTCAGTGCAGCATTACGCCATCACCAGTGGAGTGGAGTAAGGTTATGAAATTGCTTAGATTTATTCAATCTATTTTAGGCAGCCATGCTTGAGGACGCAACTTAGAACCTGGGAGTTAATTTTAGACTCCACTTCTGGTCCTCAGGGAAACTCTTACATCTCGGTATGCTACAGGCATCACCAGAATGCCTTTTTCTAGCTATCTAGGAATTTGTCATAATGATGACTATCTCCGAGTGACAGGCAATAAAAAATACTACTTAAACAGTGGATCTAGACTGCTTGGTTTGAGTCCTGGATCCTCAATTTACTACTCATGTAACCCATCTACAACCCATGTTAAGAGGAGATATTAATAATACCTGCCTCAGAGAGTTGATATGAAGACTAAATGAAATTAATAACATATGGTGCTAGAACAATGCCTGGTGTAGAAAAAATACTAAGTGTTAGTTCATGTTTTCAAAACTATTTCAGAATTATCACCATACTCTACTCATAGTACTGTTTAATAAATGCTGGCCAAATGGAAATATTCAATAAGCATTTACTAGACTACTTCTGTAAAACTAAAGGTGGTGTTGGTAGTGTTTTAAGGAAACCCTAAATCAAGAAAATAAAAGAAATACCAAATAAAGAAAGCCAGTATTATCCTGGGTTAGATTAATAGCCTTTAAAATTCCTCAAATAAATAATATTATACTACCTATTTCATAATTGTATAAGTCTTGCTTCAGATGCTATCACTGGGTTCTTGTACACTTATGTCCACATTATTTATACATTATCCATCAAAATAAAGAAATAGAACATCAGGGTTATTACTGTAAATATATTACATTACATTCTTTACACAGAAAAGAAATGGGTATGTGTGTATCACATTTACAAAATGGGTACTTCCTGTGCCAATTTCTTTTATATAAAGAATGGGGAAACAAACAGCCTTGGGGAAGTTGTTGAATGACCAACATGAAGTGAACACTAGCAAATGATGTGGACAGAATATGACTATAAAATTTTAATTGAATTTCAAATAATGTAATAGAGATTTATTTTGACTGGAAAACTATGAAGAGATAACCTTGAAATCTGAAATAGGGATTATTATCATTATCATATTACTTGTATGATGACTAGTGGCCAGTATGTCATTGGGCACATAGTAGGTGCCGGGTGTCCTTGATACATATGATCATCACAAAAAATGCATCCCTTGTGAAAGTGGTTTGGTAAGTACTATTACTCTCCTCGTTCTGAAGATGGGTAACCAAGAAACAGGCAAGATAGGCAGAAACAAATCATTAATTATCCGACATCACATAGATAGAAATTAGGGCAACTAGAACTTGCAGGGCAGAATGACCCTAGATCCCGTGCTGAACCAGCACACCAGTATGGACAAAATGCCTCACAGTTTATGAATCCCTTCTCCTGTATTTTGTCACATTTCATCTTCGCAGTCAGCCTGTGGGGTGAGCATTATGTCACAGTGAGTAAGTTGCACAAAGCCATCCAGTTAATTGTGACAAGGCTCAAATGGGAAGCCTAGACCTCTTCCTCACAATCCATACCTTTACTTTCCACTGGAGTCTCATCTCATAACTTGACAGTTCCTAGGAGTTCATGCGTTGGTAAAGCACTCTTAGTTCTGGAAGCCACAATTGTAGATGCAAAATGAACATGATCAACTAGCAAATACAATGTGAAACAGATGCTGGGTTATACACTGATGTGGTGAGCTATAACGAAGCAAGTGGATAGATACTATCAGTGGGAGCATATTTGTAAACTCATGATAGTAAGTAGTTGATATTGCACAATGTTGTGAATAAACACTGGGTTAAATCAAAGGGCAAAGGCCCTAGGTCTCCTGGCATTGGAAAGTTCAACATCTAATGACTTCTTCACTAATAAATAAGGGATAATATCTGACATATTTACTTCAGAAACACTGTGAAAATCATATAAAGGGATGTATAATTCCAGACACCTGGCATTCATATGCCATCAGCATATGATCAGTGCCTAATAAATAGTGTGTGTGTTCAGTAAATGAATACATGACTTGTATGTGGAGCAGCATATAACTTTAAATATGTATATAATATATACATAAAAATACACAAATAATTGGTAAAACACATATAATTATTACCTCATTTATTTGTATACCTGTCACAGACATTTTTATTTCACAGACTCAGTTTTATGTTTATAAAATTGAACCAATTTAAATACAGCTTATGCTTATGGTTCTTCAGCCCTTCGACTTAATCTTCTTGAATTAGGGGAAGAAATATTACCTACCAATTAGGTATAGACACAAATACAAAATTATGTCACTTTGCCAGAACCAGGTCTGTTTTAATCTACTGGTCACATTCATTCATTCAGTATTCCGTTATTGAAAACCTGCAATGTGAGAGACATCGTGCTAGGAGTTTCAGGAGGTCAAAGGTCAAGTGACCGCTTTGTCCCAGTTTGCTTGGGACTTATGTTACTGCTCCCTCCACATGTTTTATAGTCTAACCAGAGGTGTAAAGCATGTATATAAAAATGATGTAGAGTAGAAATGATGTGTATCTTGAGATGGGTATGGTTAAAATCCACTGAGCATTCAGAAGTTGAAGAGATCACTGCTTCAACTTCGTGAGGCCAGAGAGGAGAGGACATTTAAACTGGATCAGAAAGTGTCACCAGATTGATTTACGGAGTCTCTGAAGAATACACAACCTGAGGTACAATCTGTAGCAAAGGTGAGAAGATGGGGACCTGTACATAGCAGTTCAGCTTTCCTGGAGCTTAAAAAGAGAAGTGTGCACCCCAGTGACCATTTGGCCCAGGACTGAGGGGTTCTGGGATATGGAATTTTGAGTGGTAAATCCAGAAAAACCCTGGGCAAGCCAGGATGAGTTGCTCATCCTATTGTGCGCTCAAGTATAGCGCTAATGATGGGTTCTCAAGGGGTATTAGTAAGTGAACATATTTAGCTGTCACCTATTTTTAAAAAGTCAGTACTTCGATAAAGTTTTATTTCAGTTTATTTATTTATCTAAATCATAATAAAGTGATTTTTCAACCAGAAATAATCACTTGCCTTATTTTTGGCTAGATCCAGTTTTTTAGAAGTCTCTCTCTTCGCTACTTTGAAATGCTGCTCCCCATGTCCTCAGTCATCAGGGTCACGTAAAGGCATATTGATGTAGTTTTAGCTTCCTCTGCAAGGAGGTAGCTCAGCAAATTAGCTGTTGAATTCAGCCACAGGGTTTGTAA
This sequence comes from Felis catus, assembly GCF_018350175.1. Classification (NCBI taxonomy): domain Eukaryota; kingdom Metazoa; phylum Chordata; class Mammalia; order Carnivora; family Felidae; genus Felis; species Felis catus. The sequence goes on from NC_058374.1 coordinate 68,962,566, forward strand.
TTGGAGAACTTGAGTTCAGATCTCCTTACTCAGTTTGACCTTGGGTAAGTCGCTGTCTCTCTGAGCCTCAGGTTCTTCATCTTTGTGATTGCATATGAGATATTAAACCTTAGAAAATGTTAGGCGGCTAAGTGTCTACTCAAAAGTGCCCAAGCATTCCCTAAAATGAATGCAGGGTTTTTGTCACCCAAAATGATGCACATACCTAAAAATACAGTTTTAGTAATGCCTTTTTAAAAATGTCATTAAAGGCTCTTTTAATCTGTAGACTTTCTCTCCATCCTATCTCCCCTCCCTCTGCCTCTCCCTCTCAAAAACTGGAATATGTACCCATGTCAAGTTGCTCACACTATGAATTTGGCTGATGGCATCTCCGTGGTATAGTTTAATATACTTCTCTATTCTCTGCATTCCCTGTAATTTACTCACGTTTGGAAAGGCTCTTTCAAGAGCGGTGTCGTTTTCTTCTATCAGGTTGTGTGTGTGTGTGTGTGTGTGTGTGTGTGTGTGTGTGTGTGTGTGTGTGTGTGATGTTAGCAGCCATTAATTCTCAGTATCTAGTTTAAGGATTTCTGGCATGGGTATGTTCTATCATTCCTTCTTCATTTATTCACTGGAATAATTCTGTAAGAGAAACTCTCATCTACTTTTTACTCAGTGTTACCATCTATATAGGAAAAGCAAGAAAAATGCTAGATTCCTTCCTTACATTTACCTCTGATTTAGCCCTCTTATATGCCCGTCTAGATCCTGAGGAACGTGTGTCCAATTTTGTATGCCACCACACATTGGGGGAATAAACTAACACAAATTAAAGGCCATAGTAAGAAGTATATTTTGAAATACATACGCAACAAATGTTTTTGATGAATTTTTTTGCACAGATACTTGGAAAGGTGATCATCTATTCTCTGCGTATTTTTAAGCTATAACATCCCATATTATTACCACCACCCAAGAAGATAGTATTTAATCCATTTGTATTTTTAAAACATTGTCCGGATTAACTCATTTGCCCCTATGTACTTCTGACTTTATATTCTAACACAAAATTTTGCGGTGTAGTCATTGGAAAACCTAAAGCCTCACATGCTAATGAAATTCAGGGAACTTTGGAATTATGAATTCCCTTTTTCTTCAATTCTGTGGAATGATCCCATTAATAGCAGAAGATGGAATCCTTCCAGAGTCTATGGGCCACGGGCAGCGCGTGATAAATGATTAAAGAAGCTACCTCTGCTTCCTGAAATAGAAACAATAGAACAGGGGCACCGGTAATGAATAAAGCAAATGGCCAGGAGAAATTGCTGAATGAATAACTTCAATTTGAAATTACTGACTTCCCTAGAATGCTCATTCTTTACTTTCTGGTGACTGAGAAAATATTTTTTAGACTTATAATTGTTTCTCTTTTCTTTAAAAGTGAACTACAAAGTATTGTGAGAAGAAAGCTGCAACAAGCAACGGTAGCTTTAATAATTAGGTTTCCTACTTAGCTTTCAAAACCTGTCTCATGAAGAAGTTTTATAAGTAGAAAAAGCAAACACTTTCACTGATGAATAGGTGAACCATCCTTGCCTTACTGCATTCTAATTCCTTTTAAAGCACAGAATTTAAGCATCTGAATATCATTTAACTCTTTCACAGTTGAGCAACACAGAATCCTCCAAAGAAATAGGCAGTGCTGACTTTAAGGATGTGAACTGCAGCGGAAGAACACTTCCTTGGAAGTAGTGATAGAGGCTCAGAGAAAAGTAGCATTTTTTAAAGCATCAAATATATATTTTTTACCGCTGCACCTAAGGAAGATGGCTTCTGCTTGTTGCCCCCCAGTGATGCCCATAACGGTCCTTTGAGATACCTCCTTGATACATTCTTTCTGTAACGGGATCAACATAATTAATATCTGCTACAAGTGGTTTCTAATTTTCAGGAAGTCCTGGTGAACTTTGTTCGTATGCAGTGTTCCCAATTATGATGCCACTTTCATGTAGGTCTCTCAGCTTGGCTTCCATCCAGGCTGTTAGGTGAAATTAGGCCCAGAAAATCGGATTATTACATCCCAAGGGAAAGGACTGATAAGCAGCAGATGATTGCTCATCTCCTTGCTACTTGCTGGTGTTGAGGTGTTACTAGTTGCAAAGCCAATTTGTTAACAATTAGTACTCATTAGAATCATTTCCTGTTATCGATTCTAAACATTTGACAAAGCGCTTTTAGGAAATTGGACCCCAAAAAGTAGCTACACATAAGTGACGAGCAATTAAAAATCTTCAAGATCCAATGTAATTCCAAACCAGAGTCATCAGTTTCCAAGTAATTATTTTTGCTTTGGAACCCACCTGCTATCCTGTCCAGTTTAAAGATGTGCTGGAACAAGGACATACTTCTTAATTAGCAGAGGTTGTGGGTAAGTCAGAATGGGAACAAAAGGAATTTTCTTTTATTACCCGCTTTAGCTGTTTCTAGCATATCTTAAAGGGACAAAAATTGCCAGCTTGCAATACAATATATGTATTTGTGAGAGTGTGAAATTAAATGCATTACTTTTATTATCTAAACATCCAAGCTTAGTTTTTAAAAGTCTGTGTTCACCTTTGTACATTATGAACTCTAAATATAGAATCATAAATGGAGTCATTGTGCATTACATTACAATTTAAATATTGCCAGTGTCAGCTTTCTGAAATATTATATATGACTTTAATAAAATTAGCATAAATACCATATGCATTTGAATTTTTTTTTCTTAGAAAAGGCATTGTATTCATCTGATTTTTAAATATAGACCCACATGCTTTATATTGCTACAAATTCATATTCAATAGATATGCCTTTATTACCTAATTAAAATATTTATTATCTGTACAAGTATTAGCTCTTAATACTTGCTTAAATTTTCTTTACTTAGACTAAGAAAATATGCCTTATTTCCTCTGTGGTAGGTAATGGTCTTTACACTTTTTTTTTTTTTGGTAGGATCAGAATTAAAACTGAATGTTAGCCCCCATCTTCTGTTCCTTTGCCACATCACTCCCTAAATTTTCCTTTGCTTCTGTGTTTATTTTGTAAATGCAAATAATTGCTCCTCTTCATCCTCCCCTAGACTTACTAAGTGCTGAAAATATTTCTCCTCATTGTTGCAAAACGTAGAGATGTGAACTAAGTGTATTTCTGTTTCTGAATTTCTTATTCCCATATTAAAACCTTACATCAACAGAGAAATTAAGTGTATGTTCTTTTTTGAAATGCCCTATGCTCATCCCTGTATCCTTAATAAACAGAGATGGTATTGACACAAGTGAATTTTGTTTAACCACACTACATTTGCTTCTTAATTAGTGAATATTCATCTGTCATCAGCAGCAGCTATGACACCCCTCCCTGCTAACATGTTCTGTCATAAATAATCAATGAGGCACTATTAATATTCATGAGCTGGAATCTGTGTAGTCATGTGCACTGATGCAGAGACAGGGGGAGTGTTGCCATGAACTGACTGGAAACTCTGTGTGTGTATCCGCGAGTGCGAGATACTTAGGGAAAGCGAAGAGCATGCTGCTGCGCACCACCCTGGCTTGTGCTTCCTGCTAACAGCGGTTTGTCTGTGTTTCTGGGCTGAAGTGACTGATGAAAAACAGTAGTCAAGTCTGGAGGGTGATTCCCTTTCAGTTCACTTGCCTTTCAGTTCTGGGGAAATTAGAAGATTTGCTCTCTGTCTCTGCTTCTTAGAATGGGCTGCAATTTGTGCACTTTTCAGAAAAGAGAGGAACACTACAAACTGCTGTATGAAGTTTCCCAGGTGAGTGCAGGGTCTGAGACCAGCAACTAAACAAGCCAGGCTTTGTGTTTGTCTGAAAGATGGTAAATGAATTGTGGCTAGCTTTATTTTTTCCTTTCAGTAGATTTCAGGATTGAGGGCAGACTTGCTCGTTGGGGGCTTTTTATTTTGGTTTTGGGTAGCAGTTTTCAGCTTCCTTGCCACTCCCCCTTCAGATGACTTCCTGTGGGATTCTTTTTAACATTTTTTTTTGTGTCTACTGCCAAGATGTCAGTCAAGTAAAAGGAGTAACACTGAGATCCAAGATGTCAGTCAAGTATAAGGAGTAACACTGTAATATTTTGAGACACCTCTTTCATTTTGAAATAGTGTTGACATTTGAAAATCAAATGTATCATTGGTACATTAATATTGGGATTTAATAGGTCTATGATCTCAGTTATTTTGAATAGACAGGAAAAGTTTCTTGCAAAATCTTGTTAGCCAGAGGAATTATTTGGTAATTAGGAATTTTTGCTTTGGTTTAAGAGGAAGACCTGGTGTTACATGAGAAAAAAAAAAAAAAATATATATATATATATACACATATATATATATATATGCATGCCTTGGCTTAAAAAGGAGATAAAGGGATTTTCTTATCACCTGTTCTTAGATTCTTTTTGTGTGTTTTTGTATGTTTTGTACTAAAAATTAATTTCGGGAGCTTATTACAGTATCTGTTTGTGGTCTTAGGGAAAGTGTGTAAATTCAATTGTCCTTTAGTGTATATCTGAGGGCTTTTCAGAATAAAAATAAAAACTACATCCCTAGCCTTCATAGTTTTCACAGAATTCCATTAATTCACCATTTTATGTAAACAGGTTTCCCTGGGGTGTCTGCTCAAGTCCAAATTTGTTGTTTGGCAAAATAAAGTTTATTCTTTCCTTCTCCTGGTTTGTCCCAGATGTGACACACCACTACTTTTGTTTTTAGACAGTATTGCTGATGAAAGACAACGTTTGGGATGTTGGTGGTCTGTGGGCACAGCAGTAGCCCAGTGCCCACTGCCTACTCGTTCCCTCAGATTTCCCCCTGACGTGATTCATTTCACAGTGGGCTAATTACAAAGTGGATTTGCTACACATGAAACGGCCTGCTCAGTTGCAATGTTAATGCACATTTTCATGGTAATGTGATCAGAGGCTCATTAGCCAGTTTCCAAAATGATCCTCTGCATTAATTAAATATAAAAATGACTCCTTTATCACCATAGAGAGGAAAAAGAAGATTAACATTGTTAATTACACTAGGGGCAATACCTTTTGCTTAATTTTTTTTTTTTTTTTTTGCTACAAACTTGCAAGGATGGGCTAAAATAACGTTCATTTCCTAGATAAGCTCTCATCCACTTTGCCTCATGAAAACAGTCTCTAGGTGGAACACTTTCCTTTAGTTTGGTTTGTTGGAGTTTGAGTTCTAGTGTTGATTTTCTTTGGGTGGTGGGAGAGCAGGGGAGTGGATTAATCAATCTGTTTTTTTCTCTGAATTACTAAATTGATATAAAAGTATAATATGGAGGAAGTGGTAGGTGTCATCCTCCCTGATTATAGCTAGGTTAAGCTGTTTGCATTCTAAGAAATCAAGCAGGATTGCTGCATCCAGGAAGGGACTACTGTGTTTGTTGAGGAGTAAGAGTCTTTGTTGTGGATTTTTAAAATGCTTGTCTGTGAGTTTTGTCTTTAAGTGCTTCCTCAGTCTTGAGAAAAATGGATAAGGCATACTCTTTAATGCCTCCACCTATACTTCTCTATATATTTATTTTATTTCTCTACTCCTGAGTTGTAGTACTTACGATCTTTAATAAAGGAGGTGAAAAATGAAGTATTAGCTTCCATTTAACTGGCTTTTATTAGATAAGTTAAAACCCCAGCTTAAAGGTCTTGCATGCGTTTTCCAAGGGGAGCCCTCCTACAGTTTGTCCCCAGCTTTGCGTTCTATTTCATTGAGTTAATGGAATAGATAAGATATCAAAGGAAACCAGTGATAGGCTCATATAATACACTGGAGCCCGTGTGGTGCTGCAAACTAGTTTCTATTTTTATTTGGAGGAGAGGCAGCTCAGAGCACACATCAAAGTGAGCGTGTTCTTAACCAGGTGTTCAGGGGGGCACATAGCTGCCCGCATAAGAGAGGGTACTATTTACAAGAGTGACTTGAGATTGGGAGCCAGAGTATTTCTTACTGGTATATTAAAATGAATGAACTCACACAAACATTAACACCTGATTCTCCAAATCACATGTATTTATAGAGTTTGTAATTCTCAGATCACTTACCTTTTTGTTTCTTTTGTTACTATCTCTTAAAAGCTAAGACAAATTAAGGTTACTAGGAGATGTGGAAATTTAAGATTAGTGGTAAATACTATACACATGGCCATGAGCAAAATATTTATGTCTCTGTAATGGAATCATGATATTGGACTTTTCACATTTTCTTTCTGTATTTAGTGATCTGATAATATGGGCCAGTTTTCAGGTGTAGAACTGCAGTAAACAAAAGCAAATGTGCCCACTGAAGAGTCTAGGGAAACAGAATGATGTGCTTAGGTGTGAAATGAGGTCAAGTTTAGATTTTGTTGATATTTTTTGTTCTTATAGAGAAGCTAAGACTTTCAATTGGCAGAAGAGAGGGAGTGTCATTTCAAGAAAATTATTTTCAGCTGGGGCTGGGCCAATCAGGCTCTAGTATGAACACAGATGGGAAGAATCTAGGATTTGGGTAGATCCAGTAATCACACGCAGCAATTTCCATGCATCTTTATACATCTATTAACTTTTACATGTGCCTGGGACATCGTTGTTATCTGCAGTGACTTATTTTTTTTTCAAAATAGGTTATTTATTAACCTCTTAAGAATTAATAAATGAGTAATTTGAACAGTGCCCTTCTAGGGACATGAACCAAATTGCCTCTTCCATATTAATCTGATCAAATAGCCCTCCTGGACCAAGAGAGCTTCAACAGCTTGTCAGTCATTTCTGAGCTAATGACAGATTTATCTCTGAGTGAGATTGTAGGATAATACCTAAATCTATTGACTTCTTAGTTTGATTTTTCATACATAAATCCAATGTAACTTTTTGAGTGATTAAATAATAGAAATTATCAATGGGGTGTTAATTGGCATTGAATAACATGTTCAAAATGTGAGCAAATATTTAAAAGCTCATACAGTTAACATGGAACTGTTTATAGGATTTTGTTAAGATCGTTTAATGTGATATGCGAGATTCTTCTCTTACTCACTTGCCAAATTAGAGAAAATAAATTGCCTTCAGTCTCCGGAAAACCACAAGTAGATACTGTTGCATGACACAGAGTTGATTTATTCATTTGACTGTTTTGGCGCAGCTCAGAGGTCTCCCCCACAGCCTGCATCCATGAATTAGCAACATGCGCTGAAACATAAGCTGCATTGAAAGTAACAATATTGACAGCCAGTGATAGTGACCCTTTACTACTAAGTACCGAGCTAAGCACTTTTTTCCTAAGCAGTGTCTTACTTAATCTTCACAAAAACCCAATAAGGAGTTTTAGGATTGCTTCTCATAATTTTAAAATATGTTAAAGTGTCCTTTACCCTATATTGAGTTTCTTAAATCTCATTTGCTCTCTCTAATTACTGTCCTGTATCCCTCAGAAATGTATTTTGTCACATGTTATGTATACACAACTCATAATGTCTTCACCTCTTTGCCCAGACTTCATCCCATCCCCACATTCCTTACCACCAGGGAAGGACTCACTGCCATTGCTATCAATAAAACACAAAAACACTGAATTAAAATGGCACTTCTGTTTTCTTCATGCACACAGTGACTCTGTGGTCATTTTACTTCTGCACATTCCCCAGCGTCAATTCAAGCCTTCCCATAATCACGCTTTCTTTTATTAACTCTCTCTAATATTGTGGTAAGAACTTTCCAAGTTAGAATTTGTCAGGAATGCTAGTCGACCCTAGTGACTATTACTGGAATATTGCTAGGAAGCACCAATGACTCCCAGTTCCTATAAAATAAGGTACAACTTCTCTTATTCCAATATATTCAAGGACCTCTCGAGCCCATCCCAGGTTCTTTCCCATCTTTCTCTCCTTCCCATAATTCAATTTATAAACCCTCCAGACCAGTCTTTTTGCTTTTTTCATTAAATCATCTTTCCAGCTCAGATCCTTACAACTTAGTGCTTTCTCTTCAGCTTCAATGGAACTCGCCCTATCTCCACTATTCCCTTCCATCACTAGCTGTACAGACCCTGATTCTTTGGCTCAAATATTTTGAGTTAAGAGTTTTTTGCAATTCATTGTTTTGTTTTTTTAATTTTTTTAATGTTTATTTTTTACAGAGAGAGAGACACCATGAGCGGGAAAGGGACAGAGAGAGAGGGAGACACAGAATCAGAAGCAGGCTCCAGGCTCTGAGCTGTCAGCACAGAGCCCGACACAGGGCTCAAACTCACGGACCGTGAGATCATGACCTGAGCCGAAGTCAGACGCTCAACCGACTGAGCTACCCAGGAGCCCTGCAATTCATTGATTTTTTTAAGATGTGTATCCTACCACATTGGAACTCTTGTAACATTTTCCTTTTTTAGGGTTCCTTTTTCATGTTCATCCATCTAATATTATAGTCAGTAATTCGTGACTGGATTGTGAGTTCCTTGTAGGCAGCTGAGGTGCTCGTCTGTCCTTTGACCTCCACCTGCCAGCAGATGCTCACTGAGGGCTGCCTCCATATCTTGCAGATCCACAGCCTCTTTAGAGTAAACCACCCCACCCATAGCTCCTGGTGAAGGACCACATCACTCTGCCCTCCTCTCTATCCCATGCTTCACAGCTAACTAAACCAGGGCCAATCACCTGGTGTGTGAAGTGGAAAGTTCCATGAGGTTGTTTCGGTCTCAAGAATATGTACAAGACAATATACTCGTCTCAAAAACAAGCATTAGTAATGGGATGAGGATGCAAAGCGTTGCAGAGAGAGGAGGATGGAAGCAAGTTGGGGAGCTTGGGGGTCTGTGAGGCTCAGATCTACAAGAGAATTGGAAACAAGTGAAAATAAAGCACATGGGTCATGGCAAAGTGAAGCATAAAGAGTAAATAGGTCCTCAGAGTGGCCTCATTTTTGTAGTTCTAGTACAATCCTATAATAAATCCACATTTAATATTTTTGAGTGAGGTGTTTGCTCCTTACAATCAGAAGAACAAATGAGGGCACATCACCATAATGTCTTGCTTTTGTCACTGACCCAGCATGTGTCTTCAACTCTAGACATGCGGTTCAGTTCCATAAACTTCCAGTAAACTCTGATTGCCTGATATGTGCCAAGTTCTGATCTTTGTCATGGAATGCAAAGACAAATGTGACAGTCCTTGCTTTTGAGAAATGTACACTCTGTAGCAAAGACGCAAGAGCAGAGAACTTTTATATGATGCGATAAGTGAGGCCCTGAGTGAGCAGAGATATCACCAGACTGCTGTAGGAGTGCAAAGGTGCTCAACATGCTGGGGCTTGAGGAGTTGGGGAGGAAAAAGGAAGGAACCCAACACCCTAAAAGATGGAAGGGAAAAGAAGGTGATGAGATGTGCGAATGGACTTGGAGTAGGAGACCTGCATTGTGTGCTACTCATGTCTAAAGCCAAAGGCAGGCTCCCAGGACAAGACCAAACCATAGAGAGTATCCCGTATCCTGATTTTCTGTGTGTGTGTTTGTCTTTGTTTTTAAAGGAGAGATCCCTCTGATGATAGGTGATTTTCTGTGTGTGTGTTTGTCTTTGTTTTTAAAGGAGAGATCCCTCTGATGATAGGTAAGCGTGTGGACCTGGTTGTGGTGTGTGTCTGGGGGCAGCTGAGCTGGAGTTCAGGATGGTGTTCTCCAGCAAGACTCCAAGGGATGCCAAGGTGGGGGGCTGTTGTAGAGGGGGGTTAGTGGTAGAAAGAATGTAAAAGGGAGAGAGGAATTGAGGCCAATGAGGAGGTAAATTCAGTAAGTTTCTGCCTTGTGAGACTGGGTAGATGTAGCAAAATTTACCAAGAGAAGAGAGTCATGGGGAAGAGAGAGAAGGGAAGGCTGTTACATTCGTTTATGGGCTATCTGACAATGTCAGGCAGGCAGTGAATGTGCAGAATGAAAATTTGCCACATGTATATGTGTTGGATAAGATCACCCAGAAAGATGTAAACGAGGAGACAAACTAAAAAGTGAGGACGGTTGTGAGCCCAGGACATCATATTAAGACACAGGAAAGAAGAGAAGGAGAACATGTTGAAATTGTCACAGAGGGAGAAGGAGGCAGGTCAGAAAGCTGTGGGAGAAGCCAAGAGGCGAGAGTTTTAAAAAGGAGTGGCCTCCGTGCTCACACACACTAGAGTGTGTGAGAACCTCAGCGTCTTTGAATTTGAAAATTCATCGTGAGCTACCCAGGTCCCTCTTCAGGAAGGACTTGTCACCCCAGCTACTGAGAGTGCTGTCAGTGAAGCACACCAGCCGTCAGCCCCTCCAGGGACTGTCTTCGCTGCAGGGGTTCCTCACCCAAGGTTATTACCCTCCCAGGTGGCCCTTATCCCCTGACAGGCTGGTGCAAGTGTACAGCACCTGACCATTTCAGCCTAGGCTGAATTGGTTCCAGAGACAGTTCCTGCTCTGGAGCTCCCTGGAGCTGTGGCTGAGTCTGCATCCTGGTTCAGTTCTTCTGAACCCTTCTTCAGTTCAGCCCAGTCCTGCTGCCTGCTTTAGCAAACTCCTTAGCAAACATCTGGCACACTAACTCTATCTCAGAATCGGCTTACTGGAGAACCTAAACTGGACAGACCCCAGTGATGATGATTACAGAGCATTGCAGGACAGAAATGTGGACAAAACCCAGTAAGCAGTGGGTTCAAACAAGGGTTGTACTGTACCCTCAAGAAGTTGCTCTGAGATTAGGCAGATGATCGAAAGTGGAGTTACCGCTAACATTAGAGCACAGATTTTCTTAGCCTTTTTAGAAATGTATAAAATTACTTAAAATTGTGAATGTTAAAAATGAAAGTCATCTTTACTTTTCCTTTTAAAAGTAAGGTCAATTGATATCACATATTGAGCCATGTTATTCAGATAGTGGTGATAATATAGTGATTAAGAAATAAAACACGTACAGTGAGCTAGAATCTCCCTTTTCCAAGACTTTTGAAGAAAACCTTAGATTGTTTTTGGTATGCAAAAGGCCCAATATAAGAGTAAATATTTTTAATGATTACAATTAATTTAGGTAGTTTTGATAAGGAAGTGCCTTTCCCTACTTGAAGGATCAGAATATTACATGTTGTATTGAAATATCAACACCTAATTTCTTTATATTCTCACTACTTATTGAACTGATCTAGACCTCGGGAAAGGTCAACCATCTCTAATTCCATCTTTCTATTTACATGAAATGCTGTAGGAAAACATTTTCACTGATTCTGTATTACATGCAAGGGCACATGTTGCTGAAAACTTAGTTAATAGATATGCTGAAATGTTTAACTCTTCAACGCAATTTGCTGGTTAAGTTGGATAATCTGATGAGCAAATCCTTTAATTTCAATTTTTGTTGGAAATATTTCTAAAGTATGTGATCTTATTTACGTAATTACTTAACATATGCATGTTTGTTACTCATTTCCAATCATGGTAGAGAGTAACAAACGAGCCACATATCTTTAGCAAACAGTGGTTCCTGAACTTTACTAGAGGAACTGTTCCTGAAGATTCATAGTGAAAAATCCTTCTACAACAACCAATCACTGTCCAGCACATTCATTTTGTATAAGTGGATTTTTATATATTGAATTTTCACAAGTCATTTTTAGTAGGTATTCAATTAATCTGATTAAGTTATTAAGAAAAGCCCAAAAAATTAAATCACTAGGTAGTTGAGAAGAGGCTCTGAATTATGGTTCTGTGCAGGATCTCTATCTTGGAAACATTGATGATTCTTGGAGAAAAGGTAAGCAGGACGCCCAGAACAGGATCTGCCTCAAATAACTAGTCTTTTGTAGACACTGTTTCCTCCATCATCGTTCTAGGGCTTGCATTATAAGAATTTTAGGTGTTACTCTTAATAAATGTCTTCCAGTGGTTCATGAGGATTTAGGTACCACTGGGTGGTAATTTTGTCTTCAGATTTAGAATCCTAGATAATTCAAGTGCAGCTGTGATTTTCATATTTAAATGCAACATTTTCAGAGTCATCGATATAACTTGCCCCGTCTCCGTCTCCCTTCCAGCTGTATTCATATCTTCTTTCTTACTTCGATCAATCTCAATGTGGAATAACAGCTTTAAAAGGGTTATTATGAAAAGTTCATTGTTTCCTTCAACAAAAAGCTTGAAAGGTAGCAGCCCCATATTCTCCTGTGTTTCAGCATATAACATCTAATTGCTAATTTGTGCCATTCTGTAACAAGCTGTAAATCTTGCTTTATGGTTGTTTGGGTCCTAGTGAAGTGTTCCCCCCCAACACACTCTTCTGCTTTATGTAGCTTTTTAGAAATACTGTAGAATTGTTTTTTAAGAAACTTTCTCTCATCTCAGTGGAAATTAGATTTTTCTGAACTAACCTCTCACTTCCAAGCCTCTTAAGCATCTGTTTCAGGTAACTTTATTAAACAAAACAACTCTTTCAAGGGTAGTATGTGAACAAAGAGAATTTCTAAAATACTTAGTGTGGTTTTAAAAATAATAAGTCTACAGATGAAAGACCACTGTTTAATCAGTGATAGTAATTTTTCCTATAATTGAATCATGGTAGGATTCAGATACTAGTATTTTTTTAAAGTAAAGGAAAGTTTGGGAAAGAATATATCTCATTGAATAACCACAAATAATTACTCTGTGCCTACTTTGTGCTCCAAGCACGAATATAGAAAACAAATGTGGAAATGCATGACCTTAACACAGTGGACATTGCAGAGGAAGGACGGTTCTGTAAGGTACTTACCCCTAGGTAAGGATAACCTAGGGGTCTTCACGAAACAGCTTAACAAAGGTTTTTATTTCAAATGACCTAGGCTAACAAAGTTCATTTTTCAATTCAGCATAATTATCATATATCCATTCCGTCAAAGTTAGTGTGTTAAGGATGTACTGTAAAAGCAAAGTCATAGAATATGACTAATAGGACATATTGGTGGGGGCCATGGGGGGGGGGGGGGAAGAGTAGCCTGACTAACCAGGATATGGGATGAGGATAATTGAGTGTCTTGATCTCCAAGCAAAAATGAGTGACCTTGGTGCCATCATCACTGCAGGACATTACACACCCTAAGGATACAAGCCAATAGAGTCTCTGAATCAACTTAAATAATAGAATATGTGTAAATACTGTTTGCTTGGCACTTTATTTAAAAGAACACAGCCACGATTTTACTTGGAGTATGGAATTCACCTCCCCCCCCCCAAAAAGCAAACAAACAAAAAAACGAAGAGCAGAAACAGAACCACAAATACAGAGAACAAACTGCTGGTTGCCAGAGGGGAGGGGTGGGGGATGGGCAGAATGCGTGAAAGGGAGAGGGAGATACAGGCTTCCAGTTGTGGAATGAATAAGGCGCCATGATAAAAGGTATTGTATAGGGAGTATAGTCAAAAGTATTGTAATAGTGTTGCATGGTCGCTACACTTGCAGTGAGCATAGCATGAAGTGGAGACTTGTGAAATCACTATGCTGTCGACTTGAAATGAATGTAACACTGCATGTGTCAACTATACCTGAATAAAAACAAGTTCATAGATAACATCACAGTTGTTTGCAGATATCTAGAAATATTGTTGACCCTCAATGTGACTTAGAAATTTGGGTAATTCTTAAGACTTGCATTTTAAGCTGTTAATTTAAAAGCTCACGTGTAATTTTTAAATATTTTAAAAAACGTCTCATTGTAATCAGAAAAAGCACAGCCATGTTGAGTTGATGCACAGTGGACAGATGTTGCCACTCATTCCCTAAGTATGTTTCCTTAGTGACTCATATTTATAATGTTTGAAGTTGGTTTTGCCTTTGCAATTGAATCTTAGTGTTCAGACAACATGAAGAATAGCGAAAATGTTTTACTCTGTTGGCACATGGGATGTTACTGTTCGATGGGTGTATGCTAAATACCAAGCACAATGTGGTAAATAGGAGAGGCGCTGTGCATAGACACAAGGCTTTGGAATCAAGGAATAACAGCACTTACTTCCTCTCTGAGTTAGTAGTTACATAACCTCCTTGAACCTTTGTTTAATTGATTAGTGTCAACCTCGAAGTGTGCTGTTGAGGATTAAATGAGATCATATATTCAAAGGGCATAACCTGTTACATGGAGGCCGTAAATGGTAACTTTTGAGATTATGATCTCATTTCAGTCCAACAATAACCTTGTGAAATATAGAACATCGTCCCCATTTTACAAATGAGAAAACTGAAGCACAAAGTAATGAAGTGACAAATTCATACTGTCAGCAAGTGGAATACATGGAATTCAAATCAGGATCTGCCTAATGCCAAAGTCCATGTTGATTTTATTATAAATATCAAATATCTCTCCCTTTGAGCTTTCTATATTTATCCACTAAACTGATCCACAACTACCAAGCACCTCACACAGAGTAGTCTCACAATAAATATCTGATAAAAGAAGAAGGAAGAAGTGGAAGAGAGGGAAGAAAGGAAGAAGAAAGAAAGGGAAATGATAGATACTATTTATATTTCACTTTGTAAGGTCTCCAGAGATGGTCTTTTTATTATAAGGAGGAGAAACAAGCCCTGTTTACTTCTTCTTTCCCCACTTAAATCAAATTATCTCACCTATGAGAGCCCATCAGTATGGGAAAGTGGCTTTTCACTCCACTTATGAGCGCTTGAAAGTCTTGCCCATTTTTCCATAAATCTGTGCCTGTCGTGAAACATCTTTGTCAATCTGCTTTCTCTTCATACTGGCCTAACAGTCCAAATTTTAGCCAAATGAAAGTATAATTTCTAATATGAAAACAATGTGGTTTTTTCCCATCTCTTTGCCTTTCCACACAATGTCCTTTTTGCCTAGAGCACTTTTCACATCCCCATACACATGTAAAAACCTTAATCCCTTGTGGCTCCAGTTGAGGTTTGCTCTCTGGGATGTCCTCTATGAACCCAAGATAAGGTAAGTCAGTCTTCATAATGCTCAAATGCTTCTGGGTGTATATTTAGTTTTTCTGCATCTCCAGATTCTACCATATCCTGCAGTGCCTGGTTCAGAGCAGGTATTTAATGCAAATTGAGTCAAGGAAGAAGAAAATAAGCTGGGGATGAGGGGACTTGGGAGGGGGGCATAGCTACAACTGCATTCACAAAACAAATCTCAATTTATTGTTGCCTCCATTATTCATTGAGTTCTCTTTGAAAACAAGATAATTCAAGAGACTACATGTTCCTTATTTTGACTTTGAAGATGTCATCTATTTTAAGGTATTGTTAATTTCAAGGCTCATCATCAAATTTATGAACAGCTGGGGGCAAGGCAGGGTTGACAAGTTACCACCTTTAATATGCATATGCAAGCTGCATCCCAGATTCAGAAATAAGATATTGGAGAAAACTTTGTACCTGGTTATTGCTTTTCTGAAAGCAAGCACTCTTGGCCCTTCCTACACCCCTACTGTGCTCCCATTCTGTGATTCCTCCTCCCAACTGAAGATTTTATCACCCAAGTAGACCCAGTATATGAGGTTCTTATCTCGAAGTCTCCAGTCATGATGGATAATGACAGAATTTTCATTTCTCAACTGTCAAGCCAGCCTATAAACCTAACTGTTGTTGCTACCTAGAATTTCCCCATCATTCTTTAGCTCACTAAGTTGTAGCCCTCCTCAAAGCTGTCTGGGAAGTCGGTTCCCATCTTCCCAGAATCCCTGAACTTGATTGAGTAGGCCCCCCCTCTTTTGTCTTCCCAAGGTACCCAGTGCTTACCTCTGTCAGAACATGTACTGAATAATATTATTTTTTAGTTTACTTGCTTATGATTTTCACTGGTCTCTGAATCTCTCTCGTATGCAAAAACCCCATCTTCAATCTAACCCAGAGCCTATATAGGTGTTTCTTGAATAAAAGTTGAATCGCTAAATGCTAAGTGAATTCTGTGTCCAGGGAAATATTCGGAAGGCTACATAAAAGCTGAGTAAGGTGAACTCTCTGCCCTCAGGATGTTTACTGTCCAACAGGCTTTAGTAATACACTTATTTGCAAATAGCTATACCGTGAGGAGCAGTGTTAGTGGAGAGAGTGGCATGAAATATCACGAGATGTCATAGTGATAATGATTTTCTGCAACAGAGGAAAATTAAAGTATTTAAAATAGAGCGTTTTATATACATTATAGAAAGCAAAACAGTGTTATGTGTGTGATCAAATGAATTGGTTATTGAGTAACTGTCATGTTTTAATTTTCTGCCTTCTATGTCGTAAAACTGAATTAGGTATTTTATGTGAAAATGGCTGAACACATACTTATTTTTATTCTACATGATTTATATCCATCATCAAAATAGTAAAGTATGGCAAAATTGTTAAATTATGCATTTTACATATGTTCCTTCTTAATATAAAAAGAATTCAAGGTGATGATTATAAGATATACTGGAAAATGCCTGAATTTCCCCTGATGATGATGTCTTTGGGTTTCATAACTACTGTAAAATTTCTCGAAGTGCAGATAATCCCAATTAAGGTCATATAAAGCAAGGAGTAGTCTAAGAAAAACATAAAAATAAAAACATGAAAAGCATTTTTTTACAACTTTCATCTCTAAATAAAACCTAGTCCATTCAATAATATACTAAAAATGTTTTTCAAATTATTCATAAAACATTTATACTCATTATTTGTTATTACTTACAAAAAGTATGATGTTCTTTGAGCCATGAGGAATGTAATGAGAGTAAAGATACCCCCCCCCACCATATACCCAGTATCAGTGAAGCTTTCCAAGGAACTCTCTGACTCAGTGACCCACAGAAAATTGGAGACAGAAAACTCAGAGAGGGTAGAAGTTAAGTTTTTGAATATCAAAAAGCTCTTTTTAAACAAAGAGTGATTTCCTATTCCCATAAAAATTACATCCGAACCGTGAAAGAAATGCCCGGGCATATTCTGTGTCAGACTAGAAACTTATCCAGGTTCTAGGGTAATCTGAAGAGGGAGGCAGGAAGTGAGGATATTTTTACCATCTTGCTTATGAAGGCCATTTAAGACTTATCTCTAAGCTGGTGTCTCTCTACCTGAAGGTCAATTATTCAACCTTCAAGAATTTGTAAAAATTAAGTAAAAAATTTGAAAGCTTTTCAGAATTGCACCCTATTGTATTTTTTTTTTTGGATTTTATTTTTTTTTTCAATATATGAAATTTATTGTCAAATTGGTTTCCATACAACACCCAGTGCTCATCCCAAAAGGTGCCCTCCTCAATACCCATCACCCACCCTCCCCTCCCTCCCACCCCCCATCAACCCTCAGTTTGTTCTCAGTTTTTAAGAGTCTCTTATGCTTTGGCTCTCTCCCACTCTAACCTCTTTTTTTTTTTTTCCTTCCCCTCTCCCATGGGTTTCTGTTAAGTTTCTCAGGATCCACATAAGAGTGAAAACATATGGTATCTGTCTTTCTCTGTATGGCTTATTTCACTTAGCATCATACTCTCCAGTTCCATCCACGTTGCTACAAAGGGCCATATTTCGTTCTTTCTCATTGCCACGTAGTACTCCATTGTGTATATAAACCACAATTTCTTTATCCATTCATCAGTTGATGGACATTTAGGCTCTTTCCATAATTTGGCTATTGTTGAGAGTGCTGCTATAAACATTGGGGTACAAGTGCCCCTATGCATCGGCACTCCTGTATCCCTTGGGTAAATTCCTAGCAGTGCTATTGCTGGGTCATAGGGTAGGTCTATTTTTAATTTTCTGAGGAACCTCCACACTGTTTTCCAGAGTGGCTGCACCAATTTGCATTCCCACCAACAGTGCACCCTATTGTATTTAGTGCAATTAGTAGAATTGAGAGAAAGGGAGACAGTGACAGTGTTCCATTCAATATAGTCCTCTTTTGCAGGATGTGAAATTTAGACTAAAATGTCTTAGAAAGATCTCCTGAATTGGTATAGACTAGATGGCTTAAATTAGTCTTTTCCATTTCCACCTTTTGAAATATAATGTCACCGGTAAGTACCAGTAACCTCGGCAAATGTAAAAAAATTCCAGATTCATTTGTATAATGTTCAGATACACAGTAGATGATTCACAGATATATTTAAGTGGAGTCTGTGGCTATCAATTCACTTTCAGGTTTGTGGGATCCATTTGGATATGAACCATTCTAAAAAGTTGTTAAAACTGCATTAAATATTAATATAAAGAAGCGGCCTCACACATATTTTATATTGTCACTCCAGGCTCTTGAAAGCAAAGTAACGAGGTTCTAGACTTCAGGAAGATGAAATTGTGGTTTCATAACTGATTAAAAACAATAGTGATAAAAGCATTTAAAGCAAAGGCTATAGATAAATAGCCTCACCAGCAATTTCCACATAAGATCACATTCATGAAATGATCTTCTTGATGGATTATCATTTTCTGACTGAGTCATTGACACCTTGTCTGTGACTGATGGACATGGCCTGTTGGTGTCATTGAATGCATCCGAAAACAATATTATCAATGTGCTAATGATGGCTCCCTAGGGCTCTCCTCTTCTTCCTCCCACCATAAATACCTGGTTCTCACCTTGCACAACAACCAGAAAATCGTTTGAAAACTGGCCTCTCACTTTGAAGTTTGCTTTGATGGCTTTGAAGTATTCACAGCTTTCCAGCCAGTATTATCTGTGTTTCATAGATCACAGAAAATCCTGAGAGAGGAAAAAAAACACTTATTAATTTGAGATGTCGAATCTTCTGTTGATATTTTTCAAATAGGTTTAGTTTCCTTTTTTAATATCCTGTTATAAATTATTGCTTTTAGGAGGTGCATAAGAAACAAACAGCCAACAGGACCTTAGGGAGCTCTCTACTTACATTTTATTAATAATATCATAGTATTCATAAGTGAGGACCAATGGGTGGTCATATGATGGCAAAGGTTGCCTTGAATTCCACCAAAAGGAAACTGGCAAGACAAACAAATGGTAACTCAGCCCCTGAATCTGTTAATACAGTTTGACTAGTTGCTGGATTACATGAGGATATAGAGGCCCACTGGAATCAAACTACATTTAAATTATTAAGTGTAATATGTTCTAAATTTTAAGTTATACAAAAAAAACCATCTTTTTATGCCAGTCCTAACAAAGTAATAGTATGTGACTTACCGTTTGTGGACCTGAATATCCGTAGTCCTCTCATTCAGCCCAGTGTTTAAATTATCTTAATTCTCTGCAAAGAAAAACAGTTCTTTGGTCATATATATTGTCTTAGGTTATGTGGCCTGGGAAAGGGGTTCTGAGAGAGAGATTTGCATGTGAGATTCTGGGAGTTAGTTGTCTTGGGATCAACACCTGTGTGGAAGTGAAGGCAGAGGAAAAGTAGGCTGTGATAGTCTCAACAGAGATCAGAGCTGATCACAGGGAGAGCCGGGAAGCTGGGATGGCCCTTCGGAGTTGTGCTAGAGTGAGGCAAAACAGTCATGCCTTCTTTGTACTCCTGCGGTGGTCTCTGTCTTTGGACGTGGGGGGCAAGTGTCGTTTTTGCACAAGATGAACTGCCTTTGGCTGAGGGCAGTTCCCAGAGCAGGACAAAACTGCGACCATGGCTGCAGACCCGGTGTCACCAAGGGGCTGGGAGAGTGAGTGCCCCGGTCTTGAAGGGGCGTTACAGCAAGCCTCCACTGCATACACCAATTCATCTTGTGATATGTGGACATAATTTCTAGGCTACAATAAAACTCTGTCTTCAAAGGAATTTTAATCACTTTTAAGACAAGGTCAGGTTCCTTAAGCTTAGATTGTTCTCTTTATGCACTTTGTTGCTAGATTAAATCATTTTCTGGAATTAAGAGTGTCATTGAAACATATTTTGAGGATGTGACTTTGAAAGTCTGACCTATAGAAATGTGATAAATTGTGTCTGGAGATTGATTTTGCTGAGTGCTAATATCAAACATGTAGCAACATAGTTTCACTTACTAAATATTGCCCAGGCCATATTGTTGAACTCTGTGCTGCCACGGTCACCTCATCAGGATGTTTTCTGTCCTGTGACTAGTAGCTTCAAATGTACTCATCCATCTTCTTGTCCCATTACATTTCGTGTGACTGATGTTCTGTACCCATTAAAATTGATGGAAAAGAACAAAGAGAAGAAAAATGTGCCCTTCAATTGATTACTTCTCTGAAAGAGCAAATGAGAATTCTCTAGTACCAACAAGAGATTTAGAGTAGTGGGTTTCCCCCATTTATTAAGTGCTTTAATTAGCTAGGTTTACTAAACAGAGTCTCCTATTTATAAGAGCCCATTTTTCAGCATGCTTTAAAATGCGACCTCCTTCCGAAATGTTTGATCTTTATAAGATGAACTTAATAGCCAAAATATCGTTTATAGTCAGGAGTTATTTTGGTGAATTCTCAGTACTAGAATCAATTAGGTCAGATGCCTTCCATGTCAGATTTTTTTTTCCTTCTAATAAGCTATCATAATGGCTCATTTTGTGTTCTGTGATAGCCAATAATTAAATTGATCATTTTTAAACTGAAGCCAAAACCATAGTGATTTTGGAAGGCCAAATCTTTTTAGGTTTTTCTTGGATCTATTGAATGTTATCTTGGTGTTCAACAAATTGCAGAACAGCAAAATATTTCTGCAGTGCTCACAAAACATTTGTTTAATTACAATATTTAATGTGCAGAGATGGGGAAACCTGCCCATTAGCAGCTACCAGGCTTTGGCCTCTATACCTCATTCCCCATCATGTTCCTATGTTTGAGTTGGAGGAAATGGTGTAGACTTACTTCTTAAGAGGCAGCAGACTTTCACATTCTTTAAATAAAATTACAAGTGAAATAAATTTGTTGACCAAATAATATGAAACAAATTATGCTAGAAGTCCCTTGAGAGACTCTTACTGCCTACAGATCTAGGGAGTAATTTGGGAGCGATGGTCCTATTAGAGATAGTAAAGTGGAAAAACATTCTTCCATATTGACCTTGGTCACAAGACTGGCAGGAGCAATTCCGGGACTTTGACCATAGGATATATCTGTGAACAGCTGTCACATTGGATGTGGCCTCGCTGATCTACATCTTTAACAATGTTAATTATCATGTGCTATGCAGATAGTTGGACCAACTGTGGAGCAAATGGAGCTGATCAGGACTGCAGTCACATCCTTCCATTTATGTAAACAATGGTCTTGACAAACAATATCCAATAGAAATTTCTATGTTGATGGAAGTGTTCTATATCTGTGTTGTTGAGAACAGTAGCCACTAGTCACGTGGGTATTAAGTGGTTAAAATGTGGCTAGTGCAACTGAGGAAATGAATTTATGATTTTACTAATTTTACCTAATTTAAGTTTCAGTAGTCCCTTATAGCTAGTGGTTACTGTGTTAGATAGTCCAGGTCTAGAAATTCCTAAAGAATCATACCCATTTTTATTCTATGCCAGTATTTGTTATATCCTTCTGTGGATTTCTCTTGAAGGAGGTATTTTGTTAAAATATGAAATACTTCTTTAAGAACTGAAATAAAATATAAGTTCAGAAAACAAGCTTTAAAAACTATCAATTGCATGGAATCATTTACAAAGAGGAGTCTTAGAAACTAGAACATGCAAGGAACCCCTTTACATAAAAGTATTCTGTAAATACTCTTGACAGTAAATTTCACAGAAAAAAAAAAAAACAACAGTTCTGCCATTTTGTAACTTACAGATCTTGAAAGCCTGAAATCTGGGTCACTATACTGTAGCAGTGGGAATAAAGAATGAATTCATTTTCATCTAAATACAAAAGAATTGCATTTCTAGACCTCAAAAAATTGTAATCAATTGGGGCATTCCGAGAGAAACAGTTCCTTTTCAAATGTAACAGCAAAACTAAATAAAATAATAAAATGATGTTAATAACAGTATAATTAGGGAAGCGGTTTTTACTGAACTGCCTTTCACATTCTTCCCCAATCTTAGGATTCTGCCCATAAATAACAAATATTAATCTGAGAAATACTTATGAAGTGCTATTTCTTCAAAGCCCTTATTACTCCATTTAGGTTCTAATAATATTTCATTATTTTTCTATTTTTTTTTGTTTATTTTTATTTTTACTTTTTTGAGATAGAGACAAAGCATGAGCAGGGGAGGGACAGAGAGAGAGGGAGACACAGAATCTGAAGCAGGCTCCAGGCTCTAAGCTGCCAGCACAGAGCCCAACACAGGGCTCAGACTCAGGAACTACAAGATCATGACCTGAGCCAAAGTCGGACGTTTAAACGACTGAGTCACCCAGATGCCCCTCTAATAATATTTTCTATTGTGTGATTATTAATTTGTGTATATTTATATATGCAACTCAGACTCACCATTCAATAGTAAACCCATCTCCTTTGGATATAAATTGTGCTCTTTTTCACTGGTAAAGGGATCATAAGCCATTCATTCCTTTCAAATCCTAACTTGTGAGTCATCATCTTTTCATCTGTGCCTTTCATCCTGTTCTCCCAGCCATTACCTCCAAACTGTCAAATTCTGGATTTTTCCTCTGCAGTATTTCTTTTACTTCCATCCCTTCTTTCCTTTGCTACCAATCTTCTGGATTCATTGAACCCATGTTTTCTTTCCACTCCTAGCCTGCCCCTTGCTTCTGGTCACTCTACTTGAAGCCATCTTCCACCCTGCTGCCAGTACGTTGTCCTTCTGGCTCCTTTGCTACAAAGTCTCTAGTGACAGATTTCCCACTGTCTGCAGGACAAGGTCCACCACCTATCTTAGGAAATACTGAATCCTGGGGCGCCTGGGTGGCTCAGTCAGTTGAGCATCCGACTTCAGCTCAGGTAACGATCTTGCAGTCCGTGAGTTCGAGCCCCGCGTCGGGCTCTGGGCTGATGGCTCAGAGCCTGGAGCCTGCTTCCGATTCTGTCTCCCTCTCTCTCTGCCCCTCCCCCGTTCATGCTCTGTCTCTCTCTGTCTCAAAAATAAATAAATGTTAAAAAAAAATACTGAATCCTTAAAGCTCTGCACATTCACCTCAGTTGGAACAAGTCTCTTTCTTCCCTATGTTAGTTGACTGTATTCTTTTCAGGATTTTAGAGATGCAAAACATTTTCAAAACCCCTACCCCCATGGTTTTTACTTTCCCAGAAATTCTGTGATATAAATAGGACAGGCAAAATCGGGTCCCCATTTTGTAAAAAAGGAAACCAGCTGAGGTTAGAGAGGTGAGAGAGAATAACCTGAGATTACATAGCCAGTAAGTGGCCAGGAAGCCAATTTCTGGATTCATTCCATATTAACAAAACAAATGTTTCAGTAAATATAATAATACCCCCAGTGCCTAGAAGAGTGCCTGGCATAAGTGTAAAAAAACAAATGTTGATTGAGTGAATGAATGAGCGAATGAATGAATGAAGATACCTGGCTGAAGGCCTTTGAATATGATGACTCGTGTTTGGACAGGATTAACTAGACAGTGAGCAGTCACTGGATCAGGTGAGCAGGAAGGGTGCAGACAAATTTGAGAGGACAATTAGGAAGGTGTCCAGAAGTGAGGAGGTACGTGCTTCAGATAGTAGGACAGTAGGACAGTGGGACCCAAGGGAAAAGAAGAAAATGAGAGAAATTTTGGAGGTAAGAATTATTACTGGAAGGTATTATGCTGAGTGAAATAAGCCAGTCAGAGAGGGACAGATATCATATGTTTTCACTCATGTGTGGATTTTGAGAAACTTAACAGAAGACCATGGGGGAAGGAAAGGGAAGGGAGAAAAAATAGTTACAAACAGAGAGAGAGAGGCAAACCACAAGAGACTTTTAAGTACAGAGAACGAACTGAGGGTGGATGGAGGAGGAAAGGGGAAAATGGGTGATGGACATTGAGACGGGCACTTGTTGGGATGAGCACTGGGTGTTGTATGTAAGTCAACTTGATAATAAATTATGTTAAAAACAAAAAGAATTATTACTTCTTGACACTAATTGACACTTCTTGAGGACCAAAGTTGAAGGCAGGGTTGAACCTCCAGTCATGGTGTGTGGCCGAGGCTGTTGCCCATTCCAGAAAGTGATAAACCTGTAGGAGGAGTTGTTTCCCTTGAATACAGATGAGCCTTTATCTGTGCTGAGCCCTTTGGCATTTGATTATACGATATATGGTCTCATTCTCTTTATTGGATCCGTGTCTAATTATTCACATGCAAGAATGTTGTTTTCCTTTATCTTTTAATTCTCTGTTGTTCCCGTGGCACCTAGTCCACTGCCAGGCAATAGGTAGACCCTCTAAGTAGGGTGGAAATTGATTAATTTGAATATAATATAGACAGTATGTAATTGAATTATACTGCATCCTTTATGAAAAATTTAACTTAGGCACAAGTTGTACAACTGCAATTACTCTAGTTTTTCAGAAAAATAGCTCATCTCAAAAGTACTGGCTGCATTTTTCCCAAATGCATTTTGCTACTGATGCTTTTAAAAGTAGAATAGAGGGGTGCCTGGGTGTCTCAGTCAGTTAAGCATCTGACTCTTGGTATAGGCTCAGGTCATGATCTCACAGTTTTGTGAGATTGAGCTCATGACAGGCTCTGTGCTATGAGCACAGAGCCTGCTTGGGATTCTTTCTCTCTTCCTCTGTCTCTGCCCCTCCCCTCAGGCTGTCTCTGTCTCTCTCAAAAATAAATAAATAAGCTTAAAAAAAAGTAGAAGTTTAATAAGCACCACACACTAACTTTTGCAGAGAGGAAAAGTTGCTTGAATTTTGAAGACTTTTTTTTCCCAAATTTCGAGGGAATACTAAGTTAAGTATTGAAACTTTCTCCAGCTTTATAACAAAAAACCTTTCAAGTCATGGGGCAATGGATAATCTCTTTCTCCCCCTGTTTTAAGTTACAATAAAATAAAATGGCTGGACTACTGTATATATTTGAATCGTGTGATTATAACTACAACCCCTAGGGAACTAAGACTGTATCCATCAATGCTTTTTTTCCTTGTACCAATATCAAAAGCACGGCCTATGGTCAAATGGAGCTCTTCTAAATAATTGGATGCATTAGGGACTTAATGGTAATGAGTAGGAAATTAACCTGGTGGTTGGTAGTGACCACCCAATTAAATTCAACCCAGATTTTGAGTGCATTCTAGGTGCGAGACTGTTAATATAGTGGGCTCCAGAGGTAAATAAGACAGGAGGACCTGGACCCTCTGGGGGCTTCACATTCTTAAGATAAGTTATTATAGTGAGACAAAATGCAACTGATGGCCAGGAAAAGGAGGGAAATTGTAACTCTGGGTTCCACACCAAAAACACAAAAACAAAAACAAAACCTCATGTAGAACATGCCATTCATGCTGAACATTAAGCAACCAGATGGGGGTGCAGCATTCTGGCCATAAAGACAGTGAAAGGAAGGATCAGAATTTGGGGAATCTAAAGTGAGTGAGTCTGGTATGGGACTTTGGGGAGGGCAAGAGGAGTAAGTCACCAAAAAGTAAGACAGAAGCAGATTGTGGGAGATTATGGTGGCAGCCAGAAGAGAGTAAGTTTTCTTTTATATGTAGTTAGAAATGTTCATGGGGCACCTGGGTGTCTCAGTAAGTGAAGCGTGTGACTTCAGTTCAGGTCATGATCTCACTGCTCATGAGTTCAAGCCTCACATCAAGCTCTGTACTAACAGCTAATAACCTGGAGCCTGCTTCAGATTCTGTGTCTCCCTCTCTCTCTCTGCCCCTCCCTGCTCATGCTCTCACTCTCTCAAATAAACATTAAAAACAAACAAACAAACAAAAAAAACACGTTCACATGAGTTTGGTTTTTTGAGAAAGGGGTGGCGAGATCAGATCTATGGCTGGTTAAAACGAGTGAAAGTTACTATTAGCAAGGTAGTTGTGATACTTGCATTATTTTTAAGGAACAGAACCATTTTTTTCCCAAATATGAAATAGGAGCTTTAACACATAAGACAGAGTTGCCTGGCTGAGTCTGGGATGTTGAGGAGAGTGGACTGAGCTGGTGTTCAGGTGGCCCCTGAGGCTCCTATGGGGGGCAATGAGTAGGACACCAGAAGGTAATAGAAAAATCAAGAGAACTGAGAATAGGGGAGAGGACTGCCTTGGAACGGGTGGCTATGAGAGGGAGTCAGGCCAGAGTGTCATGATTTGGTAACTGATTCCAATGGAGGAAATTAGGGAGAGAAAGGAGACGGAGAAGTTTCTGATGGAAACGACTGTGGAGAGGGCAATGGCACTAAGATTGGAAATACAGGACACAGAAGAGCAAGTGTTGAGGAATAAGGAAGAATTGGGCACAGTGACTGAGGTTTAAGGGTTTGTAGAACACTGGGTGTCAAAAATTCAGACAAAGATTGGCAGCTTAGCTCACTGATTTGAAGGTGCTGAATATCTGATTGCCCAAAATCATGTCAGCATAGTCCACGTTTAAGTAAGGCAATTTGTTTGTATTTATTTCTTTTTTTTTTTTTGGTATATATTGGAGCTTTGTTAACCTGCTTTTTTATACCAACATTTCAAAACAACTTGAGAAGGTATAGAGGAGAGGCTTGACACCTGGCATATGATCCGGGCTGATGTAACAAATGTTAAAATGTGTTTTCATGGGCAACTTAAAAATGTGCAGCTTAGAGAGTAGTTGAAACTCCATATGCCTCTTTTGGCCAACGCCATAATGCAGCTTGCAGAAATTTAAAAGAACATTCAGAAATTGGAAGCATGCCTTTGTCTAAAATCTGGCCATATTTAAGCCTTCCTACATACCACAACCTTTCAATTAGCCATTACCAGACTTAAGTACACAGGCATTTAGCTGGTGGTGGATTATTCATCCTGTCTATAGCTAAATCAGTTTCCAGAGCCAAAGAGATGCAATGTTTAAGCAGACTTATATACCCCAAGATTCTGTTATTTCAGAAGCTCTTATGAACAATAAGGCTGTAAATTGTGAATGCTTATTAGGCACTATAAATCATTTTGCATTGCAATAAACATCAATTAAGTGTACTTCACATGCCATAATGCAGGGACCAGATTGATTCTGTAGATAGAACAGCTCAGCGTTACCTACATTCAGGGGTGTAGAAAACGAATAGCCATTAAATTAACATTAGCTTCAGAAAAATGAAAACTTCTGGGACAATTGCAGTTTCACTGTTTTGACTGAAGGGGGAAAAATGACCTTTGTTCCAAGAGATGTGACTTGAACAATGCTATTTTGCATGAAACTGAGAAATTGCATACATTCCCAACCTGATAGATAATATGTGTGAGATCTTAGTTCTGCTTCATTAGGCTCTTGTGAATGACTGGTGGATTTTCCCTATTTATACATTTTTCTGTCAGGATATCATAAACATAACCTGCCTAGCGCATGTTTTTACTGTCGCCTTTTAATTTATATATTGGTTGTAGCTTTGACAAAGAGTTTATTCTTCAATTGAATAAGTATGCTTCTTTCTAAATATTTAGGTAGGTATTAGGACTAGATAAAAGTAGACACTCACTACTTTTTATAATGTTACATGTTAAATATATAGTCTTTAAAAGTTCTGAGGCACCTGGGTGGCTCAGTCAGTTTAGCGTCCAACTTTGGCTCAGGTCATGATCTCGCAGTTCATGGGTTTGAGCCCCATGTCGGGCTCCGTACTGACAGCTCAGAACCTGGAGCCTGCTTCAGATTCTGTGTCTCCCTCTTCTCTCTATCCCTCCCCTGCTCGCACTCAGTGTCTCTCTCTCTCTCTCTCTCTCTCTCTCTCTCTCTCTCTCTCTCTCTCAAAAATAAATAAAAACATTAAAAACTTAAAAATAAATGCATAAATAAAAAGTTGTAAGTTTTCAGTGAGTGAAAATAAACATATTTAATTGGTTTCAAAGTTTCTAATGCATAAATTTTAATATGCTGGAAATAAAGCTTAACAGAGAGGCATTTCCTAAACAAAACTTTCTTCTTGTTCAGTTTGACCAAAGCCATCTGGAGAAGGTGAATTATTCACAAATTAATTCACCCGGATTTTATTTAGAGAAAAATAATTGAAACAAGTTGTCTGCACTAGTCTTCTTAAAGTGTACTTGAATACATTTTTTAAATATCCAAATGTGTCTTAGAAATTGTGTAGTATTTTGAAGTAACTTGTTACTAATACTTGTATAAATGTGTGGTGGGGTGGGGGTGGGGAACAGGAAGGGAGAGAGGGATTCTGTAACTGTACTGTTGCTCCCTTGTATTCTGCTGTGCTTTCTTGAGTAGGCAAAACAAGTGTAGGAGCGTCTGGGTGGCTCAGTCAGTTAAATGTTCAACTTCGGCTCAGGTCATGATCCCATGGTTCGTGGGTCCGAGCCCCACATCAGGCTCTGTGCTGACATCTCAGAGCCTGAAGCTGCTTCAGATTCTGTCTCCGTCTCTCTCTGCCACCCCCTGCTCGTGCTCTGTCTGTTTCTCTCTCTCTCTCTCAAAAATAAATACATGTTAAAAATTAAAAAAAAAAAAAAGGAAAGACAAGAGTAGAGTTATGCCTTGCTGTAAAATGCACATATAACCTAGATGCATGGGTTCATGGAGATGTGCCTGTCTGTTATTAGTAGACACCTCCATGTTGCTGGCCTGAGGAACAGCAAAGTGGATCTGGTGGGTTCACTGGAGCTTCAGATTGTTCAGCTCAATTCCTTCCTCTACGGGGGACTCTACTCCTTCTGTGACTGTCCTTCTCAGGCACAACTGTGTAACATCTCCTGTGTAACATTGGACAGCGTTCTGCAGTTCGCTGAGCCTTGGCCTTTGGAGAGACCCAAAGGCTGCAGGAAGTCAGTTTATGTCATTTGAGGCTGCAGGAAGACAGTTTATGTCAGCCAGGCAAATGACAAGTACAAAAGCAGTCATTGAACTATCTGGGCACAACTTCCCTAAAGAGATAAGAGAGGAGGCTCTTGATAACCTCACCTCTACACGCTGTTTCCGAGTAATAGCTTATCCTGCCAAACAGTTCATATAGATATATATTAACCAGATTTTACCCATATAAAAACAGGTGATGAGATTTAAATGGTCCTTCCCTTATTTCCTTACCTTTAAAAATCTTGTCTCGCCTTCAAGACCCAACTTAAATGTCACCTGCTTCATGATGTCTTCTCAGAGTGCTAAGTAGAATATAATGGATTCTCCTTCAAAAATCCATATTGTCTCGGCCTCTGTTATTGAGCTTTTAACAGGTGCTAAGTATTTTAACTGAGTACATGTCATCTTTGTCCTCTAGAGCAGGACCTGTCCCTTTGATATTTTCTTCACTTCCTCACTCCACCCCAAATCCCACTTTGGATATAGTACTTTGGATGTAGCAGATGTTGAGTAAAATGTCATTCATGTTGACATCCAACATTAACCTCATATTGTGCTTCCAAAGGTTAGCCTTTGATAATAGCATTGATTGCATTCAGTCTTATATGCCTATGCCATGTGCATCTTTTCTGCTAACCCGCAGTTGAGGTAGCCTTCTAAACTTGGTTTTCACATCTATTTGGGATTAAATACAAGTAAATTAACTTCTATTCCAAAAGGTCCTTGAGGGAAATATCCACTTCATGTATCATTTTTCTATCCCACAGAGTTGCTTAATACAGGGCTTTTAACAAAATAGATATTCAGTGTTTGTGGAACTAAATTAAGTCAGGAATACCTATAAAACTCACATGGAGCCTCTCAACTGCTGAGCATGCATTTCTTATGTATATTCCTCATAGAAAGTTAATGTACCAGGAAGACTTCATTAAGTTTTCATTATGCTTTAACTCTAAAAAGGTATTGACATGGTTTAGAAGTCATTGATCATTAGTCACAAGATGTTGCTAATCTCTCTACCTGAGTAAAACAAATGAAACTATCCACGTAAAAAATTGGTCATCACTTAGTCATTCCTTCAGATTAATTCCTAGTCTATTTAAGGATATGCGTATAATGACCCCTGTCTAGATTCCAATTTTTCCTAGCCAATCTGTAAAAAAGAAAGAAAGAAAGAAAGAAAAAAAAGCAGATATATTGTCCAACTTTGCCAAATCAAGTAAAAAAAAATCAATGAAAATTTTTGCAATAGATGGAATATGTCACAAAAACATTGATGAATACAATTATGTGTTAGTAATTCTGTCATTTTTTAAAAGAAAATAGTCTTTTAAGAAAATACAAGAAATACAGTAATTCAACAGTGATATTAGCAAGTGCAATTGGCGGAGTATAAAAGGATTTGGAGTCAGTCTACTGCCATATCTTGGGCACATCCCAGTTTCCTCACAGCCAAGATGAGGTCATGTACCTTGAGATCACTTCTAGTTAATAGGCAGAGCCCATGGTTCCTTGCCACCCTACTGCCAAATGCATTATTCCTAAAGAATAGCTAACTGTCTGGGGCGCCTGGGTGGTGCAGTCAGTTGAGCGTCTGAATTCAGCCAGGTCACGATCTCGCGGTCCGTGAGTTCGAGCCCCGCGTCGGGCTCTGGGCTGATGGCTCAGAGCCTGGAGCCTGTTTCCGATTCTGTGTCTCCCTCTCTCTCTCTGCCCCTCCCCCTTCATGCTCTGTCTCTCTCTGTCCCAAAAATAAATAAACGTTGAAAAAAAAATTTTAAGAATAGCTGTCATTCCATGATCAAAAATATTTATTAGATATCAATTGTCTGTAAAATTACAAAAACAGGTATGATTAGCAAGTGTTTTAAGATTCAGTGCTTTGATCAAACCCACCTTCACCTTAAGCCATGTTTCCCACTTCTCTCAAATATACAAATGCCAAATTGGGCAACTGACTTCTGACTTTATTTTGCATGTTGCCCATGCCATGGTCTCTACCAAAGACATTTTTCCACCTCAGGTATGTCTCCTCAGCCCTGAAGCCTTTTCCGACTTCCTCAACTAAACTTTCTCAGAATCCACACTACTCCTAGTTGATAATGAAATTCTTCACACTCTTGACTTATATTAGAGTTATTCAGACTGGAGGTGGGGGATGGGGGGTGGCTCATCCTTATCCTGTAATCTCTTTGAAAGGCGTTATGTCTTGAATTTTTGTCTTCACACAGTGTCTAGTACAATGTCTTATTTATCGTAGATACAAACCACAAGATCTTTAAAAAACAAGAACCCACAGCACCTTGGAGGACACAATATATGTAACAGATGTATAGAACCATGGGATGAGAATATTATATGGTGATCATCACATTTATATCCCACACGTGACTCCCTTGATTAATCACATAGTAGGGTACACTGTTATATATTTAATTTTAAACAGAAATTGTCAGTTACTTACACTCTTTTGGCATTAAAACAAGTTTTTGTTTCCTACTCCTGTTGAATTGGTCTTCAGAAAGCACCTGGACTGAGACACATCTCTGATAAGATGGAGGACAATAGTCTTTCCTTCCAGTTTTTAAAGATCTTGAATTAGTAAGATGTGGATTAGCCATTTCTATCTAACAGGAGGCTTCAATCTGTCCAAACATAAAAGGGATCCTGGGACCTCCACTACCCCAGAGAAGGCACAGGGGACAGCCAGGGCTTCCATGACTTCCACAGTGAATCTGTTGTGAAGGTTGGGTTTACATTTCCAAGGACACCATGGGAATAGAATTCAATTACTTCCAGAAGTGGCTTCTTTGTCCTCTACACTCCACAGCACCAGCCATGTTCAACTAGAATAGTCAAGAACTCATGTGCCAGCATAGTCTTGAAGGAACAGAGGAGCAAAACATGCTCAACAGATGATACAACTGGCTCTCTTCAGAAACCCAGCTGAATGCCAAGAGAAGTAGCCCAGTTCTGGGTTTTCACTGCACGAGCTTTCAGAAAACATAGAATGTGGCTCTCATATGTTGGTCAGCTCTATAAAATAGAAGAATTCAGATGCAAGTGAACAGAATGGCCACCTCTGCCTACTCAACATTCCCATCATGATGCTGTTCAGTGGAGTCATTCATTTAACAGTGGCTGGGGAAGCACCACTAGACTTGGGATCAGAATACTTAGAAAATTATAAGCACAATTGATACGCATTCTGATATAGTCATTGTTGTGGGGTTTTTTCCTTAAACTTTTTTTTGGTATGTATTGTTACTTTTTCTCTTCTGAGATGAAAGACGTATTTTTCTGTACAGTTACTTATAAGAATTTGTAGGGGTGCCTGGGTGGCTTAGTCAGTTAAGCATCTGACACTTGGTTTCCGCTCAGGTCATGATCTCATGGTTTGTGAGTTTGAGGCCTACGTCAGGCTCTGTGCTGACAGCACAGAGCCTGCTTGGGATTCTCTCTCTCTCTCTCTCTCTCTCTCTCTCTCTCTCTCTCTGCTCCTCCCCTGCTCATGTGCACTCACTCTCTCTCAAAATAATAAACATTTCTTTTTAATTTGTAAAAACAATCCAGTACTAACTTATATATTTTTCTCTTAAATTCACTCATCTGATGAATTCACTCATCGCTATTAGCAAGAGTAAAGACAGCATGTAATAATGAAGATCTTATGTGATAACTAGAGCCTGTTGAGTGCCATTTGGGTTGAATTTCATTGTTAAATGAATGAATGAATGTTACGGTATCTCTTTTACTTTTTGTCTGCTAAGATAGTGTGAATGGACACTTCTCTTATTCTCAAATTATACTTCTATGTCTCTAAAGGCATGAGAGTGACCTTAAGTATCTACTCATATCATTTGTTCTCTGTGTTGTAGGGAGAGGAAGGACCATATATTGGGTCAGTGCAGAAGAGGCGATATGTTTAAATGATGACATCCAAATACATTAATAAACAATCATAGAGATTTCACTTCTAACTCACTACCCATCTAATAACTGAAGTTAGTTTTCTTTTTTCTTAAATCTTTGTTTCTTAAACCAAGAAACTTACAAAAATGTGCATATTTCTGAAAACTTTGGTAACCAAAGAAAAGCTATGAAGAGATATTATGTGAACAAAATTAGGAATGGAAAGCTGTGTTGAAAAATATGCTCATTTGCTTACAGTTAGATCAAGGTAATAATATCATTATCTTTTTGTGTTTGAGCAGCTCCTCTTAACACCAGTTCTCCCCTATCTTTATTACACTGCCATAGTCTTGCTTTATGTCTGGACATTTATAGTGCTAACTAGTCTGTCTCCCTGCCTCTAGTTCACTGGAATGGGTGATGAAGGAGAGAAGGATGTGTGAAATGTTTATTTAAGACAATTTCAATTCCCTGCCAACTGTTAATTTATAGAATCTCACCCAGTGAGTGATACTTAAATATAGCTTAAGTTACAATGCCACAATCTTTTCACTAAATACACGCGTGAATGTTTTTAGTGTTCCTTTAAGAGTAGCCTCGGTTTCAATGCCATTATCAGTTCATTATCAGAGTATTGTTTGTTTCATTGTCCGGCACAACTGTCTGATAAAATCCTTAATAATTAAGTATCTGATAATACTATCCAAACTGCTTTAATTACAGCACATTTTGTGCCTTGTTTTATTACATTTCATGCCAGAATGAACCTGGCCAGGATCTTTAATAAGGCCATATTAAATCCAGGCTAGAGGTTAAAACTCATGAGGCAGCCTTGATTCTCTGCCTATTGTGTAGAGAATCTCATCAGAAAAGCCCCAAACTTCATTAAAGACCGCTGGATGTGGGCCCTCCTATATTACCATTTACTTTAAGGGCTATCACTCAGGGGCAATTATTGGTGTGCTCCTCATGATCCCTGTTATATTAAGGCAATTTCTACACCTAGGTTAGGCATTAATACCGCCATTATCTCCAACGCAAATCCCCTGACAGTTAGAAAAGCAGGAGAAATTACAGACGGATTAATCTCTAGTGCCCGTCCAAAAAGAAAACCTTCCCCTAGAGGATAGAGGAGGCTATGTTGAACTCAGTTAAGCTGTGTTAGATGTAATGAAAAAGAGCCCCCTGTGCCTGCCTCTGTCGGAGACGTTAGATGACCCTTTCTCAACTTGTCAATATCCCTTTTGGGCTTTCCTTCTCTCCATTCCTACTAGGCTACTCTGAGTCTCATGGCATCTTTAAATAATTATGTTTGTTCTTTAAAAAGAGAGAGAGAAAACAACTAAGCTTATCCATGTGGGAAGGCTGGACAAGTAATCCATTTCATACAAAAAGAAGAAGAAGAAAAGAGCCCAGTGTTTTCACAAATCCTTTATATTTCCAGTGTGCTTTTCCAGATGTGTTTGTGGGTCTCACACCATGAACCATGCTTAGAGAAGCAGATCATAGAATAAGGACAAAGAAGCCCACCATGCACAAAGGAGTAGGAAGACAAGAGGATGCAGCGACTTGGCAGGTCATTCCCAGTGCACCCTGCTTCTCCTGATAAGGATACCTTTGACAGTGGCTGATGCTGCTGTTGACGCACCTCTGTGGCTGCTGCAGAATCGCTGGGGTTTGGAAAAGGAATGATAAGGAACACAATGAATAACTAACAAAGCTCATTTGATGAATGCAGTCATTTGCATTGCAGCGAAAAATAGCTTTGCTCCTGATGGGAGAGTGGCACACCTAGCCACAGATATTATGTGTATCCTTCAATGACATATAAGGGCAATAGTAGACAGGGTGAGAGTTTGGTGGGTGGGAAGTTTTAATTTATCACATTGTAATAATGTGGAAAACATTGACCCAGAAAAGGATTTTTTTTTTTTTGGTGCTGTTGGATGACTTTTCTGGGTTTGAGGAAAATATTTGTAATCGTAATACCTTCTTTCAAACACCATTATAGTTGAAATTAACACCCCCTGTGTCCTTGATATGGAGGTGCTAAGGGATGACTCACAGCTGAGCTACTTGCCTCCATGCTGCAGAAATGCTGTTTCACCGCCCTGCCCTTCATCTCTATCTTAGCCAATAGGGCAAAAGGAAAGGGCGTTTTGAGTTTATGAGGTTGAATGTGAGGGACTTTGGGGACTCTAAACTCTTTCAGAGGAAACAGTTGGATATAATTATCACTATGATGTGGTTTAG
Organism: Felis catus; assembly: GCF_018350175.1. Lineage (NCBI taxonomy): Eukaryota > Metazoa > Chordata > Mammalia > Carnivora > Felidae > Felis > Felis catus. Next base: position 68,997,581 of record NC_058374.1, read on the forward strand.
CCATTTGCCCAGAACACAGTAGTGATTTGCAAGTTGACTTGTCCACTCTTATCTTACCGCAAACCAGGAAATATTACACTGTGACCCTCAGCCAACCACGACCTGCAGCTTCACCCCCAGTTTTGATCTACTGCCTGCTGATAACTGCTGGCTCCTACGTGATAATGCAGAAAGTCCCAGGGGGGCGCAGCACTTTGGGGCCAAGTAAAAGTGAATATAAAGTGAAAAATCATTTATTCCACAAATCATTCCTAAAGCATCAAGCGTTCCCTTTTTTGTTGGTGAATTAGTTGCTATTCTGACTGAAAGGTTCTTTTCCCTTTTCAATTACTTAAGCAGAGTATACTGTCTATAACTTTTGATGATCTAACATTCAATCTACACACACGTGAACACCTGCCAAGTACAAGGTATTGTATTTTACTGATGGAAAAATTGAGATAACATTCCTCCTCTAATGGAGGAGAAAAGCATATAAAGAGTTACAACTCTTTTGAGTTCACAACTCTAACGTGAGTCATGCTGTAATTGAAGTATGGGCAAAGTACCATGAGACTACAGAGAAGAAAGAGACAATTTTAGAGACTATTCCCAGAGCAGCTGATCCCCAGAAATGTGGAATCTAAAAATAAGTCAGTGAATATTTACAAAGACCTCCCAACTTAAGTACCTTTCCCTTGGATAGAGTGATTGGATCAGAAGATATTTGGGAAATCTTTTCATGGACTTACACAGGCGTTAGAAGGAAACTCTTTTCCACCCATAGAAATAAGAGAGTGTTTTCCCTTTAAAAGACTCCAGAGTATTGTTGTCCTCTTATACCAGGCCAAAAACATTGAGTTGAATATGAACTAACTTAACATTGAAGACAGATATTCTTCACTGAACTTTAGCTAGAAAGGTAACCACCAGAAAGACTCAAGTGTCCATTTCCTTTGCTGAAATGTTCCTTTCTTTGCTTGTTCTCATTTAACCCCTACAAATATACAGTAGTAGCCACACTTTCCTAAATAAATTATTAAGTGCCTTCCTTTTGAGGTTTGGGAACTATGATTAACATAATTTAAACTTTTTGGGTCTTTTCTCCCCACAAGTTTAAAATACACTTAATATAATGTAACCTTTGCCTAAATGCATCACATACAGGGGCGCCTGGGTGGCTCAGTGGGTTAAGTATCTGACTCTTGGTTCAGGCTCAGGTCATGATCTCACAGTTCATGAGTTCGCATGCCATGTCAGACTCCATGCTGATGCTACCGATTCAGTGTTCCTTGCTTCCTGCCCGCAGAGAGGGAAAAATAGGAGAAAAGAGAAAACCTACCCATTTCTTAAAAGCCATGACCAGCAATGGTAGATATGGCTTCTGCCTCTTACTCAGTCTGTTGGTAATAACAAGCTGCATGACCACACTTAGATACAGGGGAGGAGTCAGGAAATAGAGTCTCTCTGGCTTAACAGCACCCAGCCACAGCGCCACTCGAGGATAGGGTGACTCTGTGGTGGTAGATAGACATCTTAGCCATAGGTAAAAAAAAAAAACCTAGGAGCTGGGAAAATGCACAAATAGATAAGACTATGTACACAGAATACAGTCATCTAGCTCTACCAGTATGTAAGTTACCTACTTTGCAACCCTCCTGATGGAATTAATCATGCACTCTGAGTATTGTTTTCAGGAAGGGCGGTGGTTTGCAGCGACCCCTCTCCCCATAAGAAGCTCCTTGTGCAGAGCTGTGGTGACAGAAACTTTCTTACTGACAGAATGCACCATGTGTCAGACTGCATTAAACAACTCAGATATTAAAATATGCAAATAGCCAAAGAATAAGAGTATTTTTTCTTCTCACTCTTGATAAGGTTATTTAAATATATATAATTTAAATATATCGGTTTATTTGGTTTAGCTACTTATTGTCACATCTAACAGGTGATTTGTGTGAAACTCAATTTCTAGAATGAATTATTTCTGTTGCCACATCTGAAAATATACTAGGGTAGCTGAATTCAGCTTTCAAAGAAAGGATTTTTTTTCAACTTTGGCAGAGAGGAAGATTTGTGTATTGGTTTGTTTTTTGAATCATTGCTTTATAGATAGTGGGCATTTAATAAGTATTTGATGAATTTAAATAGGCCTTTTGATGATGCTGATGATGGTGATTATGATGATTTTTATACAGAAACTCAGAGATAGTTGTATAGATTAATGAATACAGGTTGAAATTGTTTTAGCTCTTATGATGAACTATATCATCATACTAATAATCATTATTGTGAGTATTATAGAGTGATGATTATAAACATAAATCATTGTTAAAAATATGCCAAGAATATACTTCATTTAAAATAGAATGTGCTGCTTTTATAAAAATTTCTTTACAGAAGTCAATTTGCTTTTTTAAGAATACATTTTAATACTTAGGATCCTTTTGTGCATAATTAATAATATATATTTCTAATAAACCTGAGCATAATTGATAGGTGACAAATGATGATATCATCAGTAAGTCAGTTCAAGAAGTAAAAAGTATATCCATTTAATAGCTGCTATTCTGTAATACTTATTTAAAAGACCCAATTCTATTTGAAATATTTCATATCACACAGTGCTATTTGTTGACCAATGTGACAAAAGACGATAGATAGACTTTCATGGATATGTATTATTTTGCTAGGGCACAATTAACCTCCTCAGCAATGTATTTTCATTTCTTTAAGTTTATTTATTTATTTTGAGAGGGAGAGAGCACAAATGGGGGAGGAACAGAGAGAGAGAGAGAATCCTAAGCAGGATCCATGCTGTCAGCCACAGCCCAATGTGGGGCTCAAGCTCACAAATCACGAGATCAAAACCTGAGCCAAAATCAAGAATCTGATACTCAAACAACTGAGCCATCCAGGTGCCCCACCTCCTCAGCACTATTAAAATTCACTTCCTTTGGAATTATCCTAAAAAGAAGTATTCTAGGATCATCACCTCTCTCTCTTTTTTTTTTTTTAACCATGATTTACACTAAGATAACATTAGCTAACATTCATTGAGTTTTTACAAAGAGCCAGGTGTCACTCTAAGAGTTTATTTTATTTTATTGTATATTTTATTTTATTTTTGAAAGAGAGAGCACACGCAGGGAAGGGGCAGGGAGAGAGGAAGGCAGAGGATACAAAGCAGGCTCCGCACTCACAACAGCAAGCCTGATATGGGTCTCGAACTCACAAACCAGGAGATGAAGACCTGAGCCCAAGTTGCATGCTCAACAGACTAAGCCACACAGGCACCCCTAAGAGTTTTAAGCATATTAACTCAGTTGGTCTTCCCAACAGATACATCAGAATATGAGATAGTAGTAATATCACTTCTATCTTAACGACGAGGAAATTGAGGAATAGAACAGTTAAATAGCTTTGCCCATAGTCATTGCACTGCTAACTAGTGGAGTAGGACTTGAACCCAGGAAGTTAAACACCAGAGACCTTGCACTGTGTCACACTAAAACTGCCTCTCAGAACAACCAGCATGTTGATTTTAATGTATTTTTTACATAATAATTTTTGCAGTGTAGCTAAGGAAGCATACTATCACTGAACAATCAATAATCACATGGGATGTGTATTTATTTCATTACTACATATAAAAGACTGAAATGATAGTACCCATTACTTCTCTTTATTTGAAAAATGTTTGATATTTTTTATTTGAGAGAGAGTGAGAGCAAGCAAGGGAGGGAGGGGCAGAGAGAGAGAGAGGGAACCCCAAGCAGGATCCGTGCTATCCCCCATGCGGGGCTAGCCCTGCGTGGGGCTCAATCCCATGACCTCTGGGACCATGACCTGAGCCAAAATCAAGAGTCAGACACTCAACTCATGGGGCCACCCCAGTGCCCACAAAATGTTTTTTGATTTTAGAAGATTCTTACTTGAGGTAAGGGGGGAAAGTTGTGTTATTTTAATCAGTCTTGTATGTTAACTAAAATACAGGTTTTTTTTTATTAATGCATTCTAGATGCTACTAAAAATACATTCCGTTGAACCATATGAAGTTATCATATTTATGAGTCAAAAAACGGTCACATATTGGCAATTCCACATGGCTCAACTATTGCCAACTGAGTACCCCAAGTATTTATTAAATAATGGGTCAGAAACATTGATGACGACATACTAAGATTCAAAAGGAGTAATACATGATCCTAGTCATGAGGCTTAGCACGTGAGTATGAAAACAAGATATATTTACCTGTAAATGGAAATGATATCACTCAGGAAATCTTACAGAGTGAAATCATATCCAGATATCCACCCTAGAAAGCTTTCCCTATAAAACCAATAGAGGTGCAAGGCAAGAAAAAGCTTCCACCCTTTCAGAAAGGACCCTGCAATTTCACTGCCCCTCTCCAAAACACTTGTGCTCCTGCATTATTTCAGTAACCTCTGCTGATGGGCCCCATGGAAGCTGCACACATTCTGACTTTTTCACCCTGATTCAGGCTTGCACTGCTGCTAACAACTGCAGTTATGACTTACCCCCTCCAGGTCAGGCACTGGTGACGTGCCCCAGTCCCCAACCTCTGTATCTCCTCCAGCATCTGACCTTTGTCTCTATCTCCTGTACTCAGTGGAGCCACCCCAGGACCCATGCAGATGCCTTGATAGGATTTACCCTACTAAGTGGTCAGCTTATAAATATTATATAATAAAATCTTTCCAAGTAACCAAAAAACTTAATGCTGTAATTTGAAGGAGAGAGGGTCTTTGAGAAATGAGAGTGTTTGGAGAAAACTCCAGTGGGTAAGCTTTGAATGAAGTTTGGAGCAACTGGTAGTCAGAATTGGGATGACTGGAAAAGTAAAAGGATATTCAGGCTGTGGAAACAGTGGAGTGAAAAGAACAGCACAGAGGGGTCCATGATCTGCCCAGGGGATAAGAAATCATCCAGCTGGAACAAAGATTTCACATAGAGGTAGAAGAGAAAGATGAATTTGGGTCAAGTCTTCAATGTTGAGCTGAGGGCGAGTCGCAGCCACTAATGAGCACCACATTCTGAGCACCTGCTCTGTGCCGGGTATTTGGCATATGACCTCCAATTTTGGCGAATTGGAGAAATGGATTGTCAGTTCTATGGATACACTGAGATCAAGAGGGGTAAGGATGTTACCAAAGGCTAAATGTTAAAATTATTTTCAGTTAGTCACTCTTAAAGCATTTACTGCGTAACAGGTTTAGCTGTAAGTGCTTAATAAAAATTAACTCATTTAAACTACACAACCCAGTGAGGCAAGTACTTGTATTATTGTTGTTTTCATCTTCTCTTGGCATTAAATGAAGTACCTAGGGGTTACCTAATTTGCTCAAAGTCTCACAGTTGACAAATGGTGGAGCCAGGATTCAAATTCAGGGTCTGTATTCTCACCTGCTCTGCTAATAGTTGTAAAACTAAGGGATAGAGGGACACCAAAGGTTGTGAGCGAGACAATTACATAAGCGAAGTGGCAGATGTATTATTAAATACTTAAGCGGGAGGTTAGATGGAAGATTACATCCATAATTTTAATCTGAGTTGATTGGGGCCTAGGTTAGAACAGTATTGCTAAGGACAAAAAGGGAAAAAAATGTAAAAAATATTCTGAAGGAAGGATAAAGCCCATGTGAGAACGAATTGGATATGAAAGTTAAGTGGGAAGGAGTGACCTAGGATTCTAAAAAAATGCACCTGGTGAGCTAGAATTATGATACAACTATCTGAAATAGGAAACAAATTACAGGAAACATTTTGTATCAGATTTTGTGCCCAGGCTGGAAAATCCGAGTAGAAATATCCAGTAATCCACTGGAGATAGATACCTTGAGTGCCCATTTTATATTTAACGTACTTCTGTTGTATTCAGTAGTGTGTTTGTGAATTTGTTTCTCCTCCCTAATGCCGGGCACTGGGCCTAGTAGCATAGTAGAAGGTCAGTGAATATGAAATAATGAATAAAAAATATGCAGATAATAAAGATAGCTATGGCCTTGAGTCTGTAAAGAAAATATCAGAACCATGAGGACCAAATGCCCAATTTCTTTCTTCTGGAGATTATGGTCTCAGCTCCACCTTTTCCTAATAGAATCTAAAACTTGCAACCTACGATACTGTAGAGTAAAATAAATTACTAGATGTTTAACAAAATATTACCTTAGAATTCTCTTAATGGTTTAGTAGTTGAAATCGATACATGCCTATTACTTTCGTGTCTTTAATTATGTTTATCTAGAGTCCTAGATTGCGAGGCTGTAAGTGGTGTGGAGAAACAAATTCTTTGCAGCTCCAAACGGTACCATAGGAAACTCTCATAGGAACATTCCCATATTGAAAGTGACTCTTCTCTCTTGATTATAAATAGCAATGCGTTTTGACCCCTTGTGGTCTTCTGAATCTAAACCACCCTGAGAGGTAGATTGATGGCACAGTATTAGAGGTTCAAATTTTACTGATTTTTTTTTATTTCATACATAATGTCATGAGAAGTATGGTTCCTCTTCTATGCTTATTATGTTTGAGCTATGTTAGAAGCCTGGAACTTTCGAGTCTTGAACAGAATACTTACAGAGCCTTTTCTACTTAATTCCCTTTGCTCTCTTCTCCCTCTGTTTTCATCTTTTGGCCTCCAGGGGTATATGTTGTCTGTACCATTCATTTGATGTGTACCACTTGGTATTTCAGGCTTTCCTTTCATGCATAGAGAATTTCAGCTCCTTGAGGAAACTGTGTCTCAAGCCTCTAAAGATTCTCCTCAGTACCTACAACACCCCTGCACGCACACAGGACGTGTCTGAATGCCATTAATGGTTGACAGCCTTTTGAGGCCTCAGAGTGTCTTGAAAACAGTCGTTTATTATCCCCTATTAGTTGATCATTATGATTGTAATAACTTGTATGTAAAGAAACAAGACACTGACATGAAAATGACCTGTAGAAATGTGGTTGGAAAACACAGTCCCTTAAGGGTTGCTGCAACACAATCTCTAATTTGTTTCTCTTTACTAGGTTGACTTTAAATTCGTACTGGATGCTGTTCTTTGCAAAATTGACTGAAACAGTTCATTTTCACAGTATATATATGCACTGCTAAAGAGTCAGCTTAGCAAACCAGGGGTAGAATCATAATTAGAAATTAAAATCAGGAGTTTTGTATCTCACGCTAAGTCATTGGATAAGACCTAAAATGAACTACGTTTAAGTGTCATCCCTTATAAAAACTGAATTAGGGGACCACTCAGAGGACCTTGTTAGTTAGCAATACTTCACCCATTTGGTCCTCTTCCAATGTTTGTTTTTGCCAGGTGGGACCAGCTACACTGTCTTCCCTTCAGACTGTTTCTCTCCCAAGAACAATTGAAAGCTCTGGTCTATTCTGAGAGTTCTGTTTGTTTTATTTATAAAAGGTTCCTCTTATCCAGGTGTTTCACTCTTGCAGGAAGGTGGCACCTTGTCAACAGCTCCGATAGTGAAGGAAAATTGACAAGTCTGAACACCTAATGTCCTCAAACTACCTGTTAATGATTGTGGTACCCATGCCTGCCTGGCGACCTCAATCTCCAATTAAGCATCTGTGGAAGCTGGAAAGCAGCCCTCTTAATTGGGAAGCTGAAGATGCAAGGCAGGTTGCAATTTCTGCCAAGACATGTATCAGTCTGGCCAAGCTTCCTTCCCTGGCCCTTACACTTGCATTACTGTTTTGTTATCCTGCAGTTCCCCAATTCTGTAAGCTAGGGAGGTTATTTGGCGAACATCTGAATATGCAGAAATTATTTTTCACGAGGAACTTTCAGCTCATAAATAACCTCCTACTGAACCAGGATCCGTGACGAATTTAGTCCTAATTGCACCTTATTCTTACCCTTCCCCCACAGCTCCCATTAAGATATATTGTCTAGGACACATGCAGGAGATCTGTTTGCAGCTATCTTTTACATAGAACTGATTGTTTAATTGCAGATTAAAGATTAATGCAAGTATAATGATTCCATGAGGACACTTCAGACAAAAGCATCCTGCATCAGGCTGCCTGCCTCCATTTTTCAATTTGACCATAAATTTGGCTGGGAATTAAATAGTAAGTAACCGTGATTGCAACTCTGGTCTCTGAAGGCACTCACGGGAATGAAAATAAATGAACAGGCTCTCACACAAAGCATGTTTCATTATGGTCATTAGTGGGCAGATTCTCAGCAGTATTGAAGGTGAAATTGTCTAGAAGAGATGTTGGCACATGTCTGTTAAGAGGAGCTAAAAAGTATGGTGGAAAGTATGGAAGCAGTCTTGGTTAGGGAAGGATTGCAGCATACTTTTTGGAGCTTAATTCTTTTTGTTTATTAGCGCTGTTTAAAAGGTTTGGGGCATTAGCGGTTGGTTACTTGTGCTACAGAACCACATAAATGTAAAGTTATTTTGTATAGGTTCAGAATTGGTATGGCGTAGAATTCACACATACATGTAAATGATGTTATTTACACATACATGTAAATGATGGTTATTTGCCAAATACACCAACCCTGCATAAAACAGCCAAATAAAAATATTAGAAGTAAATGTCACATCGTATGAAAAGCCTACAGGGGTTTTTGCCATATATGTGGCAATGATTTTAATTGAGAAATGCTTGTCTTTAAAATTCTCTTACGTTTCTCAAGTAAGAGACCACTTTTTCTTCAACCTTTGGCTTTGTGACATGTTCATCGATTGTGAGAGAACGAGATTAAATTTATTTCATCACTTTATTCTCTTGCTTATCAGTAAGCAAATTAACCTGCATGAATGTAAATAAGAGGACAGATCTGGCTGCTCTAGTCTTTTTTTCTTGACCACTGGCTTTATGCCTCAAAATAACATATTTCATCCCATAGGTACTTTGAATGATATTACTCTATACAATATGTTAAATAAAGATCCCTGCACATAGACTAGTTTGTTTGAATTATGCTGTTATTTGGGAAGCAGGGTTTTACAAAAATTCCTTATAAAAGAATTCACATTTAATGGAAAAGTTACTTTCTGTTCCTATTACATGTCGATATGTTCTAAAACCTTCTTATCTATTGATAATTTACATGGAACCAAGACACAAACTAAAGTCTGACAAGACACAAACTTCCCTTTGTGTTCTTCAGTCTTAAAGTCCCCTTACATGAAGGAACAAATACAACTGTGCTAACAACAAATACCAAATAATGATTGGGTCCAAAAAGCTAAAATGTTGTGTAATCCCAATGAGTTTGTTCCCTTAAGCACACCACACACACACACACACACACACTCACACACACACACACACACACACCTGCTGTTCATGATATCCTGGGAGCTCACCTGAGAAAACTGATGGAGCTATGATAAATCTAGATAAACTTTTTGTTACCATATTGCCTCAGAAACACACATCCAATGCCAAGGCTTAACAGTTTGTAGAGATGTTCCAAGTTAGAATTCTAAGGGGAAATGAGAGTTTTTAGTTTCTAATGAGTCAAGAAAATAAGAACCAAAGCAATCCCAATCTTGTTTCCCAAAATAAAAGCAAGCAATTCTGAAAACACAAAATATTTTTGTTTCTGTTTTAAAACTCATTCAACTATTCAACATCATAATTGACATGAAGATTTCGGAATAAGAAGTAGTGACTTTTACCAATGGCATATTAATGAGATACAGTTGGGGACAATGGCAGATAAAAAGGATATGATCATATCCTGACTTGGATTCAATTGATGCACAGAAGGAAAGGTTGACTTCTTCTTGAGATTGGGGCAGTATTGGTTTGTCAAGAAACTATGGTAGATGACGTGGTATTTTTTTCATTTCTTTTACAGTCTAATAGATCAGTGAATATAATTATGATAGTTCTTATGATGATATATCTATCCATTTTTACTTGGTTTCATAATTACTTCAAAATTCTACGGCTGAGAAAATGATTGAGTAACTTCTCATGTGCATAGGATTATTTTATGAAAGAGGTTAACCAGATGCTCACCATTTTCACTGAAGAGTGAGCAAGAAGAAATAGTTTAAATTGAAGTCACCAGTCTCTAAGTTGTGCGGGAATCATAATCATTGACATCATCATGTGTTGAAAACCTCCCTATACATGAGTTCCTGCTGTCCACAGAGAAAAGCCCCTCCTCTCTGAAAAGGTGGTTAGATACCACAAAGGCTAGACACAAGAAACTCCAAAATGCACATTTGTTTAGATCTCTTTATAGAAACATAAATATAGACATGTCCCTTTGTTGAGGATTTCAATAACTATTTTATGTTAAAGGAAATGAGAGTCTTAAAAATGTGAGAAATGTGAGAATTCACATTGCACGTATTAAAATGCATTTTCCATCCTTAAAACCAGTCGTTTGATCCACCTGACTGTTTTATCCACTGAGGAACTTTCCTATTACATGTGAATGAACATCAGTGATCCATAACTTTCTAAAACTAAATCAGGGGCGCCTGGGTGGCCCAGTCGGTTAAGCGGCCGACTTCGGCTCAGGTCATGATCTCGCGGTCTGTGAGTTCAAGCCCCGCGTCGGGCTCTGTGCTGACAGCTCGGAGCCTGGAGCCTGTTTCAGATTCTGTGTCTCCCTCTCTCTCTCTGACCCTCCCCCATTCATGCTCTGTCTCTCTCTGTCTCAAAAATAAATAAACGTTAAAAAAAATTTTTTTTAAAAATAAAACTAAATCAAATGACATAGTGTCATTTCTGTGAACCAAGATAGTTCATCTCCTGTGACCATCTAATTCTTTGCATATTTTAAGTCTAGATGTTTCATACTTGTGATACATTAGCACAGTAGTTTTCTTCTCTAAATTATTATGAATAGAAGTTCAAGGGTATAATTTTGGATGTGTCAGCAATTCTTCTCTCAGTCACAATAGCCATCTCTTTTACCAGGCACCTGTTGAGAGATCAGCTGACCTATTTATGGCCTCAGTGGCCTTGGTGTCCTGAAACGAGGCCAGTTTATCAATGCCATTTTAGTTTTGATCCTGTTCACAAGACATGAATCTGACATTAGCTGGGTGCTACGTCATCCAATGCCTGGGATATTATAGATGGTTAAGCTATATTGGAATTGAGATTTGGAAATCTTGGGTAAAATTTACTCCTTCCCCTTTGCTGTATATCTACCTATTATACTAAGAACTTATATTTTTAGTAGAGTAACAGATCTTGCTGGTATTTTGGTCTTTTTGAGAGTGATCTAGCTGAATGTCAAAACATGACATATTGGAAAGGTATAAAGTTGTTAGTAAGTAGGTTTTATTTCATAGCCCAGATGCTCCTTGGGAGGTTTCCATGTTTGCACCTGTGCCCAGTGTAGCTTTAATGAAGATAATAAAAACAAATTAACAAAACCAAGATTTGCTATTTGGTTGTTTCTCAATGTCAGACTCAGTTACCAAAAAGAAAACTTCTGCGTAAATGTTACATAATTTCTTAACTCCTCCCCTGGAAGATAATCTTTCCAGATAGTCAACATAAAGCAAAATAGAGAAGGAAAAGTAGAAAGAGACACTTTGTTCAACTCAAATGGGAGCTCTAGGTTGGTTGTGCTGATACTCTGGCATAGAGAACAGATAAAATTTCAAGCAGGAGTAAATGGAGATGATGAAAGATTTCAAAACATGACTTGATAATTATTTTGTAGGATAGACAGAATTCTCATGATGTCAGGCAAAGAAAATGTAAAAGCCAAAATGGAATCTTAAATTACAAATAAAGATTTTTTTCCAGTAGGTCCTGTTTCAAAATTATCTTCATTTTGTTCTCCTCTGTATAGAGGAAGGTGAGCTGCACACGACGACAGACGTAGTGGTGAAAGGAAGCACATGTACCCCAAGAGATGTTTATTCTTCAGCTTCCACCAGTGCCTCATATTTCCACCATGGCAGTTGCTCCCCTGTCAGCCAAGTCCGAATCTTTGTTTCTGCCATTATGTCACCCATCAAGGCAGGAGCACCTCCTAGACATGCCTTCTTTACTCTTTCACTCCAACCACACTTACTTAGACACTCAGCTCAGCAGCTTATTTCTCTAACCTGCAGATGCTCTTCTTTCCAACATAGCCTGTAGAGTATGACAAAATTAATCTTAAGCATGAAGCAACTTATGCTTCTCTGTCAAAGCCATATTGCCTATGCGACCTACCCCAACTCACTAACCTAGCATTTAAATCCTCAACTTACTTCTTACTACCTGTCCCTGTTCCCTCCACGTTAGATTAAAACTCAAGTCTGGCAAATGGTCTTGTCACCTCAAGTCTTCCTTCCTGTGTGTCATTGATCTAGCCGTCTTTCCCAGACTTTTCCTTTATTTACCATTGAAAAACATTCTCTTTAAACCCTCCTTAAAAACAAGCTCAAACCCAAGGCTTCCATAGAGTTTTCCTTGATCATCAGTAGTAACCTTGAGAGTTTTTGAAATTCCTATAGCACTGATTGTTTGCACTACTAATTTAGCATTTAGAACATGCTAAGTTTTATTGTTTCTCTTTTTTGTGTACATACACTATCTCTCCAAGTAAATTAAAAGGTTCCCAAGACAAAATGCATATTTTATACCTATTCACCCTTCTAGTATCAATTACATTGCCCTACTAAGATTGGCCATTTTCTGCATGTTTGTGGATGAGAAGGATCAATTTACCAGGTTAAGAAGAAAGAGTTGATTATAGGGGCACCTGAGTGGCTCAGTTGGTTAAGTGTCTGACTTCGGCCCAGGTCATGATCTCGTGGTTACTGGGTTTGAGCCCCACATCAGGCTCTGTCCTGACAGCTTGGAACCTGGAGCCTGCTTCAAATTCTGTGTCTCCCTCTCTCTCTGTCCCTCCCCTGCTCGCTCTCTCTCTCTCTCTCTCAAAGATAAATAAACATTAAAAAATTAAAAATAAAGAGTTGATAATAATACCTTTTATCTATAGAGGGTGTCTGAGTTTTATCAGTTTTTATGCTTTTTGACTGCATGTAACAAAATACCCCACCAAAGGTAGATTAAATAAAGGAGTTCAAGTTCATTTTGATCACATCAAAACATGCCAAGAATAGTTTTTCTCAGCCTGGATCAGTGAATCAATGATGTCTAGGCTTTGGGTTAGCTTCCCTGTCTTTATCTCAACCATCTCTTCATTGTCACAAATGGCTGCCATGGCACCAAGCATCATGTCCTCATGTATCCAAACCTAATATGGAAAGACAAAGAATGTGTTTTTCTTTGTCATTTATCTCTCTTTTATCAAGATGAAAAACCTAGAAGTACCTCCATAGTTTCCCCCCAGGAATAGTTTAATCCAGTGTAGGATTAAGTGCCTGTCTCTTTGCTATTAAGGAAGGTGGAAAAGAAGTACCTAAAATATTCTGCCTCTATCAGGACAGCTGGAGTTCTACAGAAAGGAAGAAGGGAATGGATTCTGGGTTGGCAACCAAAAGTATCTGTCACCAGGTAAGATTCAAAGTCAAGTAACAATCATGAAGAACCTACCGTGCCATGATCCATACTAGTTGTTTTCACGACAGTAAAATTTTGGTTTATGAGCATAAGGTGTTCTGGAAACATGCTTGTAATCCAAAGTACTTGTATATCAAAGTGAATGTCCCCATAAGGAATAATGGAAACTCAGATGATTCATTCCACAACCCAAAAATATCCATATAAAAATGATTACAATACAGTAATATGATACAAAATAATACAAAATATAAAGAAAAATTAATTAACCTTTGAAAACCTTCATGGCTGGTGTGAGGGAGACAAGAGAAGGAGGGTTGTTGTGTAGGATGACTTTCACTATCACTGATGGATGTTGACTACAGTGCAGTATTAATAAACTCTTGTCATATACTGTATTTGATGTAACTGGAAACAAGACAGCAGAGGAAAGGGTCTATATCTGTAGGCAGCCTGACCTAGAATGAATCAGAACATTTGTAAACTTACTCTTGTATGGAAAAGCAAAGGACCGTCCATAGGTGCTTTGAAGTGACAAAAAATACACTAGTCTCAGTTGTGGGCACCTTCCAACATTCTGAAAAGTCACTGATTTCTGCCAACCATCATGGCTTGAGACTAGCATCTGAGCATGGGGGACGATCCTCCATAATGCTACAGTGAACAAGCAAGAAAGAGAGAGAGAGAGAACCATTGGCTCAGTTGTGATCATGTGGCGTTCAGTGTCGTATTCCAAGACATCACTCATTTATTAATTTATTTGAAATTTATATCAATTTATATAAAATTGATTAGAAATGTTTGCTTGTCTTGTGGAACTTGCAGAATAAGTTGCTTGCAATCAAAGTTTTACTGTATGTGGAGTTATTTATTTCTATTAGTAATCCTGCGGGATTGGTAGTATTCTCCATTAGCATTTAAAGAAGCTGAGGCTCAGAGGGGTTAGAGAGTTACCAAAATCAGGTAAGAGAGAGGAGATTTAACTCCACCTTATACAGCCAAGGCCGGGATGTTTCCTACTGTACCTCAGCTGAGTCTCAAAGCAGAAAATTTTAATGATTAGTAGAGAAGAAAATCCCTAACCAGAATAGGACAAGGAGTGTTATCTGATATCTAGCGTATCTGGTATCTAGTAGGAAGGGAACAAGGGACAGAAGAAGTGAATTGGCTTCCTGAAAGTCAGGCTTCTTAGCAGGGAGTGGGAAGTGGTGGCATGCATCGGAGTTTAGGCAAGGATCAACTCTATATTGATAGGAATATTGAAGAGTTTTTAAAACTTTTCAAAATTATATAATTATTTCTACTTAAATGAGCGTAAAAACAACTTCCTGAGAAACTTTATCCTGACATCAAATGTATAGTATTTGAGAAGCAGCCATGAAATAGAATTTTTCAGGAGATATAATTTATGTAGAATCTGAAGAATAGCCTGTGGTTTGGCTGTGCTTTCTTTTAACTATTCTAAACATTTTATATTTTGTCCTCTTTGTCGAAGTGTAGGTAGTAGATGTCCACTATAACCACGGTTTATGATTTTTTCTTTACTTTAAAATTTTGCCTTTTAAGGTTATCCAAAAAGCAGCAATTTATTTTCATTCTCTCAATAAGCTTCCATGAGACTTCAAAGAGAGGTATCTCAAAAAGAATGAAAAATAGTATGTGTCTCTTTTGAGATTTCTTTGGATTCTTATGGTGCCTTAGGACTTCTGTAGAAGAGCAGCATCCTAAACATCTTTTTTTCTCTTTCTTTTTCTTTTTTTTTTTTTGAAGCAGTTGGGGAGGAGAGAGGAGAGGGTGGCTGAGATTCCTCCCACCCCCCATCTAGAGAGCTTCAGAGCAGTGTGTAGAATTGATGTATGACATGCTGTTCCTTTGTAAAAGCATCAAGAATATTAAAATACTACTATTATCTGTGCTTAGCCTCAAGCTTTCTTTAATGATCCTCCCAGATCTTGCAGGAACTCAGACTAAATCGAATGTATGAGTTCAAATGGTAGCAACACAGTGACAATTAATGGTTCTTGTCAGGATCCCTCCATTATGGCGTATAACTGCTAGTCTTTTTTCTTCTCTTAAAGGTTCTGGGGCAGCTTATTAAAGCATCTAATCTTTGCTCTGGTGTGCCCTCTCAAAAGAAAAAAATAAACAACTAATCAAGTAGGCATTCTTTGTGGCTTAATTCTGAGTCCAGTAGACACACATTGCATTTATCTGAAGAAAGCCCTCTTTATCTGGCGTTTGAACTTATATCCTTTTCATTTGTATTTTTTGTGCTCATTTTTTATCTTTGTTAAATCTTATTCTCTCTCCCAGGCTGAAAAACTGCATTTTTAAAGTATATAAATAGATGAAAATAGCTCAAGATTTTCTGTGTTAGATCCTGCTCTTTTTGTTAGGCCCATCAAAAAAGTTCAACAACTTATTTTTAAAAGAAAGACAATAATGATCCATATTATATAGAAAACTTGTGAATGTCCTATACCAAAATTGAAGGAGTGTTAGTCCTGATAACTAGATTCTCTTGCCCTGCTATAATGTGAAAGAGAAGAGATTTTTGGAAATACTCCAATAATCCTAAGAGATCAAAGCAAATCCATGTAAATTTTTGAACTTGAATTGACCTTAATCAAAATGGCAGGATGGAAGAGATCATTTACATTTGCTGGCTTCTTCTACTATAGTCACCTATGTAACCTGATATTGTCAACCTCGGTGTCTTTTCTCATTTTAGTAGAGTAATTAGGGGTTTGGGGTCAAATCCTGACTGTTCATGAATTAGCTATATGACTTGAGATAAATCACTTTAAATTGCTGTATCTGTTTCTCACCCACCCAAAAAGTATATACTAGAGGGATCATCCCACCACAAGGAGCTTTCTTACCAATTACACGGTGCCTGCATACAAGAAAAATTTAACACTTGATGACTAGTAAATGCCTAATTAGTTGGAACTGTTAGAATTATTTTTTTCCATATTTTCATGTCACTTAATATAACCTTGATATATATATATATATATATATATATATATATATATATATATATATATATATCCTTGATATCCTTAATATCAATATTATCAATTATCAAGGATAATATCAATATCCTATATATAACCTTGATATCCTTAATATAATCCAAGGAGCAGGTAGATTTCTAACACCCAAATTTGCTACAAACTTCCTGTGTGACTTTGGACCACCCCTCTAATCCTGTTCCTTAACTCTAACGTGAAGTTTTTTGGTCCAAATATTCTTTGCAGGCACATTGGCATTTTACTCTGAAAATCATCCTAAGACAGTAAACACCAGAGAAAAGAATGTGGTAGATCAGGAGTGCCTACACACCAGTCCACCAGTGACTTTTTGTGTTCTTTCAGATTATATCCTCCCTCCAGCCATCCAAGACTGGTCCCTACCATGTTCCTCAAGTCTCACTGTCTAAGCGTGTATCTCATGCCTCAAAACTGACCCCTTTTCTCCAAACCCAACCTCCTCCTGGAAGGATATACTTATCCAGGATCCAAGTTTCTTAACATCTTAGTATTGGCACTACTTGACCTGATTAACTCACCCACAGTAAAATACAGTGAATGTTTATTAATATGTTTCTATTCCCAGACAAGATATATGCTTTATTTTTAAATGAAGGTGGAGGTAGGAGGAGGAGAAGGGAGGAGTTTTGGGTAATAGCTTCCATGGCAGAGGAAGCTATTGAGGGAACAGGAAGAAGCCTGTCTCTGGGTGGGCAAAACTACATCATTCTGTATTTGGTGTAAGCCAAATCTGACAGCCTATACCCCTTACTTGTCCCAGGATGACTAGATGCTAGAGATTGACTGACCCTGTGGGGTAATTCTGGTACGGAAATGACACGTCAGGAAATTCTTGGCAAGCCAGGACTCACTAGATGTGTTACTATTCTTACTGCCACCTGTTTCCTAAGCTACTATGTGTGTTTGCTCTGAAATAGTATTAAAGGCAAGGCTGTTTAACAATTCCTGTATCTGCCGTTGCTATGACTTAATCTCAAAAATAACACTTAACCAGAAATATATGTAAAGGTTTGCTATTAAAATATTTTAAAAACTTAACCCTTGATGAGATAAACTAAGATAAAATACCATTTAGAAGAGAGAAGAGAAAACCAAAAGGTGACTGCAACTTTTAATATTATGTGGCGAATCACAACCAGTAGTGACCAGCTGGTTCTCCCCCTGCTGTCCACATGGACCTATGTTTTAACATAATACTATTTTTAAAAAAGCACACATTATTTCAACTCTGTTGTTGAAAGTGTCCATGTACAGCCCAGATGACCCCTTGGCATAGATGCTGTAAATGTTACACAGAATGACTTCCAAGGTCCATTCTTATACTGGCAAATAACTTCGATAAGACTCCTATTCTGATAATTCCACTGTTTGAAATGCTTCTTGAATTGGGTTAGGGATAGAAAAACTAAGAAAAATATAACTTGTTGCATATAAATCTTAGATTTGGAGTCAATCCAACTGGGGTTCAAATCCCATTGCTTACAAATCTTCATTGTGCAACATAAACAGAAATATACAACATTTATCTCTTTTCTCATTTGAAAAACAGGTGTAGTAATTAGTGTCCAATCTAAGAGAATTATTGCAAAAATTGAATGAAACAAGATTGTACCTGATGCATCATGCTCAGCGCAGAGTAAAAGCTCAATGAATGAGGCTTTATTATTTGGGTGGACAGTCTATCTAGAGATTGCAAGAGAAATGGCAATAGCATGGAAAGGCAGTCGCTGGGAGAATATGGGGGATGGCAGAGAAAGAAGGAGGCAGGTTAACCAAGATGGGAAAGTGGCTAATAAAAATGGGGAAAAGAAACCAAAGTAAGAGAGGTGGGGAAAACTTCCTGGGAAAGACAACTCAGGATCAAAGCCTGGTCCATATAGTGGCCTAGTATCTGTCCAGTTACTGTGAGTCTATCTGTCACTCCTCTCCCCCCTGCTCACTGCTCCCATCCTTCTCCCCCTGCTGTCCACAGGTGCACAGAACACTTAACCTGTGAGCCTTTGCAATGACTATTTCTCTCCTTGAGTTCCTCCAGAAAGATATATTACCATTCCTTTATCTCTTAATTAAATCTTTGCACAAATTTCTGGCACCTTCTCACTGAGACCTACACAGACCACAGAAAGAAAAATTACAACTCCCCTCCCCGACTCTCAGCCCTCCTGTGCTTCTCTGTTTGCTCCATAACACTTAGCAAATAATTACCTTTCTATAGCACTTAACCATCTACGGGTTAGTAGATGAAGTATTTATTATATTTATTGTCTGTTTGCCTCACTAAAATGTAAACTCCATGAGGTCAGGGGTTTTGTCTGACTTGTTCATCTGTATCACCTCAATGCCTAAAACTGTCTGGCACCTACCTGGCTGGTGCTCATTGATTTCTCTCTCTGTCTCTCTGTCTCTCTTTAATTCATAAATGAAAATGGAGGGGGATAAGAGGAAGAGGAAACTAATCTCAGACTCAGGAAAATTATTTTCTAATTGTTTTTGTTTCAATTAATATTCCCAGTGCTTTGATAGGAGCATAACATTACACACTAGAAAGAGCTCAACATCTAATTATATTTTAAATTATAATTGTTAGCTTTGAGTTTTAATAACATCATTTGCCTTCTCTTCTACTGTAACCAACTCTAACTAGACCTAGAACTTGAAATTGTATAAGCGGGGAACCTCAACTATATGTGGGACGCCTGAGTGACCCAGTTGTTTAAGCCTCCAACTCTTGATTTCGGCTCAGGTCTTGACCTCACAATTCATGGAATCATGCCCCCCATTGGCCTCTGCACTGACAGCAAGGAGCTTGCTAAGGATTCTCTCTCTCCCTCTCTCTCTGATCCTCCTCTGCTCATGTGCTCTCTCTCTCAAAATAAACTTAAAAAAAAATGTTTAATGTTGTGATCTCTAAAATGTGCTGGTTTCCAGAAATTTGCTGATTATACAAAATACCTATTTACTTATTGGGGTATACACCAATAATATAATTCATAAGGCTTGTCTCTTGACATCCAGTAGAAATATCTGAAGTCCTGGTGTCTAGCAAATAAACTGGTGGTGGGAACAACTGGTGTAGACAAAGCACAGGTTTTGTAACATTTCATCCCCCTTTCCTGTATCATGTTCAACCACCTTATGAAGTAGGATGAAGAATCCCTGCTAAGAGGTGCGCCTTTTCTCAAATAGGGGTTCTAAAGCTGAGAAAGTAGTTCCTTGTTGGATGAACATAGTAATTGACTTTTATAGCCTTTTAGAAAATACATGTGTTTGTATCCTTTTTAAACACATCAAGAAATACATTATATATGAATGAATGAATGAATGAATGAATGAATGAGAAATGAGTCTGCTGTGTTTCTTTCTGTATGCGGTCACGTCAGAAGCTCCAAGTGGTTAAGTACTGTTTCCAGAATAAATGTTACAAGGTATTATTGTTAATCTGGTGGTGTTTCAGAGCTGTTTAGTCCTGCGAAAGTATATTGTCATCCCTTCTCTGTTCCTTTATCTAGCATTCTAAATCCTGCCCCAAGTCAGCAATGCAGTGAAGTGTTCAGATAATCTGCCTGGAGCAGAGCATTTTGAGAAAAACAATATGGAATTTCAAGCAATTTTTAAATTCATATCAGTATTATTTTGGCTGTTCTTTATTAAGGTGCCTATTATAGCCATATATAGGCCTCATTTCTTGAGGAAGATACAGAAAATTTAAATTTAGAGGAATCTATAACTTGAATAAGAATAGAAAATAAATCCATACAGAAAAATTAGTCAAACACAATATTTATTAGAATAACCAAGCAGCAGTTCTTCTGGAATCCAGGGATCTTTGTCTTCCCTGTCTTTGCCATATGGCCATTAACAACAGTGCATGATTTTACCACTTTAATGACAGCTTTAAAAATCCAACATAGAGTAGCTATTGGGCAAGTGACAGCTTCTGAGTCTCCACATCAGGACGATGCCATAGTGAAGAACCCCAGCGATCACACTTACCTTTCTTGACCAGCAGGAAAAAGAAAGAACATAATTAGAGCCCTGTTAAAGAATATTGCTTGCTATTTTATTCAGATCTATTCCAGGTCCATTTTTTTCCCTCTTATATATATATATTACAA
Source organism: Felis catus (assembly GCF_018350175.1). Classification (NCBI taxonomy): domain Eukaryota; kingdom Metazoa; phylum Chordata; class Mammalia; order Carnivora; family Felidae; genus Felis; species Felis catus. The sequence goes on from NC_058374.1 coordinate 69,018,221, forward strand.
AATGAAAAAAATAATCCATGATGCAGAGGTTAATTTCTGTCCTTCAGCTTCTCTGTCATGCAGTGTTTCAGCTCTCTTATAATAAACCCAGGTCTCTGTAACACCCAGCATTCTTCAACCTTAATGAAGAAAAATGCCACTAAAATTAAGCCTAAAACAATCCTTCTCAACTGAGCGTGACTTCCCCCTTTATACATTTGGCATTGTCTGAAGACACTGTGACATTGTCACCAGTGGTGGTGGTGTAAGGGGGGGATGTTCCTGGCATCTAGGGGGTAGAATCCAGGGAGGCTGTTAAACATCACCAACACACAAGATGGCCCACCACAACCAAGACGTGTCCTGCCCCAGTGCCGGTAGTGCCACCATTGAGAAAGCCCAGCCTATAGGATGTTGGGCTATTCAGCAGTGCAGTCACATAGGAGATCATTTCTGGCAGCTGCTTCTCTCTGAGCATCTTTTACTAGAGTCATTGAGGGGGTAATGGATCATTAGATGTGAATAGAATTTACCTCCATGTCTGGAATCTCAATATTTTACACACAGTGTCCAACTCAAGCAATGAGAGGAAGTCAACTCACCATTGTCTAAATGTATTATTTTATTTTATTTTGAAAGACTTAGACTTCGTAAGTTTTGGATGCTTTACTGAACTTCTTCCTCTTTCAACATAGAACTCTTACTTTGTGAAGCTGTCATTTGATAAGTCTAGGACATTAGGGAACATTTCATAGTGACATCAATTACCCATAATCCTCATCTTTTTAAAATTACCAAATCGAATATTTCACGAAGGCCAAGTTCAGCCACTAGTTCTATACTCTGATTTAACAATATTTATCAGAACTTGAGAATCAATAATGGCTTGTCTTGTTATTATTTCCTTCTTTGATGAGTAGTTTTCCCAAGAACATAAAATTTAGATTTAAATTAAGAACTATATTCTATATCCTATATAGTGATTACTTAATTCCAGACAACAAGTTGAAAACAAAGCAGACATGTCTCATGGTGGTATAACAAGAATGCTGAGAAACAGTCAAGGTTTTTATTTTTTTTTAATGTTTTTGTTGTTGTTTTGTTTTTGACAGAGAGTAAACAGAGGAGGGGTAGAGAGAAAAGGGAACAGAGGATCTGAAGTGGGTTCTGCACTGACAGCAGACAGCCTGATGTAAGGCTTCAACTCATGAACTGAGAGATAATGAACTGAGCCAAAGTCAGACACTTAACCAACTGAGCCACTCATGCACCCGACTAGTCAGGGCTTTTAATCCCAGATTTAACACTTGTTGTATAACCTTGGTAAAAATCAATTAAACAAATACTCACCTCTTATTTAAGATGTGACTAATGCTTAAATCTCCTGTGAGCAGTGAAATAAATGTTGGTAAGGCAACTGATTTATAAATTGCTAAATAGATTGTGAATGTCAAGCACTAACTCCCCTCATCTGTAATGACTTCACATGTGTTTGAAACTTATTATGAACTATGGTCTGTTTCTAGAGCTTAAGTGACTTTCCAAGTCTACATTGGTAACAAATGGTGTAGAATGGGGACTTAAGTTCTCTGACTACTAATTCAATGCTCTTATTGTGTATAGATTTTACTTTTTCAAATTTGTTCCATCCCCAAATCTCAAAAGCATCCTATCTCAATATGTTTAAATATGTCATAATCATATGTGATGGATAAACAATGGATAGAGAACCCTTTGGAATGCCATGTAGGTAATAAGGTATTATATATAATTTCCATATTTTTGTTGAGCTCCTACTCTATCTCAGTATTGATTATTTTTTTATGTATTGTCACATCACTTTGTCATAACAACTTTTAGAATTGTTTTAGAGCATCATTGTCACTAATGTATAGATGAAGAAATCAAAGTTCAGAAAAGGCAAGTGATTAGTCTGAAGTCACACACCTGCTAAGGGGCAGAGCTCAGAATCGAGCCCAGGGCTGAACATTCATACTTTTCCCCTTATGCTTTACTCTGCCTTTGTGTATTCTAGTAGTACGTCAATCACTATCTTTTCATATGCTGTTTATGCAACCTAGACTCTCAAAATAGTGCTTTCTCTGTTTCCACAGGTATAGACCACACGTTCTGGCCCCACAGACACATCATTTCATGAGGTCACCTGAGTCGCTAGACTCACCTTTCTATAGCAATGTCCCATGTCTAAGATCCTGTACTTAACCCTGCTGTGCAAATCTCCCCCACACATTTCAAGAAATTCCTACAAATGGTGGAATCTAGCTATTGGTGAAATCACAACTCTTAGAATCCATCTTCTCAGCTCCACCAGGACATACCCTCAGGTCTGAGTTATTAGAGGAACCCTCTGAGGGTCCCTGCAGGACAGAGCAGAGTTGGCTTTTGTACTGTGAGTACCCACAGAATGTTTCAGGGCGAGCATGGGCACTGCCAGGGTCTTTGAGATTTTCCTACAGAGGGAATAGCATATCTGCCACTTTACTCTTCTGAGAAAAGAGTCAACAGTGGGTGACTGTTAAATGAGACACACATTGCCGCCCCTCATGCCCATGTTGTCCCAGTACCATATGAATCATCAGATAAAGTTGTCTAAATAGTTTGCGTCTAGCAGAAAGTGCTTGAATTTTCAACTCTGTGAAAATGGGGGCAAACAAGAGCTGTGGATGCTCCTTTGCATGGTCTGGGTCCATTTTTCTTGCCTGTGCCTTCATAGGTCATTTTAGTAGGACATAGAGAGAGCCTGTATCAGGAGTTACTAACGAGTCATAATTCTAAGAAGAAAAAAAAACTATCTTGTTTTTTTAATTGTCTTTAACACTTTTGTTCTTATTGGAATTCACATGTTATATTATAAACTGATTAAGCCCTGAAGATGTCATTATATATTTAATAAGAACTGCTTTTGATCATATAATATCAATGGTGATAAATTTTTATCTGTGTATTATTCTCTTCTTTATCTGGCTCCCAGACCTTTATTAATGCCCAGTAGTGTCTGAATAAAAATATTTTCACTTGATATAATTTTAATAACCTAATTCATATGTCTTTCATACATATTCATATGAAGACCACATAACCCCCAGAAAAATGAAACGTATGCTATGAATTGATTAGTGCATCAAGCAATTGTATCAGATGCATACAAAAATGTGTGTTCTCCATGATCTTACTTATAAAATGCTTTTTGAGTTAAAGATTTATGTATTCAGCAACCTGTAACTCCTACATGCTACTGTAAAAATCTTCAAAATATAAAACAGCAGTGGCAAACTGAGAGTTAATTTCCATATATGCAAACATCTTTAAAAGATAGGCAAAGCCTAGCTAAGTTAACTTAATGTTATCTGTTAATTTATTATGATATCTCCTTTATATGCAAAACTTTGGAATCTAAATCATGATTATAAGAAGAAAGAAATCTTAGATGAAAAACAGATGACTACCTCTTGTGGCAGAGTTTCCTCTTAAAAAATTATGAAAGGGTCATAAGAACAAAAATATACCATGTAATATTGAAGTATTGAAGAGCCGAGAGGGGGTGTGTGTGTGTGTGTGTGTGTGTGTGTGTGTGTGTGTGTGTGTTGGTACTCCTAAAGCACTATCATAAAGAAGAGGGTGTTTCAAGTTGGCTCTGGTTGCAGGTGGTGGAAATCTGAGTCTGCCATTTAAAAGGAAATGAAGGAAGGGACTGTTTAAAGCCAAGACTTACCGTCCTAGCGTTTGTATTAAGATAGAGCTACCTGAAGCATGAGATCTTTGTGGTGTAAAAAAAATCAAATTTCATTTAGCATTCTACTAGTCACTCTTCTTGAATTATTCTTTACCCATTGAAATGTCCAAGTCACCCTGGGATAGCTATTTGTAAGCTGCCACTGTGAGATGACATTTAAAACAAATGAAAGAGATATAGACAACATCCTCTTTAAATAAACAAAATCAACCTCAGCTCGAAAGCTGGTGTGGAAATGCTCGCTTTCTGTCCTACTCTTCTGTGCATATGGCGTTCTGGAAATTATAAATTCTGTTTTACAGAACTACAATATTTATTACCAGAGGAAAATAGATTATTAATTACAGCCAAAGGCTGCTTTGATTAAATATACAATTAATTAGCTATGCTAAGCTCATCCATCCCAGAGCTCCTAATATTTTCAGCCTGATGATTCTTCTAGTACTTTTAATTAAAATTGTTTTAAAAAGCCACAAGTTAGCCGCATGTGCACTTAAACTGAAGTTATCTCTTCAGTGTTTCACTGATTTCCGTATGCCATGTAATTAATCTTTAGTGATTAAATGTACATAAAATCATCGGAGATGCAAGGTAATTTGTGCAGACATGGAACAATGGAGAGCTTTTACTAGGACTTTGCAGGATTGTTTTATCTGCGGAAATTTAATTCAAAAGCCTACAGATGTTAATTGTTTGAAGGAATTAAATTTATAAAAATTTGCCCTTCTCCCCCACTCTTCTAAACAAAGTGAAATAAAGTCAACAGTATTGTGGAGAAAAATGTTTGTGGCAATTTAAATTTAAAAATTTGATGACTCTATCTGCAGAGTTACATTCACTCTATTACTCTGCCTTATTTTCTTCCAGAAGGAGACATAGAGCCATGTGGAACAGCTTTCAAAAGGTGTCCCCAAATACTGTTGTCTGACTTTTCATGCATGCACTCAGCCCAAAAGCCTGGAGTTGGTTGCCGCTCTCCATACAGCCCAGATGTTATTTTGCAGTTCTTTCTTTCTCTTTGAATCACTTGTGATTGTGTCCACTAAAGGAAAAACCTGGGAGAACCCAGGTGGTCTTTTCCCCCAGGGGCCTCATCCATCTCGTCTCAGGGGGCTGCTGAACTGTTGTGAGGCATTAACAACATTATGTTACACGTGGCAAAACTAGGCCTTGAACTGAGGATCTTAAGGTAAAGGTTCAGTCACAGGTTGACGGGCTCTTGAGTTACCTCTTTGAGCGTTATCTGATTCACTTACAGAAAAAAAGCAGATAGGGATTCTCTTCACTAAAGTGTTAAGTAATGTCAGAGGTTGTGTAAGGAGCAGTGCTTATTCATGCTTATGCATGCTGTTCATAGATTTTTCAGAACTGAGGAGGTCGTTGGATCGCATCTTTTCTAGCCTATTCATTTTGCGGAAGCGTTTTTTCACTTTTCACCTGGAGTATTCTTGTCCAGGAGACACAAGTTAAGACAATTATCCATATTTATTAATGCCTGCAGTTCATTCACTACTTAGTTTGAATTTTATGAACTGTCTGCTAAAAGAAAATAGAAGAATAAACTTCCCACCAATCCTCTTGTCCGATTTTTAGAGCTTCTATGCTAAAACTCCTATTGATGTTTAAAAATAATTAATAGAAAAATTGTAGAAAAATCTTGGTGTTTTTTTTAACTTAGTAGCTAGTGTGATCTTGAACAAGTTGCTTAACCTGTTAAGGTTTAGCCTCTTTATCTGTAGGATGAGTGGGATATTTCTCTACCTCTAATAGCAGATAGTCCTGAGTAGAGTATGTGGTAAATAGGAAGCACTCAACAGATTTTTATTACTAGTATGGTCTTTTTTATTCATTTCAGGGTGCACTTGAGACAACCATGTCAATGATATTATTGGTGCCAATTCCATTTCTTTGATGTAAGATAGCATCAGTTTTTTGCGTATACATCATCTTCTGCCTTACGCAGCAATCTTTTTTGCTGTTAGTATGGAACAAAATATTTCTTTTCAAAGCCTATGAATTTGAGGAAGTTGGAAGCATGGTGTTAGGAAGGTTATGGGCATGAGTTCTGGTGGTTTTATTTGCGGATGTAGAAGCTTGCAAATTTCCCTGGGGACTTGGCCTTTTTTCTGTAGTTTCATGTCATCGACTGAGCTCAACAAGTGTCAGAATGAATTCAAATGGCAGAATTGATTGTTGAAAATGATTTAAACCTCCTGTTTTTCCTAGGTTGCTGGCTTTGTTCAGATTTTGTCCTGTCCTCTCAAACTGGCATAAAATAGCTTTCATCTTCCAGGCACTAAGTTAAAGATGCTGATATTGAAAGATACAGTTAGATATCATGCAAGTTCTACTTTCTTGTGTTCATCCCTGTGTTCTAAAACTCCTATGTATTCACTTGGGTAAAATATATTTCTAAGTTTATATTCCACGCAGAGCTATAAATGATTCAGGTAGAAGACCCTAGAAAGTATAAATGTGTTTGTGTATGAGTTTGTGAGTATGTGTGTGTATGTGAGAATGAGACAGAGAGAGAGAGAGAGAGAGAGAGAGAGAGAGAGAGAGAGAGAGAGAGAATTGTGTGCATCTGTCTGTGTATGTGTATGTGTGTTTATGGTGAAACAGTTAACCTACCTGGCTAGGTGGGTACTAACCAGAAAGAGTTTCACAACATTGGTTGAGGTAGGTTTTGATCTCTAAGATAATCACAAAATATAGGGAAATTATAGGTCTATAGAGGATGGGCAATAGCTACTTAGAATGCCTTTATGCCTTTCTACTTAAAATTCAACTTCTACAGCTTGCATTTCCTTACAGTGTGGATTTGATTAATTGGAGTAGAAACCAAGGCTAGACTGTTGTAGACAATCTGCTAAACTGATAGGTATTATTAGAATAGGTATGAATGAAAGGATCAGAATATTGTTTTACAACCCTACCCATCTTCTCCTGGTTGGACCATCCATGCTTTACCTGTCTTGATCCAGGCACGGATCATTTTTCCCAGTAACTTCCTAAATGGTTTCCTGATTTCCATTCATTTACTTCTCACCACAGTCTTTGGAGTTATCTTCCCCAAACCTAAATGAGACTGTACTACTTTTCTGATGAAAGGTGTTGTTTAAAACAAGTATTTTAGGGGTGCCTGGGGGCTCAGTTGGTTAAGTGTCCAACTCTTGATTTCAGCTCAGGTCATGATCTCATAGTTCATGAGTTCGAGTCCTATATCAGGCTCTGCACTGACAGTGCTTGGGACTCTTTCTATCTTCCTCTCTCTCTGTTCCTTCCCCCTTGTCCTCGCTTGCTCTCTCTCAAATTAAATAAACAAACTTAAACAAATTAAAAATATCAAAAAATACATTACTGTGGCCTATTAAGGACACGGGGATCTGTGTCAGAGCCTTCTTTTCCACCTCTTTGCCAGACGTTTACCAAATCCCCCATACTCCATCACACCAGATCTCTCTTTGGTTCCCAGAAGACTGGCTTTTTCATGCCTTTACTCTAAGGTTGCTTTCTTTTTTCCCATCTTTGCAACTTATGAAACTCTTCATCTTTTGAGACCCAACTCAAATGTCAAATCCCTATACTCCTGGGCACATTTAGCTCTTTGTGCTCCCACAGAACACAGTTCATACCTTCAGCTCTTGACAAGTCTGCTTATAATAATAGATGTATATGTTGTTTTCCCAAACAGGTTGTGAAGGGCAGGTGCCTTCCTTGCTCAGCCTCTTATACCTTCTGACCTCAGCGTCCACAACTTTCAAAGGGGGATAAAATACTTGCCTCACATGATCATTTCTGGGTGTGATTGAGAACATATAAGCCAAGTGCTTCGCTCAGCTCCTGGCACGTTGTGAATGCTCACTCAGTGCTAACTGATATTATGGTCGTTGTCACGGCCAGGACTGTGAGTGCAGGTATTAGCTTGTATCCCCAGAGAACTGCCTAGTTTCTGTCACTCAAGAGTTAGGAAGGAAGGAGGGAAGGAAGGAAGCATCCCTCAGCAGCATAGCAATCTGTTTGCTGCCTTAGCTGTATTATTTATTTGATCCTACCCACAACTCTGAGGGGTATTAGCATCTCCTGTTCCAGATGAAGAAACTGAGGCTCAGTGAGTTTAAATAACTTACTCAGCATGACACAGCTAATACTGAAACTCTTTAGATCCAAGTTCTGAATGCTTCCTGCATCTACAACTTTGATGGATTAGTGGGGCTTCTGAGCGGAGCTTCTGAGTGGGGCTTGCCCTTGTGTGCCACTCAAATAATTTACGTATTTCAGTAAATGGAATAATCTGGGTAACTGGGCTACCTAATGGAGCTGGGCAGTGAAAGGAAAGCAGTTTGCATGTAAACACAGGCAACGTTCATGACAAATCCAATCATGTTTGTTTTAACATGGATTTTGCTAGGGAAATGAAAAGTTAGCACATGTTTATTGAGTATCAAGTATGTACCAAGCATGGCTCTGGGACTTTAAACTACAGCACTGAACAGAACTGTTAGTTTCTTGTCGTTGAATGTTTTTTTGTTTGTTTGTTTGTTTTTGTTTTTGTTTTTGCACGGAAGCATTTAAGTAGGGATTGCTTTTGGAGATAGGGTGCAGCGAAATTTTGGTGAAGATGTTATTGGCATCTTTGATGTTCTTATGACAGATGCCATGTTACAAATAATTCACTATCTCCTGATTCCTTATTAGTAGCTACGTGGAACACTTTTATTCCTTTCATTTAACAGATGGTTATTTTTGGCACTTCTTTGGCACTATGCTACTGTGGCTGATGGCTGAGACCCAAGGTTATGTTCTTGATATCCATATATGCCCTAAGAACAAAAAATGAGACCAAGAGATCTTGTCCAGGGGCTAAGAGCACATTTCCTCTTTTTTCAGTGAATATGAAAACAAATTGCTCTAAATCCTCAGTTATTGATGCTGTTTATAGTAATTTTTAAAAAGAAACTCTGGGTCATTTAATTACGATGAAGATTTTGCCCAATGAAATAATGTGAGTTCATTTTAAAAGAATTTGCCCTGTATATGCCTTATGTCTTTACACCCTTAGGCCCAGTCCAGAAAATGTTAGGTCTGCCTGAGAATTTCTCATTAAGTTTAACATACTTGGATCTGATATGTCAAAACTCAATGGATAGGTTTATTAATAATCAGTTACATCAGCTTAGTATTATCTTAGGAAGTAAAAGGTCAGTAAGTAGTTGTTATCCTACCATTTTATCAGTGGACTCTTCTCCAAAGACTTCAAGTCATTATTCACTGCTTATAGAGTCACTTGAGATATAAAAAGTCTTTTTATAGTAATGAAAGAGCTCCCACAATTAGCCAGAAGGCAGCCATCTATCTTTTTAAATAGCTCAGCTTGGAGGAGAACAGGATTTCAGGTGATATTCAGTAGATGAATTGTTATGACAAGATAAAGTTGGTGATACCAATCTGTGTTTTTTGCTGTAGGGATATATGTGTGTGTGTGTGTGTGTGTGCGCGCGCGCGCGCGTGCGTGCACGCACACACACATGTCCACAAGAAAAAAAAAAGACATTCAGTGCAGAGTAGGAATTTGTTTCTCTAAAGATATGCAAATACAGAAGCAAACTCCGAAGAAGCTGTGTCCAACAATTCCTTACAATTATTATTAACTCTAAGTGATTACAACACGAATCTGTTTTTAGCTAATAACTGATACAATAGGATTTTGAAACATTTTATTTCAACATAATTTCAGGCTTACTGATAAGTTGTAAGACTAGTACAAGAATTCTCAAATACCATTCATCTAGATTCCCCAGATTTTAACATTACATTTGCTTTAGATTCATCCTCTACCTTCCCCCACCTCTCACCCTCTCTTTTTCATGAAGTTCTAAGGGTTAAGATCACCAGTAACAGACAAATCCATACCACTTGCCTCCTGATAGGATAGATGGAGAAAGATACAACACCACTTCTAGGCATTCTTGCCAAAAACACAAAACCTGTACCTAATCAAGGAAACACACTAGACAAAGACACACGGAGGGATATTCTGTGAAATAACAATGCATATCAAATATATGAATACTTTAGATTTGCTATGTGATCTCAATAAAAGTTGTACTTTCTTTCTCCCTTAAAAATGCGACTTTTGCTAAATCCGAGAAACTGGTAATTGTATTTTTGATGCAACTAATTTTGCTAGTGAACTTAATTTGCAAAGATGGTAAGTTTCAACTTTTACCATACGTTTTTGTTATTGTTTGAATCAGAGAAGTTTATGTCTCGTTCTATCAGGCAGGGCCCCAGAAGGAAACGGAAGTCACAAAGGATTTAATTGAAGCGAATTTAATGATGGAGCAACTTATAGGGGGTGTGAGCAGAGTTAAAAAGAACATAGGAAATCGCAATATAAAGAAGTCCTTACTTCCCATACCCTTGAAGAGGGACATTGAATGAGAGATGTGAACAGAACCTAGCAAGATCTGGTGTCCTGAAAGCCAGGTGGAGAGGGAGCTGGATAAAGACATACCGTACTAGCTCTCTTACCATTAACTGAACCAAACAAAATACATAAAGCAGGGAGCACAGTGACGCAGTATACAGTGGTCAGTGTCCCAGAGCACCGAGCTGGGTAGACTAGACTGTACATCTGATGGACAAACTAAGAACCACCAGCTCATGTGCCAAAAAACAGATACCTCCATTTCTTTCATTAACATAATTGAAATAAATCCATTTATATGAAGGTTAAAAAAAAAACTATGTTGCATATATTTCAATTTATTTCCCTCAGTAAGAATCAAAACATACCATGACCTGTTCTTTAATAACAGGGATAATTTATATAAATAATCACTTCCAAATGGGAAAGCTTAGAAGAGAAGAATGTGGCAGTGGGAATCAGGAAAGAAACAGAAAATACAGAGGAAGGGCTACAAAAAAATAAAAGCTAATCAAGGGAAAAAGCAATTAGGAAAGATGCATCCCCAAGATTGCCTATAACCAAAATGATCAATTTGTTCAAAAATAGTTCTGATAAATTCACAAAGAATGGGTCTACAATATCTTGATAAGAAAAGTTGAAGATGAATCATGCTTGCATTTGGGAATACCTCACTATCAAAGTGTGCAGTGAAAGGGATCAGGAAGTAGCACACTGTCCTACAGTAGTGACCTCAGTGTCACAATCAATTAGTTAAATGTAACAGTAGGCTTTCGAAATATCTCCTTGGGTTACCGGGGGGTCTGCAATTCATTATTATTATTATATGTATGAGCCTTTTTAACATATTCAGTTTTTTAGGTTGTGAATGTATATCATGTCACGCAAAGGTTATTAAGGACAAATCCCACAACGTCACAAATTACGTAGGTTAGGCAATAGTCTTTACTGGTAGAACATACAGGTCAGGAGTGAGTAGCACGGGGAGTCGTGCAGGGGCCACAAACTGATGGACATGCATTGTTTCTGTAGTCCAGTGAAGGGATCCCCACCCACTGTTGCTATCTTCTTTCGGAAACATTATCAGTAAGGAAACAGACTACAAGAATTTCAGAATATCCGGGTTAGAAGTTAGTGACTTCCATTTGGCTGGGAAAGCCAGTTGCCTTGCGCAGGGGGACTTTGGAGCTCAAAGCTGTAGCACCCTCACACACCAGGAAAATGAAGCTACCAGTCCCTCATAGTCCAAGCTTGCCAGAAGGAACCCCAGGATCACTTTTGGGTAAGTCTGCCTATTATAGCAATGTGATCATTACATATTCGCATCTAAAAATCCAGTAACCATGCTTTCAAAGCAGATCACTGCAGATCACACAGAGTTTTGGCTTAATGCAATTTAACATTTCTTGTATTCTTCTAAAATTGCATCATTTTCACAAACCCACCAGTCATTATTTTGTTCATTGATAACAGTAAAGCAGGTCAAAATTAATTTTGTCAATCTTTCACTAGGGTTTCTTCATATAATTTTGCACAATTCTTATTCTGTGTGTTCTTTTTACTATAAATATTTTTTCTCCTGTGCTATGCTTAATTGATATGACAGATGTCTACATAGAAGCAAACATACCAAAGTTGAGAAAAAAATTATATTCTTAAATTCCCTAAAATGAATTTAAAGATTATATATGACAAGTGTTTTAATGACAATAGAGTTTGGATTATTTTACATTTCTTCCATACCAAACATTTTAGCACCAATTTAAATATAATTTCCTCCCTTTATAAAATGTTACCAGACCATGTTTTTACAACACCTCCATAACTATCAGAGAAGTTGATCAGCGTTCACATAGAGCCTTTCATCAAAATTAATTCCACATTTACTTGTGAAGGGGGAGATCTTATAAACTGGCATGCCCAACTAGAATTATACTACTTGGCTCTGAGGATCTATATGTAAACCATAGTAGTTGATAGCACTGTATTATATAATTGAAATTTGCTAAGAGAGTAGAACTTAAATGTTTTCACCAAAAAAATTAATTAATCAATATGTAAAATGATGGATGTGTTAAGTAACTAGATGGTTGGAATCCTTTAATGGTATATACATATACCAAATCAACACAGTATACACATTAAATGTCTTACCATTTTCCATGTCATCTATACCTCAGTAAAGCTGAAATGAATGAATGAATGAGTGAGTGAATAAAAATTTTGTAAACATAAAAACTAACAATATTCAAGTTGAAGATTGGTCAATGTCACTTGCACGTAATCTACAGTATTCTATGCTTCTCTTGAGTATTCTTATATGTATTCTCCTATGAAAGGCACAGATGCATAAAAGGCCTTATTTTTCATAAGAGGAAATAGAGGTTTGGAAACCCTCATCATTCCCAAACAGCTGACTCTGGAAATGGCAACTCACCAGGGTGACTTGGTTATTCACGCACTTGTTTGCACTTCAAAAGGAAAAAAAGAAAAGCCTGTTTGTTTTCTGATACTCAAGAAAATTTTGCATGTGGCTGGATTTGGAGGAATAATCAAAGTAGCACAGCTCATATCCAAGCTGAGGCCACCAGTCACTCTGGGGAGGTTGCTGACAAGTGGCCCAGATTTTGCAGTTTATCCAAAAGGGTAGATTGTTCGTTGAACAGAAGCCTCATCAAACATTGCCGTGATATGGTTTACATATGAAAAGCTATATTCTTTACTTAACATTCACAAGTTGCTTATGGATTAATTAGCCCATCTGCCACAACAAATGTATTCACACTTCTTTTGCATTGGTTGCTGAAGAGTGACCGCCTTTCTCCTATCCACTTATCCCTATCAGTATAATGGAAAATAACTTTTTAGAAACAAGACACTTAATTTTTCAACTTATAAGTTCAGGGGTAAGAGAAAAACCTTCCCAGAAGATTGTTTCCCACGATTGGTTTTTCTTTTAGTCACCAAGTATTCGTTTATTTGTTGGTTCATCTGACTGTCTTACAACTGCTCCAAGTTTGATATGATTAAGACTGCTCCTGGGGCACCTGGGTGGCTTAGTCAGTTGAGCGTCTGACTTTGGCTCAGGTCATGATCTCATGGCTCATGAGTTCGAGCCCCGCATCAGGCTCTGTGCTGACAGCTCGGAGCTCGGAGCCTGGAGCCTGGTTCAGATTCTGTGTCTCCCTCTCTCTCTGCCCCTCCCCCGCTCATGCTCTGTCTGTCTGTCTCTCTCTCTCTCAAAAATAAATAAACATTAAAAAAAAGAATTTTTTTAAATAATAAAAAAAAAGACTGCTCCTTCCATGTGCTTCCAGTCCCAAATTTACAAGGACAACCACATGTCTCTATTGTAGAACTTCTTTAATTGGCATCTTCTCCTTTCTTATGCTGTGGCCAGTTCTGATCACCTCTCTAGATGCACAGTGTGCTGGTTTCTCCTCTATCTCAAATCAGGTGGCTTAATCATCATTTGAGAGTCCATTTGTCCCACTCTGGCACCTATAGCCCTTTGTCAAATAGCAATCACACAAGTCTTTTCAGTTATACTCCAATTGCTATACTCCCGTTCAGTAGTGGTAGAACCAAATCTGTTTTGGCCACAATTATCAAAATGCCAGATGTGATAGTAATAGAGGGAATTATCTTGTAGACTTCTCATGTTTATTATGACTCTAACCTCTCACCTGTGCCATTCAACAATGACCTCACAAAAAAGTCTCTTTCTCAATGCCATGTTTCAATCAAATCTCCAGCCTTTTTGAAACCCTTCTGGATGTAAACTTCAAACTCAAACCCCATGACACATGGGTGTTTCTCTCCTAATTTTCAAATTACCTTTCTTCTCTTCCCATCAGTTTTGCTCCCAACCCTTTTTATCTACTTTTTTTTTCTCCTGAAAATCACCTTCTCTCTTACTCTCCTAGGATTTTTGTTTCCCTCCATTTATTTAGCATCTCGGACATTTTGGCTACTTATATTAAATGGGACACTGTTAACAGAGGGCTTCTCCAACTCCTGTCTCATTTTCACAAAACAAATAAAAATTGTATGTTGTTTGTACCAAAGCAAGATTGAGACAAGAAAGAAAGAAGGGGGAGAGGGAGAGGAAGCACAGGAAGGAGAGAGGTAGAGAAAATGATAGAAATGAAATAGAATGATAAGGTTGTGGCACCATGAAATATCAGATACCTTGCTGTTGGTTTAGGATCTAGCCACTTGGGAAAAATGAAGTGTGGCTACTGATTTATTTGTTAATTGACTACAAAATTTTGTCTACAGTATTAAAACCTCAGGTATTCTTCCATGTTCTTCTTCCCCGGTGTAATTGATGATAACTGAGCAAAGCAACTGCCAGAAAATCCCAATTAAGCTATTCTTTTCTGTTGTTGTGAAAGGTATAATTTATAAAATGGTGACCTTTTGGTAGGCTAACAGTATGTTGATGAACTTCAAGTGAAGTGAAAAAAAAAGTGTTTTGTTATCATCATTGCTTACATTTTCTAAGAGATCACGTGAGACAGAGCCTTTAAAGGTCATAGACTTCTTTACTTTGAGAGATATTAAATAGCTTATGAAAATAGAGGTCAGCTGCATGATAACTGGAAGAAAAGAGCATTCCCAATGGGGAAGTAAGATATTTGAGATTATATTGACTGTCCTTTTTGAAGATTGTATTTGATTGTCCTTAAAGCAAAAAATGAAATTTGCATATAAATGCTATAATTGTAAATGAATGAATGCACAGGTCTTAAAATCAATAGCTATTGATCTTGCTGTAAGAACGCTAATATGGTCTGCGTATACTAAGTGTTATAATAAGAACTAATTATTTCACAGTCTAAAATAGTCTTTAGTAATTTTTATGTTTCTGCTTAAATTGTTATACTTTTCTGGATTTTGCAAAAAATAATCATGAATCAGTAAGGAGCCCACTTTTTAAAATTATTCTTGCTTTGAAAATCACTAAAACAAGAAACAACAGAATACCAAGACTTGATTATAGGCAATGTGCTGAGACACCTTGAGGAAGAAACAGAATAATGGCATTAGTCTGTCCACTACTTAATGACACACAATTTATGTGTTAGAAGGATTTAATGTGTGACTGGAAGACACTCTGGCCACAAATTATTTTTCCCTTTACCCTCAGATACTGCTTGAAGTCCTTCAAAAAGGGCACTGTCTTCTTTCATTCTACCACTGTTGGAGGTCACTTTAAATGAAAAGCTTTAACATATTGACATGTTCCAGTAGGTTTTAAGTAGTCGATAATAGATTATGACCAATAATTCTTTTCAGAGTAGGAAGGGTGTAAGACTTTCCCAAAATGGATATTCACTAATCTGAAGGGACACCATAAAGTGGGAAGCCTGGAGACAAATGGCAATTTCTCCCTACCACATAGATCCTGGTAGAACAATCTTTCCTACCATTGGATCATCTTCTACAACCCTGAAACTTATAAATACTGACCACAGTATGAAACATAAAGATGATACCAGCCAACATGAGAGGCTAGATTTTAGGCTGTGTTTTTCCATTCTTGGACTTCACTTATCATCTGTTGATGACACATCCTCAGGGGAGACAGTGGTGGGCCTAGCCCAAAGTGTCATTGTCCAGTAGTTCAAAGAATGAATGCCTGTGTCCATACCTGTCCCTTCTTCACATATTCCCATATGCTCAAAGTCATCCAGACATCCCAAGGTTGTACCAATAAAAATTTAGTAGTCACGTTCAAGTTTAGTCCTTGGAGAAAAGAATCAGAGTGAGAATTTACAGAATAGAGAGTGTGGGCACACTGGTAGGTAACCATTCACATCTTTTACTGAAGTTTCTTACTAGTGATCCAAGAACTGTACTGGGACATATTTTGCTGGTGAGGAAACTTAATTGCTCAATTTTTGAAGGCACATTAACTCTTTCAGGGTCCATTGAGTAAATTAGCTCCTCCAGGTCATTAAGCCTGTCTCTACATGACATGACGATTTCTACCTGGCATTGTATCATTTACCCCCAAACACCCCATACTTGCTCTGAGCGCATACATATTCTTTGTCTACTCAGGGAGAGAGAATGTGCTCATTTGGATGTCAGCAACTGTTCTAATACTGCAACTCAGCGACTCCCTTTGCTTCTTTTTAAGGCACCCAGGGATCTCTAAGGATTTGCTGGTGCATAGCAGTTATCAGAGCCTCCCCACCAGGCGGGTGACTTAGTTGTCTAGAAATGGTATAATTTCAGGGGTTTTAAGCACAGTATTGTGCCCCCAAGTATCTCTTCCTATCTGCAAAAGCCAACATTATTGACTCATTTAGGGTGGGAATTGTGCTGTAGTCCTTGATGCTGTAGTCCTTTATTAAAACACAACTTCCACTAAGGGACTCTGCTCTCAGGACCCATTTTAGAGAAATAAATTGACAACTATTTGAGAGCAATATGTACTGCTATTGGAGAGGATGTTTAGAAGAGTGTGTGACTGTTTGGAATGCCACAAAGGCTAGGGAACGGCATTGGCTCTTGATGATTAGGCATGGGAGAGTCTCACAAAAACAATGATTTTTCTCTTCCACATGCCAGTGGTTGGCCCTGCTGAGAAGCACTGGTGGAGGGCAAAGGTAAATGTTCCCTATTTCTCTGTTCTGTCCAGGGCTACCTTGGAGAGTCATAAATGGGTATAAATAAACACAGGTGAGGATCCAACTGCACATAGTATACTCAGACATGTTTTAGAGCAGTGTTCCTTTCAAGTGCATCTAAATCAGCTGGGATTTGTTAATATGCCAATTCTGATTCAGCAGGTCTGGGATAGGGCCAGGGATTCTGCATTTCTAATAATCTCTTATGCGATGCTTAGCTGTGGGTCCACAGACCACACAGAATAGCAACGATTTAAGATAAAACGTACATGACAATGACATGGTCTTGGGTTCAAAAGTGATGAAAATGAAAGAAATTTGACAACACCCAAAAAATTGGATTTCAGGCCAGTAAGACTTGGATTAAATATTGAAAATCCCACGAAGAGATTGATAGAACATTAAAAAAAAAAAGATATACTTAACATTTCGATCTATCTGAAGATTTGGGTGAATGTTTTCTGAGGCTGATGTGTTATTTAAATTTTTAAGTCTAGGCACTCCTGGGAGGCTCAGTCGGTTAAGCGTCCAACTTTGGCTCAGGTCATGATCTCACCATTCCCGAGTTCGAGCCCCATGTCGGCTGTGTTCTGACTGCTCAGCACCTGGAGCCTGCTTTAGATCGGTGTCTCTGTCTCTTTCTGCCCCTCCCCCACTCATGCTGTCTCTATCTCTCAAAAATAAATAAATGTTAAAAAAATTATAAAAAAAATTTTAAGTCTTTAACCGAGGTTCCTCACAATGTACTTCTAAAGAAACAAGCAGTTGGTTTCCTAATCTTCACCTCCGCATGTTGGTGAAGAGTTCAATAAATGTCAGTGTCTGATTAAATATTGCATTACAAAACTCATATCAGAGCTGGTTTAAACTCACCCTCCCCACCCTTTATTAATCTACGATGACAGCCTCTCTGTTCTTTCCTCTGAGATGAGAAATGTGCTTTTATCTTCACAGGTCAATGGGAAGGATCTCTCAAAGGCCACCCATGAAGAGGCAGTGGAAGCTTTTCGAAATGCCAAGGAACCCATTGTGGTCCAGGTGCTAAGACGGACGCCTCTCAGTAAACCCGCGTATGGAACGGCCCCGGAAGTGCAGCTCATGGACGCCAGCACTCAGACAGACATCACCTTTGAACACATCATGGCTCTGGCCAAACTTAGACCACCTACCCCTCCAGTGCCAGACATCTGTCCATTTCTGCTCTCAGACAGGTATCTTTCCTGTCATTTTTCCCACAGCCCTATTTGTTGTCATTCAGCCGTGTCGAGTAGGGGTTGGAGAGAATCAGTCACACTAGCAAGTTGACAATTAGACAGGATCTCAGTTCTGTTTGGAAAATGTCTCTGCCGTGTCTGTATCCAATTAGTTCTCAGCTGCCCCTGCTAGCTACTTTCCCTGACCCACAGAGTTGCTTCACTTTGGGAATCATGCTTGCTGAGGAGCGATGAAAAATTCTGGCTCTGATTAGTTCATCTTCATATTTCCAGCCATCAAAAGCCTTATGCCACTCATGAGCACTGGTCAGGGAAATAGCTTCTCTCACCAAAGCTGCCAAAAACCTTATTAAGACTGACACAGAAGTGGCATGTTGGCAGTATATTCTCCTCTGTGAGTTGCAGCTCTCCCTTTCACTCTTTTGCTTTTCTCTTCTTTGAAGGAAAAGCTAGGAAATTAATTTAATTAAAGTGTAATTCTCCAAAGAAAGCAATTACCCAATATATTGAGATGTAAGCAAAAAATCCTGGCTGTCAGTGAGTAAGTACAGAGCACCGTGAAATAAGGATCTATTAAATGAATAGTTCTTCCCAATTTTTACCTAATTTCAAGGGAGTTAGAGATATTCTATTCAAATAATCTTACTTGTACAGTTTTGTTTTATGAGAAAGTGTGTTTTGCCTCATACATTTTGTTCTATGAGCTTTTAGGCAAATGTTCAAACATTATAGAGAGTTTGATTTATAAGAACAATAGTCTCTTTGGACTGCATTTTCATTGCCTACTGCAATCCATTTGACACATTATAAAACACGGATCTGATCATGCCAGTTCCCTGCCCTTTAGCGGCTTTTGTTAGGTTCATTCCAGTGGCTCACAGGTGTACGTTAGAATCACCTGGTGATTTTGAAAGGCAGTATCACTGCGATGGCTGAATCCCACTTTAGGCCAATTAAAAAAGAGTTTTTAGAGTGAGGCCCGAGCGCCAACATTTTTCAGAAACCACCCTAGGCATTTTTAACGTGCAGCCATGTTTTTGGAAACTGCTCCTTGAAACTTCAAGTCCTGGGAGGGTAGGAGCCCTGTTTATCTTGCTTATGACTCCATTCATGCGTGTATTCCTTATTAAATAGCCCCCTTCATCAGGCACTGGAACTAGGTGCCGGGCTTAAAACCAGTAACAAAACTAAAGTCACTCCCTCCTGGAGCTTATATTCTAGAGGAGGAGATGAAGAACACACAAGCAAATATATAATATCTTTTAGTACAGCCTGATACAGGGTAGCCTTCCAATAAATACTTTAATGAATGAATAATAGTTAATTTGTATTAGCTAATCTGACACTTGTCAGGTAATATTAGTTTTCATTCATTGACGCATTTAGTCCTCATAACAATCTTTTGAGGGAATGCACCGTATTATTATCATCATGGACATGGGTAGATGTTAGGTAATTTGGCCAAGGTCACATAGTTAGGAAATGATAGGGCCAGGTTCCTGAGCCTAAGAGGTCAGACCCCAGCACCCACTCTCTTAACCAGTATCCTATGTCGCTCTTCGTAAGTCCTGCAGATCTTAGCTTAGAGGCAGCCTCTTCTAGCAAACTTCCTAGGGCTGCAGAAGGGACATCCCCCCATCTGCTCTCATAGCCTCCATATCTCCCCTTAAGTATCAATCACATCATATTAGCAGTCCTGCTTACTGCTCTACCCAATTCATAGGGCAAGAACTGGATTTTGTGCACCAGCAGATTTCTAGCACTTGGCGTTGGGCCTAGCATCTGATAGGCAATAAATGTTTATTGAATGAATAAGGTGCCCCTCCTGGCAGGGCTCCCTTCTTACCAACTGAAAGATAAGGAAAACACATCAGATGCCCAAAGCAGCAAGCTTAACAGTTTACCAGCTCAAAAGGGTTTTCAGACCCAGCCCAAATTTAAGCAAGGAGGACTTACCTATTAGAACCAGTAAGCAAGATGCTGCTTATATGGCTTTTGCTATTTGGGGTTCAACCTGATTAACCCTCTGTGGGGACGACAGCCATAGATAGCACTGAGAAGGGGCTGGTAGGATATTTATATTGCCTGTGTGAGGGTACCAGGATGCATCTCTCTTGCCTTTCAGCTGCAGATAAGGAAACTAATTTATACCACTAACTCCAGTTTTTCAACAATGTCTACACTGGCAGGACTTAGAGGTTTCACTTGCCACCAGCTTGGTTAAACACACTGAGGCTTTTTCACTGATTTTTTAAACATAGAGATGCCCTCATGCCCTTTACTGTTAAACTGCGCTTAGCCTTCATATGGTGTAATGTATAGGATCCATATCATGCCATACAGTAATTTTAAAGCACTTCTATGAATTAAGATGTTTGTCCAAAATCAGATATATAAAAGTCAAATACAATGCCCTGGGTCCCCCTCATTTCCTTTAATCTTCTCTCCATCCCCAAGAATTTTCTGAAGGGATTATGAAGCCCAATGGCTTCTAGGAATTTCCGGTGAGGTATCACCATGAATACTGATTAATATTTGTGCACGGACCCTCCATCAAAAAGGGGGAAATGTGGTTATGAAGGAGAACAAGGTCTTAAGGAATGAGGGTAATGGGAGTATGTTTTACAATCTGAAAAACAGGTGCTTTTGAAAACAGATTCAGAAAACAGTTTGGGGCTGTGTATTATGAAATTGGTAGTACTTTGTTGCCAAATCCACCTCTTCGGGTAGAGTGCGGTCTCAAAGGCCACGCACCCATGCATGGAGCAAGTCACATTTGGTGGAATGAACACAGGCCAGGTGGTATCAGTCAAGCACCATGGCCTGACAGGGGGTTCATATCAGACCCTTCAGACGAGGTCGGGCGCGTTCAGGGTGGTATGGCCGTAGACTCACATCAGACCCTTCAGAGCACCGTTCTGGCCACGGGCCCCTACTCTTGGTATTCTCTCAGAAAATCAAACTGATGGACCAGTTGTAGAGGAGAAAGGAAACTATTGCTCTTTCTGAGTTTTTAGTTCACTTATAGGCTGGATCACTCCAGGTCTTACTGCAAAGCAGAGAAGACTCAAGTGAAATTTTAAAATCAGTTTTAATCTTTAAACCAACCTTTTTGATCCGCTTCTACCATATTGCTATATTCCCCATAGCTGCCATTCTCTTCATCCGATGGAGCATGAGTTTTACGAGGACAACGAGTATCTTTCCAGCTTGCCTGCTGATGCAGACAGAGCAGAGGACTTTGAATATGAGGTAAGATTGTTTTCACACCACTTCACGTTTCTTCACGAAGTTATGGTGGAGGGGGTGTGCCTAACAAGGAAAAAATTAATTTATTGCTGCAAGAAATATTTTGTCTATTACATATCTAGGGTGAGTTCTTTTAAGTACTATTTGTTTTAGTGTTTGGTTCTAGTGTTTTCAATATATTGGAAAACATGTTTATCATATAAGCTTGAAAATAATTTGCTCACATTTATGTTGCTTTTTATAAATATTATATCAGCTACATTTTTCCTTCTTTCTATAATGTAAGGTAATTTCCAAGTAGAGTTTGAAAAAAATATATATTTAAAACCAAGATTGTGCTTAGTGTTTTCATTCATTGCATAGTACTTTTATTTTAACTGATAAACTAGATTGTATTATATTAGTAATATTTTCCTTCACTTATTCAATATTCTCTTTATTTGTGACTCAAGTATATACTCTAAACTGTAGTTTCACTGACTTTCTAGAAAGAGAGATGGCCTAATGCCCTTTGTGGTTTAGCCTTCATACAGTATACGTTAGAATATCTGTACTGTGATATATAACAATTGCAAAAGCCCATTGATTAATTATTTAAAAGCTTTCACAAAAGTTAAAGGATTTATCCTAATATTTCCTCTGCTGCTGCAGTCTATAAATCTTTGAAAGGTTTCAAACCACTCTGACATTTGGAAATAAAGTAGATTGAGGAGGTAAAGAAGCTTTGGTAAACAGGCAGAGAACCCATGATTATCTGCCCTTTTAATGCTTTAGATGATGTCATACAAGTTCAGCAAAATGTTCTTTTCCATTTTACAACCAGGAAATCCTGAAATCTCTTCCCTTAGGAGAATCTGAAGTCAAATAAGGCCGATTCAGTGAAGCTCACCTAAAGCAAATAGACATTTATTTGAAATCTTCCCTCCCACAAAAGTCATTGCTGGGGATTACAGAAACCATTATTTCTTTTCAGCCAGAATTTGGAAGGATGTGCAGTGATACCTAGTATCTGAGTAGATGGTTGTGGCATTGTTGTTGTTCCTGCTAATTTTTTATACCCTATCCATTAAGTTGATTGAAAAGTTTTATTTTATAAATCCACTCAAGGACTGCTGTGCCCCGAAATATCCATTAAGTTTTGTCTTCTCATGGAAAATAAAATACAAAATTGAGTCTCTTATCCAAATAATTCAAGATTAAATGATGTTTTTCTTTCTGTTAATGAATACTTTGGGCTTAGGGACTGGAATTCCCTAGATCACTTCAGCTTTTTATTTAGTTTGTGCCTTCAAGCTTTATCAAAATAAATCTGTGTTTGGAGGGAGAGTGTGGAAGAGAGACTTGCTTAGGCTAAGCAGGTTAACAGTAAAAACTACTTTAATTGATTACCATATCATTGACTATATTACAATACAGACACATTTTCGTACCCTTGTATAGGGCTCACTGTAGCTGAACCACATCCTCTTTTTTGAACAATATAAATCTCTAATAGATGCCAGTGTTAGTGTCATGACAGTGGTAAATGCTCAGACAGGTCCTCTGTAGCCTGTAATCTCAACTAATCACAGCATCATAGTCATTAATTTGCTGTCAGCTGTGATTCTCTTGCCGAAGGCATCTTTGTAAGTGATTGGAAATAAAGAATGTTCCTGTGAAATTTAAATAAGGAAGAAGTTACTGTGACAGGCTTCAATCATGAGAAAGGATGCATTTGAAAGCATTCTACATGATTAAAGATAGAGGTGGGGACATAGGGGAATATCCTAAGAATAATTTACCAGATTTAAGAGAGAACAATGGTTCTACCTAGTATCCCTCAGTCTGTTACAGTTATGTGACAGAGTGGCACACACCAACCTTCTTGACCATGTCAGATTAGACTGTAAAATCTAGTCCGCTGCTATCACCAAAACTGATTGTGGATGCCACATTAAGTGGGAATCTGGATTTAGAAATGACAGTCCCGTCTTATGCACTATTGTACTTAGAAGCAGACTGATCAAGTGCTTCTGTGCGCAGCTAAGATGACCCCAGTTCCTCCAGAAGCTCTGTCATAACCCAGGAGCTCTGAGTATGCAATGGATGAGTACCTTCATCCAGCACTTTTGTGCCACCTAGAGATTACCAGAAACAAGTCTAATGGCCAAAGAAAGGGCCTCATCTCAAAAAAAGATACTCATTTCTCCTCAACCTAAACAGGAACACACATCAGCAGGCAATCAGGGAAGTGGAAGGAAGATTCATTTTCCCTCTGCTTTCATTTGTTTCTATCATCAAAATTTAATGAGCACTTAAAATATGGCAGGCTCTTACCTAAGTATGGGATTGATGAAGGTCCTGCCCTAGTGCAGCTTAACCTCTAGGGGAAAAAGGTGGACAACAAACAAATAAGGAAAGACATTATATGTTAGATGGTGATAGGTGCTCCTGGAGAACAACAGCATAGATAATGGAGAAAGGAAATACGTGGTGTTGGGAGGGGGTGTTGCTGTCTCACACAGGGTGGTCAGGGAAGACCTCTCTCATAGGAACCTTAAAGAAAGTAAGAGAGCTAGCCATGTAGCTATATGAGTGGGGAACACTCCAAATGAAGGGAAGGCCAAGTACAAGGGACCTGGAGCAGAAGCATGCCTGGCGTGTTTAAGGAACAGCCGAAGCCAGTGTGTGATCACAGCAGGGGCGAGGCCCAGAGTGGCAAGAGGTGAAGTCAGAATGAGGAGGGGCTTATGTCAAGGAACTTTCTCTTTGATTATGAGGATGGGATGCTGCTGGAGAAGAGCTGAAGCCCGGCAATATCCCCCTGGCTGCTGGAATGAGTTTGATGGTGGGGAAGCACAGGCTGGCGAGCAGAGAGGTGGATGCACCTGGATGGTGATCCAGGAAGGGCAGAGACATGGTCTGGAAGGACAGCATCCACGCCTGTGCACAGGGCTTTGCCTACATGCCCATGTTTCCATCATTTGCCTCGGAGCTGTGATATAGTTTGTGCTATAGTGGTTTTTCTTCTGACTTTTCAAAAGCAAAATATCATGGACCAGAGTGAAACACAGCTTTTTGGCATCCGCTGAAACTAACATAATAAATCTGCTCTCTAAAAGTCAGGAAATGTACAGAACTGCATTTGTAAATTTGCTAAAATGCCAGGTATGCAACTTATATAGACCCTTTTTTAAAGGCCTACTTGCTATTGACTCAGTGAACCAAAGCTGATCTGTCTATCTTGTGCATACATATTTAGGGACTTTTAGTGCATGGATTATTGACCCAATAGACCAAAACAGATCTGACTATCTTGTAAATACATATTTAGGGACTTTTTAACATGTAGATTATTGCATTGATAGACTGAAACAGCTCCCTTCAGAGCCATGATAGGCAGCAAATGCTTCTTTGGAGATGTTATAGTCAGTGTGTGAATGTTATGGTGACTCTGGTGTGTTAGGGACCTCTATGAAATTTTAGTGACACCCATATCTCACCATGGCCTATCAGCACTTTGCCTACGAAAATTATTTGATTGGCTCTAAAATTTCCCCACAGTGCTTCAGAAAAACCTCAGAGAACCAGCCTGCATTAAAAGGCTCACAGCCTTAAATTTGATCTCTTTAAAAAATGATGGCACTTGTTCTCTAATTAAAAATGATAAAGGATTTTAATTTTATTTTTGAGAGAAAGAATATAAAATATCGGAAATTAACACACCCATCATAAGAGTCGAGGTGCTCCATGCCACTGAAATACCACTGAGGATTAAGCGTCTTCTTTTCTTTATTTTCAACTTTGTGCATTTCTTTGTCCCAGAGCCAGCTAAAGGTTGAAATAAATCATAAATAGCCCTTAGCAAGTCAGAGGCAGATCTCAAATCCAACCTCTACCAGAAATAATTTAAAGGGAAAGGCTTCAAGAAATATAGAGCCCTTTCATCCAACCCCTAAGAAAGATATGTTTGCCAGTACCAAAGTGCAAGGAAGATGCTGAATTTTCTGCAGCATTTGCCATTAACTCTCAAAAGTCAGTGCTGATAGAGAAGAGTTAGAGAAGCGATATTGAACTAATATTAAAGTACAGCGTTTCGCTAGTATAAAACATTAGGTCAGCCAAGACAAGCCAACAATTTAAACAACACTCAGAAGTCTGGTGGTTTCCATCACCTAGAAATGCTACTCACGATAATGCTACTCTACTCCTCCCCCTAAGATGAAGCTGAACGCTCAACAGCCTGAATTAAGTGCACATCAAGTTCCCCTTATGGATACATGGTCATCAAAATGAGAAGGAATTTAGAAGTTGGCTCAAAGAGGTTTTTAAGGTAGACAGGAGAGAAGGACACGTATATGTCAGAGTTCTGTATACATGTCAACTGAAAACCCAATTTGGGCCAGTATCTTTAAATAGGAAAGAGTATTTAGTATATTAATTAGCTTCCTCTTGGCAATTCTTATGCAAAACATAAGTAAACCCTGGTGCTATGCTGAGAAGTATCATTTTGCAAAATTTATTTCCCAGAGCTGGATCCTTATGAATATGTGGAGAATACTTGTGACAATTTACGTAGATAATCTCTCTCTTACATAGTTCAAGAAAAGAGAATTATGAATCAAGGAGATGTTCATTCAAAAAAAAAAATGAGAGGATAGGCATTCACGAGATTTCAGTCATATCTTTTTGAGCAGCTTCATGACTTGTGAAACAAACTTAGAGAAAAATCTAGTGTGTGTGTGCAGAGCTTTGTGGCTCCTTTCCAGGCTGTGAGGACAGAGGCCTTAGCTGCCTGTTGATCACTACATGACATCACCCTAATCATAATGGGTGCTCGTATTTATGAATGAATGAAGGAGGATGCCCACTGTTGTCCACATGGATCAAATTCTGAGCAGTGTAGTCTCTTTGTGCCTTTTTGTTTTTGTTTTTTTATTTAAAAAAAATTTTTTAATGTTTATTTTCGAGGTAGACAGAGTGTAAGAATGGGGGAGGGGCAGAGAGAGAGAGGGAGACACAGAATCCAAAGCAGGCTTCAGGTTCTGAGTTGTCAGCACAGAGCCTGATGGGCTGGAACTGATCATGACCAGAGCCAAAGCTGGAGGCTTTACCTACTGAGCCACATAGGGTGCCCCTCTTTGTGCCTTTTTGAACAAGGGAATTAGAAAGGAACCTGGGACTACCATGCAGACAACAGAAGTCTTTGACTTTTTCCTTTTTTTTTAAAGTTTATTTGTTTATTTTGAAAGAGAGATAGAATGCAAGTGAGGGAGGGGCAGAGAGAGAGGGAGAGAGAAAATCCCAAGCAGGCTTCATCTGGACAGATGTGGGGCTCAATCTCACAAACCACAAGATCATGACCTGAACCGAAATCAAGAGTCAGATGCTTAACCAACTGAGCCACCCAGGAGCCCCAGTATTTGTTCCTTTTTAATAAGGTTTGTACCCTTCTGTAATGTCTCCCTAGTTGCTGCACCCTCCAGTCCCTTGTAACCATTTTTGACTCTGCCTATAAATTTGACTTGTATTTTAGTGTTTTTAGATTCCACATATAATAATACTATGCAAATTTCTTTCTGCGACTTATTTCACTTAGCATAATGCTCTCAAGGTCCATCTAGGTTGTAGCAAATGGCGGGATATCCTTCTTTCTCATGGCTGAATAATATTCCATTACACACACACACACACACACACACACACACACACACACACATTTACACGCATAAGCCACATCTGCTTTATCTATTCATGCACTGACAGTTTAGTTGTTTCCATTCTTTGGCTATTGTGAGTAGAGGTATTTGTTCTTTACATCAGGGTTTTTTTATTAAAAACACTTTTTTAATGTTTATTTATTTATTGAGTGAGAAAGAGAGAGAGCAAGTGGGGAGGGGCAGAGAAAGAGAATCGCACACAGGCTCCACACTGTCAGCACAGAGCCTGATGAGGGCCTTGAACCCACAAACCACAAGATCATGACCTGAGCCGAAATCATGAGTCAGATGCTTAACTGACAGAGCCACCCAGGCGCCCCTATTTATGTCAGGGGTTCTAATCCAAGTGTCATCTTCATTTCACTTAAACACTTATAAGGAAAAAGCCAAAATGTGAGAAACGAGGAGAGATGAGGAATGAAATAGAATTTTAATGGTCTCCGCAAAATTCATCCCTGCTGATTATCATCTTATAAGAATCTCATACTTGATATGAATCTGATATATCCCTAAATTCACCCCTGTACTTTCTTTATAACTTCCTTACCAAAGGATCATCCAATAAATTTGTGAAACAACAATGGACAGAGAAGTGAGAGCCTCCCCAAGTAGCCAATTCTGCCTCTGACAGTCTCTGGGAAATGTGTCGAGGAGTTTGAAAACCACTGATGGAAGGGATATGTTTGAGTATGAAATATAACTTATAAAGAGATGATATATTATCTATATGTGTGCTGGATATTAGGGAAAGAGAAAATAGCATAGAGTGTGAAAGTGTACAGTTTTCAGAATTGTTTTGATTCACTGGATGCTTTATATTTCAGCAGTCCCTTTTATTCCACTTGTTAGTCACATTTTAGAATTATTAATGAAATATCTAAAATAATTTCATACCACTTACCACCGGGGCAATAAAATCATCCATTTAAAAAAAATCACCTTAATAAGTTCCATTCTTGTGGGAAATGTATTGAATTGAAAACTGATCTAGATGAAGTGTGAAAATATTTTTATTACTTCAGCATTTAAGATAAGATGGTATTCTGTCAGAATTGGTTCATTGAAGTGTCTATTCATGACACCACCATTTTCTCAATTAGATTAAAATCTTAATCATGGAGGCCAACCCACAAGTTGTCATGTGGTGGGACTTATATTTCCAGACACTCTGTGGCATGTTTCTCCTTCATATCACCACTGCTTCCTCCCTTTTATAGGGCACTTCTCTGTCTCTAGGCTCTTTCTTGGTCTGCTGGGGCCAGTCCCTAGACTCTATAGTCCATCTATAGACCAGTCCTTCTCAAATGTAGTTCCCACTGGATCTCTTCCCCATTCATCATCTTGTATGACTCTATTCCTCTACTTAGCTCTAAAATTCTCTGCCTGGCATTTAAGGTCCTTTGTACTCTGTCACAACCCTACTTTTTTAGGCATCTTGAGGTCAAACTGCAGCACAGCAGTACTCAGAGAAAGCTGTGTGCTTTCCTTTCTCTACACCTTTACTTGGGAGAATTTCTACCCCTAAAATGCCTTCCTCACACTTTCCCACCATTGAATTCCTGTATTACATCCTATAAATATTTTTTGCATTATGCCTTGGGTTATAGTTATTTATGTACTGGTCTTTTTTCTTCTAAGTAGTTTGTTTTTGTTTTTTTAGAGAAGTGACCACTTCTAGCTATCTTTATATCATGAAATAAATCACCTTTGTATCACCTAGCACATGCCTAGCACACAGCGGGCATTCAGCAGCATTTGCTTGAGGAGTGAATAAATTATTCACCATTACTGCTGCTGTCCTTATTTTGTAAGTGTCCTGGACACAAATACAAAGGGTTAAATGGGGGTGGGGGGTGGGGGAGAAGAGAGCTGATAGAGAACAGAAATTTGAAATAAAGTGTGAAAGTCTTTTTTTCCTCCTAATAATTCAATTAACAGTCTAGTAATTAGAGTAAAGAAATTTAAGTATACGCTTGTGCCTGATTGTAAAAGAAGAAAATTTGGATTTTTTTGTCATTGCTGTTGTTGCCATTCTAACAAGATGTGCCTGTTTTATCTTACACTTAGAAGCTGGAGAGCCCTAGTAAACAGACAGGCTAATCTACATAGGTAAAGAATGACCATAATTCAGCCCCTGTTAGGATAACCATACGTCCTGGTGTGCCCTAAATTGTGACCCCCCCCCCCGTATAGCTAAGGTGCCACTTTAATTATGAATAGCACCTTCTTTCACTTTCAAAAATGTTCTAGATGCAGACTACATTATATGGTTGACCTAGTTTCTATACTTGAATCTCAGTCAAGGCTGAGACTTTGTAATCACATTTTTTTTAAATGTATGTCTGTTTATTTTTTTTCAATATATGAAATTTATTGTCAAATTGGTTTCCATACAACACCCAGTGCTCATCCCCAAAGGTGCCCTCCTCAATACCCATCACCCACCCTCCCCTCCCTCCCACCCCCTATCAACCCTCAGTTTGTTCTCAGTTTTTTTAAGAGTCTCTTATGCTTTGGCTCTCTCCCACTCTAACCTCTTTTGTTTTTTTTTTTCCTTCCCCTCCCCCATGGGTTTCTGTTAAGTTTCTCAGGATCCACATAAGAGTGAACACATATGGTATCTGTCTTTCTCTGTATGGCTTATTTCACTTAGTATCACACTCTCCAGTTCCATCCACATTGCTACAAAGGGCCATATTTCATTCTTTCTCGTTGCCACGTAGTACTCCATTGTGTATATAAACCACAATTTCTTTATCCATTCATCAGTTGATGGACATTTAGGCTCTTTCCACAATTTGGCTATTGTTGAGAGTGCTGCTATAAACACTGGGGTACAAGTGCCTGTAATCACACTTTATACAATCCTAATATTCCAGATTTATGAAATTAATGCTTTTCTTACGTTGTTAAAGACTATTTAAAAAAAAGTCCCTCCTTAAGGAGTGACTAGAAAGAAATGCCATAAAGTTGGAAATAGCCATCAAAGTTATTGTAAGTCTTTTAGATTTCTTACTGGAAGAAATGAGATTAGTATTACTGTTAATTTGGTCATGTAATTTCATAAAATAAATATGAGGCCCATCTGATTATGACAACAGTAACTTTAATTCCTAAGAAAACAATGAAGAGCAAATTTAACCTTCAAAGTTGGTTTACATTTAACCAAAGGCACATTTATTTTTCTAGGAGGCCAGATACAAATGAAGACTCCTTACACTACATATATGAATTTTATCAAAATCCTGACATCCAATTTTTGTTCAAAGATACTCATGAGACACATTCAGATGACTGCCTTGCATTACTGAAGGTGTCAGAGGTTGTGTTTAAGGTGAATATTTGCATATCAAATCTCATTCTCCAATGTCTCCTATTCTGCTTTCAGAGAACGGTTTTCATAGGGGCAAAGAAAGGAAGAGCTGTCTTTTCACTGTAAAGCAAACTCCAGATAAGGATTCCAATCTTCATTCCAAGGGCAGTATAGTCTAGTTGTCCAATAAGGAGTCTGGTCCCAGTTCTCGCTCTTAGAGGGACCACTTACCTCCTGAGTCATAGCATCCTTGCATGTGAGCTCCATGGGGATACCAACGTTCGTTCGAATGATTTGTCTCATCTGGATTTCCCATGTAACTCACTTGAGCAAAGTGAGAAAAATGCCTCATCAGATCCTTAAAAATTTACAAATATTTTAACATTTCAAACATATCAACTCCCATTTTACAGGATTTTATAAAAAGCATACACACTCATATGACCACACGTTGGTCTGTGTCTAGTACTGTACTTTTTTTTAAGTTTATTTTATTTTTATTTTTTTTTTTTTTCTTTTTTTCAACTTTTTTTAAATTTATTTTTGGGACAGAGAGAGAGAGAGAGCATGAACGGGGGAGGGGCAGAGAGAGAGAGGGAGACACAGAATCGGAAGCAGGCTCCAGGCTCTGAGCCATCAGCCCAGAGCCTGACGCGGGGCTTGAATTCACAGACCGCGAGATCGTGACCTGGCTGAAGTCAGACGCTTAACTGACTGCGCCACCCAGGCGCCCCATTAAGTTTATTTTAATAGAAAGAGAGGGAGAGGGAGAGAATTCCAAGCAGCCTCCATATTTTATTTATTTTATTTTATTTATTTATTTAGTTTATTTATTCTGAGGGAAAGCATGAGTTGGGGAGGGACAGAGAGAGAGGAAGAGAGAGAATTCCAAGCAGGCTCCATACTGTCAGCACAGAGCCTGACGCAGGGCTCAAACTCATGAACCATGAGATCATGATCTGAGTCCAAGACAGACACTTAACCAACTGAGCCATCCAGATGCTCTTCTACCACCATACTTTACCGATGGTTAGAAAGTAGCCCGCCCCTCCATATTATCTGACTTTAGCTATAGTGTAGAACAAGTTAACTCATTAATATTTGTCCAGTAGAAATGGCAGATGCAGCCTGTAAGCACTATAAATTATTTTATTTAAATACAGTGTTTATTTTTTCAATTAGGAAAATACAGAAAATAATCCCAATTTGGATTTTTCTCACCAAATTATTGTCTTTGAAAAAAAATATTGCAATCTTTCAAGATTGTGTGTTTTACATTGATATCACAGTTCTCCCTTTTCTCCCTTAGACTGAAGATACCATTAATGCTCTAGTTCTGGTTCGTGATTATATAGTGAGTTCACTGGTATTCAGTATGTATTAAATAATCAAATTTAATGTAAATAAGATAATGTTTCATGATCAATATGGATAGTTTGTGGTGAGACAAAGATTATGGTAAATCCAATATATGTACTTCAAGTCCAAGATAAAAATTTTAAGTACCATTATCTGCAATTGTACCATTTGAGATAACCACAGTTAACATTTTGTGTGTTTCTCTTGTCTATGTATATTGCTTTTCCTATAACTAAAATTTTATCTTTTGGGGTGGGGGGGTAATTTACCTTTTATCCAGGGTATTTTAGCTGTAAGAAGCTGCCTTATGCATGAACCTTCATCTGCATTTTATTTTTTCCAGCTTTATTGAGATATAGTTGATGTACAACATCGTATAAGTTTAAGATATACAACATGGTGATTTAATATGTGTATATATTGTGAAATTATTACCAGAGTAAGATTAGTTAACATCTCTACCTCTCATATAATTACCCTTTCTATGTGTATGGTGAGAACATTTAAGATCTATCCCCTTAGCAACTTTCAAGCATATACTACAGTGTTGTTAACTAAAGTCATCATACTCTATATGAACTTATTCATCTTCTAGCTGGAAATTTTTTTTCAAATTCTTTTTTTTAATTTAATTATTTTTAAAATTTTACATTCAAGTTAGCATATAGTGCAACAATGATTTCAGGAGTAGATTCCTTACCCTTACCCATTTAGCCCATCCCACCTCCCACAACCCCTCCAGTGACCCTCTGTTTGTTCTCCATATTTGAGTCTCTTATGTTTTGTCCCCCTCCCTGTTTTTTTTTTAATTATTTTTGCTTCCCTTCCCTTCTGTTCATCTGTTCTGTATCATAAAGTCCTCATGTGAGTGAAGTCATATGATATTTGTCTTTCTCTGACTAATTTAGCTTAGCATAATACCCTCTAGTTTCATCCATGTAGTTGCAAATGGCAAGATTTCATTCTTTTTGATTGCGTATATATACCACATCTTCATCCATTCATCCATCAATGGACATTTGAGCTCTTTCCGTATTTTGGCTGCTATAAACATTGGGGTGCTCATGTCCCTTCTAAACATTCTAGCTGTAAATTTTTACTCTTTGACCAACACCTCCCCTTTTCTCCTACTCTTTAGTCGCTGGCAATCATGGTTCTACTCTGTTTTTGAGTTCAATTTTTTTGGATTACACCTATGAATGAGAACACAATATTTGTCTTGCTTCATCTGGTTTATTTCACTTGGCATAATGCCCTAAGGGTCCACCCATGTTGTTGCAAATGGAAGGATTTCCTTCGTTTTTATGGCAGAATAATATTCCATTATGTGTATCTACCACTTTTTCTTTATTCATTCATCCATCAGTGCATGCTCAGGCTGCTTCTGTGTCTTGGCTATTATGAATAATATGGCAATGAATATGGGCATGCTGATACCTCTTCAATATCTTGTATTCATTTCCTTTGCATATATATATATATATATATATATATATATATATATATATATAGGAAATATATAGTTCTTTAAGTTTTTTGAAGAAACTCCATACTATTTTTCACAGAGGCTATACCAGTTTATATTCCCACCAACAGTGTACTAGGGCGTCCTTTTCTCCACTGCCTCACTAAAACACTTGGTATCTTTTGTCTTTTTGATAATAGTCATCCTAACAGGTTTGAGGTAATATCTCACTGTGGTTCTAATTTCTGTTGTCCTGATGGCTAGTGAAGCTGAGCATCTCTTTGTATACCTGTTCATCACTTGGAAAAAAAAATCTGTTCAGATCTTCTACCCATTTTTTTACTGGATTATTTGTTTTTTTGAGTCGTGTAAGGTCCTTATATAGTTTGAAAACTATATATAATACATTGTTTGAAAATATTTCCTCCCATTATGTAGGTTGCCTCTTCATTCTGTTTTTTTTTTTCTTTTGTTGCTTGTCCTTGTGTTATGATATCCAAAAAAATCATTCCCAAGACCAATGTCAAGGAGTTTTTCTTTGTGTGTTCTTCCAGGAGTTTTGTAGTTTTAGGTCTGACATTTAAGTCTTTATTTCAAGTTAATTTTTGTGAGTGGTGTAAGAGAGGGATCAGTTTCTTTTGCATGTGACTATCCAGTTTTTAGAGCACCACTTTTTTTTAAGTTTATTTATTTTTCTGAGAGAGAGAAAGCATGAGTTGGGGAGGGACAGAGAGAGAGGAAGAAAGAGAATTCCAAGAAGGCTCCGTACTGTCAATACAGAGCACACATGGGGTTTGAACTCATGAACCATAAGATCATGACTTAAGCTGAAACCAAGAATTGGACGCTTAACCAACTAAGCCACCCAGGCCCCCCTTCCCAGCACCAATTTTTAAAGAGACTTTTCCTTTTCCTATTGATTATTCTTGGGTCCCTTGTCAAATAATAGTTGATGATATATGCTTGGGTTTATTTCCAAGCTTTCTGTTCCATTGGTCTATGTCTGCTTTTGTGATGTATGTATGTATGTATGTATGTATGTATGTATGTGTACTGGACAATATGGACATTGTAACAATATTAATTCTTCTGATCCATGAACACATGTATCTTTCCATTTCTTTGTGTCTTTTTTAGTTCATTTCATCATCTTTATAATTTTCAGTGCACTTTATAATTTTCAGCTCACCTCCTTGGTTAAATTTATTACTAAGTATTTGTTAATGCTATTGTGAATGGAATTGTTTTCTTTATTTCTTTTTTCACCTATTTTGTTGTTAGTATGTAGAAATGCAACAGCTTTATGTATGTTGATTGTATCCTACACTTTCATTGATTTTTTTTTATTAAATCTAACAGTTTTTTGTGGGATCATTAGAATTTTCTATATAAACGATCATATTCTCTGCAAACAGACAAGTTTACTTCTTCCTTTCTGACTGGAATGCCATTTATTTCTTCTTATTGGTGATGATTTCCTAGTACTGTTGAGTGGAGTGTTGAGAGGGAGCATTCTTGTCCTGTTCCTAATCTTGGAGGAAAAGCTTTCAACCTTCCACCATTAAGTATATTAGCTGTAGCCCTGTCATATTTGGCATGTATTATGTTAAGGTGCTTTCCTTTTATACTCAATTTATTGAGCATTTTTAATCATGAAAGGATATTAAACTTTGTCTAATGCTTTTTCTGTACCATTGATATAATTTTTGTTTTCCTTCTATTAATGAGGTCTCTCACATGTATTTATTTGTGTATGTTGAACTATACTTGCATCACAGGGAAAATTCTCCCTTGGTCATGGTGTGTGATCATTTTACTGTACTGTGAATTCAGTCATAGTACTTTTTTGAGAATTTTGTACCTGTATTAATAATAGAGATTGGCCTGTAGTTTTTTTATTTTGCAACATCTTTATATGGTTTTGGCATCAGGGTAATGCTGACCTCATAAAATGAGTTTGGAAGTGTTCTCTCCCGTTTTTTGGAAGCATTTGAGAAGAATTGGTGTTACTTCTTTAAATGTTTGATAGGTTGTACCAAAGGGGATAAGATATTTGCAAAAGATATATCTAATAAGTGGTTAATATCCAAAATACATAAAGAACTTATACAACACAACACCAAAAATAATCTGACTAAAAATGGTCAAAAGACCTAGATAGACATTTTTCCAAACACATACACATCAAATGAGGCTCAATATCACTAATCATCAGAGAAATGCAAATCCCAGAGATTTCACCAGGTGAGATATCACCTCACACCTGTTAGATTGGCTAAAATCAAGAAGACAAGAAACCACAAGCATTGACAAGGATTTGGGAAAAAGGAACCCTTGTGCACTGTTGATGGGAATGTAAATTGGTACAGCCACTGTGGAAAACAGTATTGATGTTCCTCAAAAAATCAAAACAGAACTACCCTATAGTCCACTAATTACGCTATTGGGTATTTCCCCAGGGAAATCAAAAAACACTAACTCGAAAAGATATATGCACCCTATGTTTATTGCAGCATTATTTACAATAGCCAAAACATGGAAGCAACCTAAGTGTCCATCAATAGAGGAATGGATAAGGAAGATGTGGGGTGTGTGTGTGTTCACACACTGGAGTATTATTAAAAAGATGAGATCATGCCATTTGAGACAACATGGATGGACCTAGAGAGTATTATGCCAAGTGAAATAAGTCAGACTGGAGAAAGACAAATAGCATTTAATTCCATTCATATGGAATCTTAAAAAAAAGTGCATAAACAAACAGAAAGCAGAATCAGAACTATAAGTACAGGAAACAAACTAATGACTGCCAGAGGGGTGGGAGATATGGGGTGGGAAAAATGGGAGAAGGCAAGAGGTCTCCAGTTATGGAATGAGTAAGTCACGGGAATAAAAAGCAGAGCATAAGGAATATAGCCAATGACATCATAATAGCAATGTGATGGTATAAATGGTAGCTATACTTGCAGTGAACATAGCACAATGTATAAACTTCTCAAATCATTAAGTTGTACACCTGAAACCAATGTAACATTGTGCCTCAAATATACTCAAATCAGAAAAATAAATGAATAAAAATAAATAAATGTTCAGTAGGATTCACCAGTAGAATCATCTGGTCATGGGCATTTCCTTGTTGGGAGGTTTTTGATTATTGATTCACTCTCCTACTCATTATGGTCTGTTCAAATTTTTACATATTCATGATTCAATCTTGACAGGTTGCATGTTTCTAGAAAGTTATTCATGTGTGTTCTATGTTATCCAGTTTGTTGATGTATAAGTGTTCATAGCAGTCTCTTTTGATCCTTTGTATATCTTTGTTCTCAGTTATAATGTTTCCTCTTTCATTTCTGATTTTATTTTTTGGAGTCTTCTCTCTTTTACTTAGTCTAGCTAAAGGTTTACCAATTTTCTCTATTTTAAAAAATCATCTCTTTCATACATTATTTCAATTGTTTCTTCTGATCTCTATTTCTGCTCTGATATTTATTATTGTTAACTTTGGGCTTAGTTTTTTTATTCTTTTTCTAGTTCCTTGAGGTGTAAGATTAGATTCTTTATTTGAATTCTTTCTTACTGTAGGTATTTATCACCTTAACTTCATTCTTAAGACTGCCTTTGCTACATCCCATAAGTTTCGGCATGTTGTGTTTTCATTTTCTTTTTTTTCTTTTTTTTCTAATAATTTATTATCAAGTTAGCTAACATACAGTGTAGTCTTGGCCTCAGTAATAGATTCCTATGATTCATCACTTACATACAACACCTAGTGTTCATCCCAACAAGTGCTCTCCTTAATGCCCATCACCCATTCTCCCCATCCCCACCAAACCCCCACCCCCACCAACCCTCAGTTTGTTCTCTGTATTTATGAGTTTCTTATAGTTTGGCTCCCTTTCGGTTTGTAACTTATTTTTCCTTCCCTTCCCCTATGGTCTTCTGTTAAGTTTCTCAGATTCCACATATGAATGAAAACATATGATATTTGTCTTTCTGTGACTTTTTCACTTAGCATAATACCCTCCAGTTCCATCCATATTGTTGCAAATGGCAAGGTTTCATTCTTTTTAATCACTGAATAATATTCCATTGTGTGTATATACCACATCTTCTTTATCCATTCATCAGTTGATGAACATTTGGACTCTTTCCATAATTTAGCTATTGTTGATAGTGATGCTATGAACTTTGGGGTACATGTGCCCCTTTGAATCAGCACTCTTGTATCCTTTGGATAAATTCCTAGTAGTGCTATTGCTGGGTCATACGGTACTTCTATTTTTAATTTTTTTGAGGGATCTCCACACTG
Source organism: Felis catus (assembly GCF_018350175.1). Classification (NCBI taxonomy): domain Eukaryota; kingdom Metazoa; phylum Chordata; class Mammalia; order Carnivora; family Felidae; genus Felis; species Felis catus. The sequence goes on from NC_058374.1 coordinate 69,055,636, forward strand.
TTTTCCAGAGTGGCTGCACCAGTTTTTCTTCATTTTTTAATGTTTATTTATTTATTTTGAGAGAAAAAGAGAGAGTGGGGAACGGGCAGAGAGAGGGAGAGAAAAAATCCCAAGCAGGCTCCATGCTGATAGGAAGGCTCAATTTCATGAATTGCGGTGGGTGTTCATTCTCATGAACTGTGAAATCACAGCCTGAGCCCAAATCAAGAGTCCAATGCTTAACAGACTGAACCACCTAGGAACCCCCATTTTCTTTTTTTTTTTCAATAAATGTTTTATTTTCCTTTTGATTTCATCTTTGACTACTGACTATTCAGCAGTGTGTTGTTTAAATTTCCACATGTGTGAATTTTCCAGCTTCCCTCTGTTATTAATTTCTAGTTTCATACAGTTGTGGTCATAAAAGATACTTGATATGATGTCAGTCTTCTAAATTTGCTAAACTTATTTTTTAAACTAATATATGATCTATCCTGGAGAATGTTCTATGTGTGCTTGAGAAGAAAGTGTATTCTGTTGCTGTTGGATCCAATGTTCTGTGTATGTGTGTTATGTCCATTTGGTCTTAAGTATATTTCAAATCCAAAGTTTCTTTACTGGTTGCCAATATTTCAATATTTCCTTACTTATTTTCAGTACTTCCTTATTGGTTTCCTATTAATGATCTATCCATTGTTGAATGTGGGGTATTGAAGTCTTCTATTAGTATTATTGTCTATTTCTCCCTTCCAATGTGTAAGTATTTGTTTAATATATTTAGGTGCTCTAATGCTAAGTAGATATTAAATTTACAGTTGTCATATCCTGTTGATGAATTGACCACTATATCATGATATAATGACCTTATTAGTATATTGTTACAGATTTTGACTTCATGACTTTATGAGATATAAGTATAGATACCCCTGATCTCTTTTAGTTTCTAACTGCAGAGAGTATCTTTGTCCATCCTTTAATCTATGCTTATCTGTGTCCTTAAAGTTGAAGTAAGTCTCCTGTAAGCAACATATACTGAGGTCTTCAGTGTGGAGAACCTTGTCTTATGCATCTTTTTCTTCCAAGTACCAAGCACATAGTGGAATTATTGAAACAATAACTAAATCTTAAATATACTTCCAGGCTAGCAAATCTAAGGCTTACATCACTAAGGAGGTTTAGAGCTTCAGCTCTTTAGATGATGTTCTTCTCATTTTTTTATACAGTTGTTTCATTCCTCAAATGAAACATTGAGATAAATACATTTTTTCTAGTTAGAATTGGAAGTTAGTATTTACTGTTCTAATAAGCATACCTAAACATACCACAACACACACACACACACACACACACACACACACACACACACAGTCACAAAGCCTCTGACTCTGCCTCTTCATTTGCTAGTTGGGTGTTTAGAATGTGGCTCATTTTAAACCCAGAGAAAAATGTCCACTGTAAAAATGATGTCTACAAGACACATAGACCAATGGAATAGAATAGAAACCCCAGAACTAGACCCACAAACGTATGGCCAACTCATCTTTGACAAAGCAGGAAAGAACATCCAATGGAAAAAAAAACAGTCTCTTTAACAAATGGTGCTGGGAGAACTGGACAGCAACATGCAGAAGATTGAAACTAGACCACTTTCTCACACCATTCACAAAAATAAACTCAAAATGGATAAAGGACCTGAATGTGAGACAGGAAACCATCAAAACCCTAGAGGAGAAGGCAGGAAAAGACCTCTCTGACCTCAGCCGTAGCAATTTCTTACTTGACACATCCCCAAAGGCAAGGGAATTAAAAGCAAAAATGAACTATTGGGACCTCATGAAGATAAAAAGCTTCTGCACTGCAAAGGAAACAGTCAACAAAACTAAAAGGCAACCGATGGAATGGGAAAAGATAGTTGCAAATGACATATCGGACAAAGGGCTAGTATCCAAAATCTATGAAGAGCTCACCAAACTCCACACCCGAAAAACAAATAACCCAGTGAAGAAATGGGCAGAAAACATGAATAGACACTTCTCTAAAGAAGACATCCAGATGGCCAACAGGCACATGAAAAGATGTTCAACGTCGCTCCTCATCAGGGAAATACAAATCAAAACCACACTCAGGTATCACCTCACGCCAGTCAGAGTGGCCAAAATGAACAAATCAGGAGACTATAGATGCTGGAGAGGATGTGGAGAAACGGGAACCCTCTTGCACTGTTGGTGGGGATGCAAACTGGTGCAGCCACTCTGGAAAATAGTGTGGGGGTTCCTCAAAAAATTAAAAATAGACCTACCCTATGACCCAGCAATAGGACTGCTAGGAATTTATCCAAGGGATACAGGAGTGCTGATGAACAGGGGCACTTGTACCCCAATGTTTACAGCAGCGCTTTCAACAATAGCCAAATTATGGAAAGAGCCTAAATGTCCATCAACTGATGAATGGATAAAGAAATTGTGGTTTATATACACAATGGGGTACTACGTGGCAATGAGAAAGAATGAAATATGGCCCTTTGTAGCAACATGGATGGAACTGGAGAGTGATGCTAAGTGAAATAAGCCATACAGAGAAAGACAGATACCATATGTTTACACTCTTATGTGGATCCTGAGAAACTTAACAGAAACCCATGGGGGAGGGGAAGGAAAAAAAAAAGGTTAGAGTGGGAGAGAGCCAAAGCATAAGAGACTTTTTTTTTAATTTTTTTTTCAACTTTTATTTATTTTTGGGACAGAGAGAGACAGAGCATGAACGGGGGAGGGGCAGAGAGAGAGGGAGACACAGAATCGGAAACAGGCTCCAGGCTCTGAGCCATCAGCCCAGAGCCCGACGCGGGGCTCAAACCCACGGACCACGAGATCGTGACCTGGCTGAAGTCGGACGCTTAACCGACTGCGCCACCCAGGCGCCCCCATAAGAGACTCTTAAAAACTGAGAACAAACTGAGGGCTGATGGGAGGTGAGAGGGAGGGGAGGGTGGGTGATGGGCACTGAGGAGGGCACCTTTTGGGACGAGCATTGGGTATTGTATGGAAACCAATTTGACAATAAATTTTATATGTTGAAAAACAAAACAAAACAAAACAAATGATGTTTACAGATGAAGCGCTGGACAGCAGTACTTTCAAATACAACAAAAACAAAATATCTACACCCATAGTCATCATAAACAGAATAGATTGAGAGAATGCAAAAATGACTGTAACTTGACCCAAGTTATAGAGTACATTGTTTCAGAACCCAAGCCAAATTGTAAGTTGGAGTTGCATAGCAAAAATTATTCAGCAGCCAAGCTAAACTTTGACCAGTCCCACAAATACTCTTACCTGGGCTTTTATTTCATTGTTCGTGCCCTCTTGTAGATATTCCCTTTTCATATTTCTATTTGTTTTTCAGTAGCAGAACCTTGAAAATTAAATCTGTATTTTTCTTCCTTTGTTCTGTAAAACACATTGAAGTCATTTGCTCTTTCACTTTCCCGAGACCAGGTTTTTAAAGTCACAGATTCAGATTCCACCCAGAATGAAGTGAAGGATTCTATAGGAAGCAGTAAAATAAAATTAAAAAAAAAAAATAGGGATTGCTATAAATAGCTCATTTTTTTAAAGTGCATACTTTTAAAAGGAAAATTGTAAGAGCTTACCTTTCAAATGTAAAAGGATATTAGTATTCAGGTTGTAATAAAAGATATTAGAAGCAAAACAATTCAATGGTATTTGGACAGAAGAGAATTAAAATTAAGAGAACTTTGACATGGTGGAAGTTGAACCACAGGAAGACCATAGAAGCACATCTGATTACTTGACAAAGGAGACTGAGCCCATGAAGGTTAAAGACTCACCTATCAGAGCTAGTTAAGCAGATACTAGCCAAGAATTTCTTCTTTTTCGTAAAAGAGAAAAAAAAAAGTTTTTATGATTATAAAATTAATAGATGTTCATCATTTTATCTCCTTATACAAATTCCCCTTTGACATATAATTGAGTGTGTGTTCTCTTCTAGAGTGTATAATTGTCAAGAGTATATAATATTTCACCTTCTTTCATAAACAAAGTAAAGCTGACCTGTGATTTATCTTATGAGAGAAGTTCAAACTCCTAAATAACCATTGGAGGATGGTGTGTTTTCCAGAGGATGTTTATGAGTAACTAAAGGATCCATGGACAGCTGTTGAGCCTTTCTGCAGCCAGGAAGTTCATAATCCTTAAAGAATTTTCCCTTCCTTTGCCTTATACATGAATACCTGCCAAATAAAGATAGTTGAGGATCCTTTTAAACAAAGTTTTAAATACACTTTAAGAACATGTGAGTAATTTAGTTGGGAAATTTATAAGAAAACTGGGATTCCCTGACTAGAGATACCACTGTTTCTAGTTAGGAAAGATTTAATGGCTTCCTGTCTGATATGCACAGAAATTAGTAAAACCTCTTTCTCCAAACTGAAAGTAAACGGGACTCCAAACTTTGGCTTCTCTCTGTCACACAACCCAGATGACCATCAGAGTTCCTATTACTTTCTTCTGTGTTAACTTGAAGGCCTAAATTTTCCAAATGCTGTGCTTCAGAGTCGTTCCACCTTAAATTTTAGTTATGAAATCTCATGCAATAAAACCTGATGTTGGATAGGTTAGCAAGTTCAAGTACCTAGAGTAATTCATAGAAGTGGCAGCACATGTGAATTTTCAATTAGTTTTACTCTCTGACTCTCATAGGAGGAAATCCATTAATATCCCTATTTCAAAACCAGACTGCCCATTCCAGATTCCGGTTCTATTCTTTATGTGTGTCAAAAACAGAGAAAGCCACATGTTCTCTCAAGGACTTCTCTCTGGTACCGAGACATTACTTTTAGGGTCATTTCCTGCCATTTTTCTTAATGATCTTGAACACATGCATAAATGTATAGCAGCCATATAACAAAGTGTAGACTTCTCTAATATAATAGTGCAGGGTGACCCATACCTGATGGATATCAGATTAATCACCTGAAAAAGATTCTAGAATATTTCCTGACACCCAAATTATTTTGCATATATTCCAACTACCTAAAATAAATTACCTTCATTAAGTTGTCATTCATTCTCCCCTATAAATAACCTACCATTAATTTGCAAGAAAAGCCCTCAAAAATTTTATTCCCACAAATTAAAGTTCTGGTTGTCTCACTCGGATTGGAGTGAAATTATTTAGGTATCTTTGGAATCAACCTAAAGTGGGTTCGAGTCAAACTCCACGCATAGTACCTGTGTAACATCTCTGAGCCTCAGGTTCCTCTTCGAGGCAAAGAAGATATCATTAATAATAAGTAATTTTATTTATTTTTAAGTGGGCTCTCTGGCCAATGCGGGGCTTGAACTCAAGACCTCAAGATCAAGAGTCTCATGCCCTACCAACTGAGCCAGACAAGTGCACCAGTAATAAATATTTTTTTTAATTTTTAGTGAGATGATATATGAGAAGATGTGGTACAATGGTTTAGATGGAGATTAGCTATAGATATACATATAGATATTCCACCATTTAACCATCGTTAAATCTTAACTTCCTCAGCATGAGTGGAGAATATTTAAGGAGAAAGGAGAAAATGAACCTTCAGAGGAGAAATTATATGTCTTATGGATGACAGAGTCTAAGTACAAGCACTTAGAAGATGAATCCTGAGCTACATACAAGGAATAATATTCTGAGTGCCACAGCAGGCCCAAAGATACTCAAGTACCCTTTATTTAAAAAAAAAAAAAAAAAGCCCTCGAATGATGCTTGTTATGATCTGACTTATATCTTCTCTATTCTTTTCCTGAACATCTTTTAAAAAATAGTTTCTTTTCCACTTTTTGAGAATTGCATTCATTTCTAACCCCATTAAAGTGTAATTTGAGGATGACAAGTACCAGTGAAATGGCCAAATCTAGCTATACCTTCTGCTTCCTTAACTTTCAGCACCATTTGATGCTATTGGCCATCTGCATCTTCTTGAAATGCTCTTCTTCCTTTGCCTCCATAACACCACCCTGCCTTACCTTCTAATCCCATGACAGCACTCCCCAGACTGAATTCAATTTCTCATCTCTAAGTCTGGGGCTACTGCAAGCTTCTCTCTAAGGAATATGGGGAGGGTTAAGCAGGCTGTTGGTGTTCTGAGCTGGCAGGAAGAATGGGGCTGGGGGAATCCTCAGTGTGTAACATACCAACACCCCCTTGTGTGTCCAGAGGCTCCAATATCAGAGCTTTGCCGGTTCAGTGTTGCTTTAGAATCAACTCCTTGGTTCTCATTCTCTCTTGTTTGAGCTGCAGGCTTTGATGTGGATCTCTTCTGCTTTTCATCTTCCAGAGATTTCTCAGTTTCCAATCTACTAAGGGTTCCTTTTCACTTACAGCATGATTGTGATTTTTTTAATGTATACTTTTCTTACACATTCCTGGGTTTTAGAGCAGGAGAGGAAATGATAATCTATGTTAGCATCAATGTATGTTAGTTTCTCTCATTCAGCTTTTGGCTCCTTTTTTCCAACTTTGCATATCTCTCATGTTATGTGTTCAGTGTTTGAATGATTTTTGTTATATTAGTTTCAGGTGTTATATTAGTTTCAGGTTTTTTTTTTTAAGTAAGATGAATTAAGTATTAGTTTTCTTTCTGGACTCAAGTAAGGCCAACATTAGTAGTAGCAGTAGAAGTGGCAAATGAAAAACAGAGATGGATCTGAAGTATAGATTTCAGAAGCATATTTGAAGACTTGGTAATTGTTGGAATATGGAGAATTAAGGAAAAGCCTGGCTTTAGATGTTCTTTTTAAATTAGATGTTCTTATTAAATATAAATTACTGCAAATTAAAGAAATTTTTGCTAGTATTTACTAGTTACTTAAGTGTTTCATTACTTAAGTTTAGTATATACTCTATGTCAGAAACTCATCTCAGACTTTAATTTTACAACTTCATGCACAGTGTAGTCAATGGTTTAAAATTGCACCCTAGGGGCACCTGGGTGGCTCAGTCGGTTAAGCATCTGACTTCGGCTCAGGTCGTGATCTCGCAGTCCATGAGTTCGAGCCCTGCGTCGGGCTCTGTGCTGACAGCTCAGAGCCTGGAACCTGTTTCAGATTCTGTGTCTCCCTCTCTCTCTGACCCTCTCCTATTCATGCTCTCTCTCTGTCTCAAAAACAAATAAACGTTAAACATTTTTTTTTAAATTGCACCCTAATAACTGTCGGTGAGAATATAAATTGGTGCAGCCACTATGGAAAACAATATGGAGGTTTCTCCAGAATTTAAAATCACTACAGGAAATCACTAGCTCAAAGAGATTATCTTGGAAACAGTCCAAGCATCCATCACTGGATGAATGGATAAAGGAAATGTGGTATATACATATGATGGAATATTTTTCAGTCATAAAAAATAAGGAAATATACTAGAGGGCATTATACTAAGTAAGATAAGTCAAAGGCAAATACTGTGTGTGCTAACTTATATGTGGAACCTAAAAAAAGGCCAAACTCAAAGAATAGAGAGTAGAATGGTTGCTACGAAGGACTGAGGGTTTGGGGAGATGAGATGTTGGTCAAAGGGTACAAACTTCCAAATAGAGGATGAATAAATTCTGGAGATCTAATAGTGATAACAATTGACAGTACTTGAAAATGCCCTTGAAAATTGTTACAGGATTAGATCTAAAATGTTCTCCCCACCAAAAAATAAATAATTATGTGAGTGAATGGAGGTGTTATGTAACCTTATGGTGGTAATCATTTCACAATGTACACATATCGTCACACCGTACACCTTAAACTTACATATGTTGTGTGTCGATAATATCTCAATAAAGCTGGAAAAGAAAGATAAGAAAAAACATAAAATTGCACTCTAAGTTCTCAATCCCCCTGCATGCAAACACAGATCATGGCATTCCATAATATATGATTAAACATGCAGGATTTTTACATCTCATTTTACAGATTCCATTAAATTTTGCTTTTAGACCCAAAGATTTTGGAATGACTTCCACTTCTGTGAAATGAAGATGTTTCCCTTTCATCTCTCTGATAGCCGGAGTGACCCAGTTAAGATCAGAAATACTTTTAAGCAAAAACGATTTTTCAGATTCTGTGCAAGCCTTGGTGAGCCAGAAATAAAGAAGACACTGCCTTCCATCAAGGAGCTCACAATCAGATGTGGAAACAGAAAGTCATATATAATTAGACCACTGTGAGACATGTGCACTGATTTTCAAAAGTGGTACAGAGAAGCCAGTGACTAACTCTTTGAGGAATGGCCAGAATGGAAATGGCACCTGAGAAGAATTTTGAACAAGCAGACATTTAAGGCAAGAGCAAGTACAAACTTGGGAAGTCATCAACAAACACAGCAGGTTCAAGGAACCACAAATAGTTTAGTCTCACAGGAGAGTACGTTTTGAGAAATGAAGATACGGGATAAGGCTAAACAAGTGTGCAAGGGCCAGATAAGGAAATGCCTTTTATATCATAATAAGTAACTTAGACTTTATATTACAGGCAGTGGAAGACAATTCATGTTAGAAGAGGTGTGATAGAGTCAGACTGGTGTTCCCGATAGACCCAGTTTTGTAGGAGTGTGTAGGACAGATTTGGAGGAACAAAGCCCTTTGAGACACAAATTAGGGGTCCATTTTTTGGGCCAGATATGACATGAGAAAGACCGGAGCTGCAATGGTAGAGTATAGAATCCAATAAATAAATACTTTGCTTTTTTAAATAAGCAAAAGTCATTTAGGTGGACCGTTACCTTTCCCCTGCATGACAAGTGGTTATGAGCCCTATTTTCTTTACAGTCAGCTACTAACCAAAGTCATTCTGGGAAACTTGACATCCTGCACGATCTGTCCTCTTTGATAAATGTTCCAGGGAGTCAAGACAGTCACCTGTCAAAATTGATAAGTGAGGCAGCAGCAGGGACTGCAGTCTTATTGGTAAGGGCACAGCTGCCAGCACTTGCAGCCTGCTTACCTCTAGATGGGTCTGTCTCGCTCTGAGACTTTTCTATTTCCCCCCCAAATAGCCCCAAAACACATTGAGGCTATGCCTACCTGTGCGAGATACTCATTCCAGAGTAGTCTGCAAATGCCGGAGGAGGATAAAGAGGCTACTTTCATTAGACTGTTTCACAACTGAAGAGTTTCAATATCTTTAAAAGGGAAAGCATGAACCTGACCAATTCTCTGTAGGCATTTAGCAAAATAGGTAGTAAATTCTGTGAAATAGAAAAGCCCAAGGGATTACTGTGCAGTGTACTTCTAAAATCCTAAAATGCTCATTACCTCGTGCACGGAAGGTATCTGAGGAATAAGGAGCCATTTTTTGATTAAAAGGACTTAGTTCTGAACAATAGAGTGACTGGTGTTTTTAAATTAAATACACAGGAAGGCACTTAAACTTCATCCTCTGCTTTTGTGAAGGAAAGAAATGAGAGTCTCAGAGGACCACCCCAGCCCTGATGAGAAGTCCACAGCACAGTTCTGTACAATGAACTTTTTCTTTGTTTCTTTTCTCTTTACCAATGGGATTGTGGTTATCTATGTACATGAACACATTGCTTGCAGAATCTAAGACGAAAAGAGCCAAAATCTAAATAGAGCAACAGCAGGATTTTGGTCTACCCGTGGTGTGGTCATTAACAAAACTTCGATTCACACTGGAGACTCAAAACTTCTTAACATGAACATTTGCTTTAAATGAGATGCTTGCAGCAGTTAGGGAAACTAATTATGGCAGAGATCGAGTAGTTCTTGTTGCCAGACCATTCTGCCTCACACTACTTAGGACACTGTATTTTAAAAATTAAACTGATCTTTTTTTCTCTCTCTCTAGAAAGCAAATAATGATTCTTTGAAACTACAGTGATCTTCACCTTCTAGCACACGGCGGTGAATGGGCAGGTTTTCTCTGCCACACGTGTTCTACAATTGTTATAATCCTGGCAGTGTTCTAAAGGTTTTGCCTTTCCTTTACTGCAGATTTCCTCTACTGCCCAATTGACAGTTGAAGTTCAATTTTTCACTGAGATTTGTTTAAGTCCTTCCTGTGATACAGCCTTCACATTCTCCTGCTGAGATTTTTCCAAGACCTAATAGACCCCATCATTAGAAAACATTTTACAGTACTCGAATTGGCTTTCCTTATGTTGAATTACAGCCAGTGTTTCCTCTACATTTCCCATTATAGAAGTAATTTGCAGAATTTCTGCATTTTAGCCAGAAACATTCAGAGGGAGTGACTGCTTGGGGTGCTGGATACCAGTGGCATTGCCAAGCTGGAAAGGACAGAGCCCTAGGGCTGGTGTATGTTCCAGAGGAGGGTGTGTGCATTTCTGAATTTCCATGTGTACCCAAATTACTGTCTCTGTAATTACACATGTTTCTTGTCCCCCTTGTAAATTCATGGATACACATGCTTGCACAGGCCATTTCCCACACTCTTACTTCTCCTAGATTAGATGTGGAGTTAAATTTGCATACTCCTAGTGGTTACAGAATGGCAGTTTAGTGCTATAGTAAACCACATGCCATGTGCCTTCTTTTGTTTGTAAAACCAGTATTCTTAATATCTAGCATCAGACACACTTAAGTGTTTTATAGGAGTTGTATTGGATTTTTGCATTCATTCATGGAATTTTTAGTTTTTACATCATGTGCAGTAGTATAAAAGAATTATACAATCTCTTCCCTCAGTAAACTAGCATCTATTACCCATTTTAAGTGCACAGATAACAGTTACCAGTTTCCTTAGAAAATGCCTATATTTAGGTGAAACACAGACAGTAAGAAAACAGGATTTTTTTTCTGGCTGTACTCTCTCCCCCAGTCATTTGGGTTCTTCAAGTCACCTCTCAAAATCCTTCCAGAAACTTCTGAGAATCATCAGGGTAGGTCACATATGTGTTTTCAAACTGCCTTGTTGCTATTCAATAAAATCTGACGTTTTCTTTCCTTCTGGCATCAACTGTGATGACCATATCCTCTGCTGGACCTCATGTTCTCGATGCACACTTTCTTTCCCTCTCTCCATTTTGGATTGTCCCAGATGGCTTGCTCAGATCACTGCATACACTCCATGCTGTGTTCCAAGGGTTACCTCAGGGAGAAGTGTCCGTTGCCTATCTTTATGCCTTGGGTGTCATAAAGAGCTAAAATATGTCTTCTATATTCGCTTGATTTCTTTTGTACTTTTAGGACAAAGGCCTCAATCTGTAATGGCAGGTCTAAAAATAGTCTCAGTAATGCTATGTTACATTGTCAACTTGCCTGCAAACAAGATGCAATAAATACCTGCCTAGTCAACACCTAAGTGTAGAAAAAGAACATTACCATGGCATTGCAGCCCTGTGGTGGCTTCTCCCTAATCCTGTCTCCTTACCTTCTCCCTTAGGAGTAACCAGCATCCTGAATTTTATGCCTGTCGTTATCTTGCTTACCTGTATAATTTTGAGACATAAGTTTGTAGTTCTAAACAATATGTTCTTTAATTTTACATCTTTAAACTTTTTTTGCAACATACTGAATGTATTCTCCTTAAACCTGTATTTTTTATTCAGAATTACGAGCCTTGTTCCTAGTTGATCCAAGATGTTATATATAGCTGCAATTCACTAATGTTCACTACTAGGTAGGATTAACATTTATGAAAATGGCATAGTTTATGTGCTCGGTGGGCATTTGAGTTGTTTCCAGCTTCATAATATTACAATGCTGCTATGAATTGTTTTGCATGTACAAACTAGTGAGTATTAGCACTTTCTAGGGAAACTCCTGGGTATAGGATATACACGTTTACTAAGCAGTGAGTGCCTGGGCTGATTCTAACTCCTACCAACAGCGTGAAGGTGCTCCTAGGTGCCACATTCCCCAAAACACTTTAGACTTATGATTTTCTTTAAAGATAATTTTCTCCAGTTATCATATTGTGATATTCAGTTTTCTCCAGGTATCATATTGTGGTTTCAAATCTCCTTTCTCCTAAAAAATTTTTAAAATAAAATCTCCTTTTTCCTGATGATTAATAATGCTGAGCATCTTCTCATATGTTTATTGGACTGCTCAGTTTTCTTCTTCTGTATAATACCATCTCAATATTTGCTCATTTCTATACTGATTTTTTACTGATCAATTTTTTAAGAGTTCTTTGTGCCCTAAACTGTGAAATCAATCCTTTATTTAATACAAATATTTGTGTATAATACAAATATTATTTCCCAGTTTGCGACTTGTCTTTTCACTTTTTTATGGTACCTTATGATAAGTAAAAGTTTCTAATTTTAATATCATAAAACACAGTAATATGCTGCTTCATGGTTAAGGCTTCTTCTATCTAGTTTAAAAAATCCTTCCTGGGGCACCTGGCTGGCTCAGTTGGTTAAGCTTCCCACTCTTGATTCCAGCTCAGGTCATGATCTCACAGTTCGTGAGATCCAGCCCCCATGTTGGGCTCTGTGCTGACTGTACAGAGCCTGCTTGGGATTCTCTTTCTCCTTCTCTCTGCCCCTCCCCTGCTCATGCATTTTTCCTCTCTCTCTCTCTCTCTCTCTCTCTCTCAAAATAAGTAAACATTTTTAAAAATCCTTCCTTCCCAAATGAGTGGTTTTTATTTTGTATTCTAAATTTTTAAAAATAATTTTGCTTTCACTTTAATCTTAGATTCACAGAGGTTATTTTTTCACATTTTTGTTATTTTTATTGTTGATATGACATGAATGAATGAATAAGTGAATCTCAAAAAGATGAATGGGTGAGGAGAAATATGGAGAGAAGGGAAGTTAATTATTTGGGGGTTTTTAAGTTTTTATTTTAATTCCAGTTAACATACAGTGTGATATTAGTTTCAGTTGTATAATACAGTGATTCAACACTCCATACATCACCTGGTGCTCATCATGAGACGTGTGCTCCTTGATCTCCTTAACACCTGCCCCCATCCCTCACACACAGATTATTTTTTATTATGGTTGGAGTTTGGGGCCCAAATTTATTTATTTTTTCACTGTGGATTACATGTTCTCTTAGTACTGCTAATTAAAAGTTCACATTTTGGGGGTACCTGGATGGCTCATTCGGTTGAGCATCTGACTTTGGCTCAGGTCATGATTTCAGGTTTTGTGGGTTCGAGCTCTGTATCAGGCTCAGCGCTGACAGCTCAGAGCCAGGAGCCTGCCTCAGATTCTGTGTCTTCCTCTCTCTCTGCCCCTCCCCCACTCACACTCCGTCTCTGTCTCTCAAAAATAAATAAAAACGTTAAAAAATGTTTTTTAAGTTAAAATATTTTAAAAATTAACATTTTGGGTGTGCCTGGGTGGCTCAGTGGGTTCAGCATCCAACTCTTGATTTTGGCTCAGGTCATGATCTCACCATTCGCAGCATTGAGCCCACCTCTGGGCCAACAGTGCAGAGCCTGCTTGGGATTTTCTCTCTCCCTCTCTCTCTGCCCCTCCCCTGCTTGTGCTGTCTCTCTCTCTCTCTCTCTCTCTCTCTCTCTCTCTCTCTCTCTCTCTCTCAGAAATAAGTAAATAAACATTAAAAAAAAATTTTTAAGTCCACGTTTTTCTTGATATGTAATTACAACTCCATCATAAATCAAGTTTCTGTGTAGGTGTGAGTTTGTTTCTGATTTCTCGTGTCTGTTCCATTGGTCAGTTTGTCAAGCTGTATGCCATACTATACTGTCTTAAATTGTATTGTAACTTTATTAGAAGTGCTGGTAGCTGGCTGGATAATTCTCTTCCCCTATTCTTCACAAGTGTCTTCAGTATGCCTTGTCATTTGCAGTTCATATAAATTTTTTAATTATCTGTGCAAGCCTATGGCAATGTTATAGGGAATTTGAATTTCTTCATCAATTTGCAAAGAATGAACTCTTTGTAGTATTGATTCTTCCAATTCATGAACATGAGCTCTCTTTTTCTCTAGGTCTTTAATATCTTCCAATAGATTTTATAATTTTCTCCATAAGGTGCTTACACATCTTTTTATTAGCTTTATTCCTAACAATTGCTATTTTTTCTGCAATATTACATAATAGATAAGAGCACAGACTCTCTAATCCAATTCTTCCCTTTTCTAGTTGTGCTTTGAGAAAATTACTTAACCTCTTTGTGTCTCAATTTTCTCATATATAAAATGGGGATGTTTATATACCAAACCTTTGGAATCATGAGAATTAAATGCAGTGTAAAGTGCTTAAAACACTGCCTAGCACAAATTAAACTTAATGTGTTTGCTATTATTGTTAAGGAGAATATTTTCATAATTGATTAATTCACACTTGAAAGTAATATATTTATTCCTCACTTATTGGGAATAATATTCCATAGCTCTACATTAGATCAAGATTGTTAATCATATGGCTCAAATATTCTATATCCTTAAACTTATATTGCCTGATCTACCTATGAATCACCATTATAGTGATAGATTTGTCAAACTCTAATTCTATCATTTTTTTTTCTACAACTTGAAGTCGTAGTTTGAGATGCATCTGAGTACAGAATGTTTATTTCTTCCTGGTCAATTTAACTTTTTCTAAAAAAAATAAAAAATGTAGTGACTATTTCTTCGATGACCTTTTCTCTACAATATATTTTATTATATTGCTAACATAGCCACACCAGCTTTCTCTTGGTGTTTCATGACATACCTTTTCCACTTTTACTTTCAGCTTTTCTGAACTTTTATGTTTCACATGTGTTTCTAAGCATCTCTTGCTACAAGTGTTTTTGTACAGTTTTTGTGTAGTTGGGTTGTTGTTGCATTAGCGGTGGCAGTGGTTTGTTTGCATTTGTATCTTGTCATTTTATGTTGTATACTACACCATTTGGTCTATTTATATTTGTTATAATTATTTATAAATTTGGACTTAATTCCATTATCTTGTACTGTACTTCATTTGTTTTCTCTCTTCTGTTTCTTTTTCTCCCCTTTTTAATCTTTTATGTGAATTGATCATGTTTTTCTCATTCCATGTTTTCCCTTCCACTGGATGAGTTCTGTTCTTTTAGTCCTTATCTTAGAAATCTTAGTTTACCAATTTTTATAATTAAATAATATTTTTACCCTCCTCCTAAACAAGAATACAGGGAATCAAGGACACTTAAACTCTAACCACATCCCTCCTGATTTATATGTTAACTTGATAAACATTTTAATTTGTTCTGGCCTTATTTCAACCCTTTAAGCCATTGTACACAATATAACTTGTTATATACACTCCATTTTTGTTTAGCTTATCTTTTCATTTGTTTTTTCATCTCAGACCTTACACCAGAATTTGCCTTCTGAACTTGAAATATTCTTCCTGTAGGAAGAGTGTGCTATTGGCAAAATATTTTGGTTTTTTGTTTATATGAAAACATCTTTATTTTAATTTTGTTCTAAAAAAGATATTTCCCCTGGATATAGAACTCTAGATCAGCAGATGTTTGCCTCAGCACAACAAAGATACGATCCCACTGTATCTTTACTCATACATGAGACAGGTACAATTCACAATAAAGATACTGATTCCTGGATTGGCAGATTAATGGTTTTCATCAGTTCTGGAATATTCTCAGCCTTTATCTCTGTGTTTCTTACCTTCTATTTCTTATTTTTAATTTCTTTGTCTCTGTGTGCATTGTAGATAATTTTGTCAAATCTATCTACTAGCTCACTAATTTCTGAGTAATTCTCTCCTCAGAGATATCTATAACTTATTTTTTATATTGGTTATTTTATACCCACTCTTTTCTCATATTTGCAATATTTTTCTATTTTGTCATTATATTAAACCCCCTTATATATATTTGTAATGTCTTTGAGAACATGATGCCTGTTAATTTTTTTCTCCTGTAAAATCTCACTCTTAGTGCATTGTTTCTTGTGTGTTTTATGAAATTAGGCTGCAAGCTTATTTTTATTCTAACTTTATCTCTGGTCTGTTTGAGCCTGGGTTTCTCCAGCCAAAAAGTACACGTTTGTTTCTGCCAGTATTTATCATGATCATTCCCATGTTATAAAAGTTATTTGGAGTCGATATTCCATTGTTTAGATATTCTCTTATTTAAGAATTACCATATTGAGGACATTTATGATATTTTGCTATTATGAATTATACAGTAGTGAACAGATGCTGATATACGTCAGATGCTGATGTTTTTGTATGTAGTTACCAAACCAGACTACAGAATACATAATGGCATGATTGAAGTTAATTATCAAGTGGCCAAAATGATCACACTAATCTCATTGACAACAAATAGAGAAACATGCTTACTCTTCACAGGCCCAAGGAAAAAGCAGTTCATAAAGCAGTTGGGCAAATAACCATAAAATAATTTTTAATAAATAAGTATGTTAAATATAAATAAAACATTTAAAATTGACCTGATTATTTCATCTACCCAATGTCATAAAATACTATTTAGATTCTTTTAGAATGACATAAATTGGCATCTTGATTATGCAAACATATAATTATATACCTATGCATCCAGCACCAGGGAAAGTAAACCATCTAGAATAAAGACCAATACGTATGTGTGGGAATACATACATTCTTTTGAAAATTTGCCAACTCGCCAAAGTCTAAAACAGCATTCATTTGCCATTTTTAAAAAGAGATGGTAAGATAATATCAGTGCTAACTATTTGCAATCCACTGTTTATTTATGACTCCTGTGGGTACAGAGGAGTTGTGAGGAAATTTAGAAAATTTGTGTGTATATGAAATTTGTGTGTATGAAATTATGCCATTAAGTAATGTTATATGAATTTTGTGGGAACTCCTCCAGTGTTTAAGAAAGTGCATACGTCCCCAAAATGAACTTTCTCCTTTCTAAGGATGAGTGTTAAAATTCATACCTTGCTTCTTGATTTTAAAAAAAAATCAAATATCTTGAATTTTTTGGAGAAAAGGTAAAATGTTGAGTTAAGCTTTAATTTCAACATTCTATGACCTGTTGTTATATTTTGGAATAGATCTATTTTAGGGTTTAAGTTCCGTGGTTAGATGAGCTATATCAGTAGAGATAAGAGGACACATTTAATTATATAAAAGTGCTACTTTACTAAACAAGTACAAAAACACACAAAAAACTGGGGAACAATCATTGTGACATTTATGGGCTCTTGACAGGTTTAAAAGTCTTGTACCTTTTCCTGTTATGATGACCACAGGCAAATCTCCCTAGCCCCCACTATAAAATAGCTTAGAAAAGGCTTACAATAATAGCCCAGTGCCTCATTAGAAAAGCCTGTATTTCCTGCTTCAGTAACCAGCTGATGGAAATAAAGTTCATCTTGTCAACAGGTTTATTTATTTCCCATTCTTCTTCTTCTTTGCTAATCTTCCTTTTATGTTTCCTTAATAATACATACTGGAAAAGTTCCTGAATGCTTTTCAAATAAAAAGAAGTTCTGGGGAGGATTGACAAATTTCTGTTGTGTCAACATAGACACGGGCGTCTCCCAGTCTGGAATCCAGTGTATAATATCTGAAAAAGATGAATGTAGACCCTCCTCTTCTCATTCATCAGATCAGGAGATATTCAGGTCTACTAATTGGTTTTAATGCATGTTATTAGGATTTTATTGCCGGTACAATAAAGACACAATGCATTTCATGTATCATAATAGACTGGCATTAAAAAATAACTAGTAGGGCTGGCTCCAAAAGAAGGAATAGAAAAGGAAAAGTCTAGAATTGGTGCTAACAAATTAGTTCTTTGGACACTTTGGGATCGTGACCAGTAGCCAAATGTAGAACCTATGAAGTATGAAATAATGCATGAATTCAGGATCAGCTGTCACCTACAATTAGTATGTATTTACCAGAAAAAAAAAAACTATTATTGTTATACATGTGGTACTAATCTGGAGATGTGGAACTCCAAGCATCTTTTAATAATTAATCTTGTGGGTCAGATTTCTTACTGATCATCAAATGCTACAATGAAGTACCATATTTTTGTGTGTGGTCATAATAGGACAGATAGTAGTTTGGATTTTCATAATAAGAAATTTTAATTCACTATTTGATCATGTTTTCAACCGATGTTTTAAACATTTATTATAAAAATATAATAATGTGAAAAGACTACTTATCTTCATCTACTTCCAGGAACAAATTTACTCCATAATATGTTTCTATGTAAAATCTTTGTAGTTTCTGTGCAATTTTTACAATTAATCTTCCCTATCTCTGAAGAAAACAGTGGTTTGCATTATTTTTCATCAAAAAATGTCATTGCATACCAACATATTGACCCAACATGAAACATACATGGAATGTCAGCTGATACATTTAGATTAATATCTCCATGCAAGTTCAGAAAGTAGTTTTTGTTAACATGTCTCAGATGCTTTCCTTACATTAACCTTTAGCCCAAGTTTACAGTAAATCTGCCATCTCTACTAAACTCTGTGCCCTTGGGAGCAGTCTTTCAGTCCTACCAAACCAAAATATGCTCATTCATGGGTTTATCTTAGTTTATTGGTTTATGAGTTTATACTAATTTCATAACTTAGTATATGAGTTTATTCATATGGGTTTATCTTAGATTACAGCTCCGTACCTCTGCATTCTGCATTTCTCACCAGTTTGTCCGTACTCATGTGTCTTGTCTCTCAAGGGGCAGGCAGTGTCTCACCCTCTTTGCCAAACACTTAACAGGGCTTCCAGTGTTCCAAAAGGTTGACTGCTGATGGCATTGTTTCCCATTAAAATAAAGCAGTGATAACCACCATAACTTGTCATCCAAAGTTGATATTTATAACCTATTTCAGTCCTAGTTTACTAATTTCCCTGGAAGATGCTCCTGAAGATCATTTTGTGAATGTTTAGATTAGCTTTTATTCCTTTCCAATGCTTACTGTGCCACCTCAAGTAGCTATAGATCATCTGTACAGACCCTTCTATTTAGGTAAAACATATTTTGCCTTTCTCAAGTAAATGTCTGCCCCTTCAAAACAACTATTTTTACTTTAAAACAGCATCCCAAACAATGGGTGGCATCTCTTTAGCTGATCTCCTTTACTGAAAACATGGCCAGCTCAAAAGCATGACAGGAAGCACAGTCATTGAATCAGGGACCTACCAGGGCACAAAGGGTCACCCTGTCCTTTTCGACTATTTACTTTGCAGAAAGCACATTGCTAATATCAAAGAAATGCTGTTAATGCTTTCTTTTGAAAAGGTGGCTTTTCAGTAATTCAAAGGAAAGATAGCTTACAAATGCCAGGAGTGGCGATACAATAAGGACAGCCGGACAATACAAGCAGTATTATCTCGGTGATAACAGGTGTTTGAGCCTCTCAGAGAATGCACAGTACTTTTGTATGCAAGTTAGTGCACTGTTCCTTCTTTTTAAATTTACTGTACAAATGCAGGGTTGAGAGAATATTTAAACATTTTTCAACTCGAGCCCTTCCCTCCTAGAGTCCTCTATTCATCACCCTGATTCAGTGGATGGTGGTGCAGCTCACGTCAGCTGTTCAACCTGGTTCCTGCCTGCACACATCCCACCTGTATCACAGGCTTCCGTCAGCTTCTCTCATCCCCTGGGATGATTTTGGCACTCACAACACACTCTCCTCCCTCCCATACCCTCCATCTCAGGAGCTAATGACTTAAAGAGTAATAGAAGAACCAGAGAGACAAGAGTAGAAAAAAGCAACTATATGAAAGTCGGGAGGCCTGGTTTCCACTCCCACCTCTGCCACTAAATTACCCAGTGAACGTGAGAAAGTCATTTATGTCGATAAAAGGTGGAGGGCAAGTTAACCAGTGGCTAAAATCCCTTCCAAATAATTCTATGAAATAAATTATGCTTATATTACTTTCCTTAAAATTCAATCAATATTAAAAAATAAAATAGGGGGAATTTATGCTTCTGCCTCAGTTGAGTATCAGGAAAACAAGTCTTTGCTTTCTCTCAGTTGTCCTAATTTCTGTTCATGGTTTATGGATGAGAGAAAGCTCATACATTTTCATACTGACCTCCCTCCCCTGTGTCTGGCCAGAACTTCCATTACAAGACATTGTAGAATTGGTCTACCTAGCCTATGTCTCTAACATTGTCTCAGTAACCCCGTGAGCACCTTTTGCTGTAGCCACACTGAACTCATCCTCCATAGAAAGGGTACCTTATCTCTGGAACTTTCCCTGTCTTGACTCATCTCTTGATTCTTGGCTCATCTCATTTATGGTGGGAGTTGGGGGTGGGGGGGTGGGGGATATGTGTTTTACCACTGTGGTTAAGGGCCATGAGTCTGGAGACAAACTACCTGGGCATGAATATTAGCTCTGCCACTTGTATGGTATAAGGTCCTTGGATAAGTCACTTATGCTCACTAATCTGTTTCCTTACTTGTAAAGTAGAGACAGTAATATCTACTGCTTAAACTTGTAGCAGTCAACAGGGAGTAATCAACGTACAGTGATTGACAGCTTACCCAACACAGCAAATGTTAGCCATTCTTGTTACAATTTTCAGAGTTAAAAATAAAGGAAGTGTGGTTTCAGATAAGATATGAAATTTAACAAAAAAGTAGCTATCCCACATCTGATGAATGCCAAGACACATTAGTGAAGCCAGATCAGTCACTTCTCTGGAGAAACACTTCCAAAACTTTCAACATCACTTGGAGTAAAGCCAAAGTCCTTATAAGGCCTTCCAGGCCCTGTATAGTCTGGAGGCCCTTCACCTCTGTGATCTGATCTCCTACCCACCCCCCAAAGGCCTCAGCTCTCGAGTGATTACCATCTGGCTTCTTCCCCCAACCTGCCAGGCACATTCCTGGCATTTCCTTTGAATGCACCTACTGCCTGGGTTGCTTACCCCATGTGACCACATGGCTAAATTCCTCATCTACTTCCTGATTCTGTTGCAATACCTTCTCCTTGATGAAGCTCACCCTGACATCCTGTTTAAAGTTACAACCCTTCGGCTTACCACATACCACATTGAGCTATCATGAGTTCTTTTTTGCTCGTGTCTCAATGAGTCTAGACAGTGAGCTCTTAACTGACCACTAGACTAGAAAAGTGTATTGATAAAAAAAAAAAAACTTTTCAAGTAAAACAAAACAAAGCAAAAACCTGTGTTCAATTTCTGATTTAGAAAAATAGTTGCTAAGTGACCTTAGGGAAATTACTTAATGCTGGCCCTGAATTTCCTTATCTATAAAATGAAATTATAATATTTACTAAAATTAACTGGAGCTCTCATCCAAGAGACAGAAGACACAAAACAAATGCTTAAAGAAAGAAAGGAGATATAGTGGCATACCAAACTGAAAATTCCAAGAGTTTGCTCTTTCAGGCATAACTTGATTCAAGGGCTCAGATGATGCCACTAAATTTCAGTCTTTCTCCATCTTTTGGCTTTTATCTTTTCTCTACTGAATCCATCCTCAGGCTCTGTATATTGTGGTAAGATAAAGCTTTGAGATGCTCTTGATCTACATTCTTGCAGGTTTAAGTACAACAGAAAAGACAAGTGTTCCTTTTCCAATAGTTTCAACAAAAGTCTTGGGCCTGATTTTGATAGGCTTGAATTGGATCAAATACCCATCCTTAAAATAATCACTAAGGAAATAAAATACACTAATTTGCTAACATCTAGGTCGCATGCCTGCCCCTGCAGCTGGAATCAGTCCTAAAAACATATTGAAGGAGAAGGATGTAATTCTGCACAAGAAATTTAGGGTCATGTTTCCAAAGAGAGAAAAAACAAGTGCCAGGTGGGCCAGAAATTCTTATACAATGGATCACCCTCTCATATTTTTATAAAACTGAATTAAATATAATTTGTAAACACTCATGAATAATGTTGATACATAAACACAATGGTCAATACATAAAAGTTTCTAATGCTGACTATAGTTCTTGGCACATAGCAGGTGCTAAGAAAATGTCAAGTGAATGAAGTGAATCGGTAAAACCTGATCTGGTAGAGTGATTCTTAGGATGAGTAATTTACAGATAATTTTCATTTATTTTCAGTTAACTCCCTGGTTAGCTTTCTTGTTGGCAGAGATTGTAAGAGACTAAGTGACATCTATTGTTTTTACAGCTTTCCGAATGTATCCTACTGAATCTAATACTATTATACTCAGGCACAAATATAGAAAAAGCAATTTCAGCCTGCATCTCAACCCACTATAGCAGTTACCTCATCCAACGAATGCATATGGGGCTTCAGTTAAGTTTCCAGACTATGCTGGTACTGAGAATGTAAACAAAATGACATGGCACCATCATCAAGAGCTGGATTTCTTTGTTTCATATGTAAGGATTATAGGACATAACAATAAACATAGCAAAGAACTGCTTATAGAATAGAAAAAGAAACAGGCAATTTAAAAGAGTAAGCAACTTAGCTAAATACATATTTGCTAATAGAAAAGAAAAATATAAGTGATAGTACTTTTCAAGAAGTTAGTAAGCATCTGTAAAATTCTGAGAGAATTTTAGGGGCTTTACTTAAGAAAGAGGGATGAGGAGGGATAGCATCCAGAAAGTATCATTTAAGCTAAGAGCTGAAAATGAGAAAGAACTTTATATGGAACTAGAGGGAGGAGCTGTTGAGAATTCAGGCTTGGCGTTTGTGCTAGAAAGTGAATCCCAGCTCTGCCTCTGACTTCCTGTGTGACTTTGGGAACATAACTTCTCTCTTTGCCTCATTCTCTTCATCAATAAAATGAAAATAATAGTAACTGTGTTAAATATTGATAAGATACTACTTTCCTCTAAGCCCTTATCTTCTCTTGCATAAACTGATAACATTGCCCCCCAGCCTTCCTGTCTCTTATCCCCTGCAACTCACCCATGACACTACTGCCGAAGCCATTTTTCCACACTGCAAATCAGACTGTGTTACTTCTTTTACAATGATTCGTCTTTACTTTTTGCAAATTATTTAGTACGGTGTGGCCATCCTTCCATGATATGGTCCTTGTCTACCTCTCCAGTTTTATTTTTCACCATGGCCCCTCACCACCCCTGTCTTAACCCTTAGATTTACACACATTAACTAAAAGTTCTTATAACTTGGCATGTTGGCTGCTAACTATCTCTGTAACCTTTGTGTAGTCAGTGTTCTCTGCCTGGAAATTTGGTTTTGGTGAATGCCAGAGTCAATTCTATTATCTCTTCCAACACACTCTTATTAGATTCTTCCAGCAGGCCCCAACCTAGAGCTGACCACCATACCAGATATATTGGATTTCCTCTTGCTCCACACCAAGTGAATGATAGTAATGCTTTGTAGGTATGTATATGGCAATGGGAATGATCTAATGAGGAAAGAGAAACTGATAATATAAGAGAAAGGGAATAACTGAAAGAGAAATACTCATGAAAAAAAATGTTAAAGGAGTGGCTTATAGAGCATGGGTGGAGACATTGGCCTTTGACACAGTTGGGCCTCCCTTTTTCATTGTAATAGAAGGACAGCCCACAGCACAGATTGAGGTGAATTTGGATTGATACACTGAGTGGAAGGAAGAAGCAGCAGTTCCTATTTCATAGTTTCTTTTTTCTCCATGAAGCATGGGACCGGGTACTGGCTAAAAGTGAAGACAGAGAAGACACCATAGCAGATTTGCAGAGAAGGGGGGTATAAAATACCAGTCTGGGAGACTGGAAGGTTGAGGTAGTAATAATCTAGTGTCCAAAGGGCTGTGAGGCAAGGTCATCGATTGAAAGTGAGGAGGTCCTGTTGGAGATTTGAGAAGAGAGGAAGGGAAGTATAAAGTGATTGTCGGGCAGCATTGATGGTCAATTTGAGATTTGTGTTAATGAATTTACAGTGAGAGAGTCAGTGTGGTCAGCATCGATGTGCATTTCCCTGCAGGACCATACAGCTGCTCAGGTGGGAACATGGGGAAGTAATATCTGGGTTCACTCATGATTGACTTTTTGCTGGATGATATGGTAGAAGCAGAGAATGACAAGGGAGTTGTAGATTTTTCGGAAAGATTGTCATGGGTAAGTGTGGTTCTAAGGCATGCAAAAAGAGATAGGAGGCCATGAAGGAATTATTGAATGTGAAAAGTGGAAGAGTCAGTAGGTTCATGGTCTAGTGAAAGAGTAAACATGCTGAAGTGGGAATTCAAGAGTACCTGTGCTGATCAGACAGTGGAGTACCGAAAATAGATATTTTAAAAGAAAAGCAACTATGGCAATGACCTTTTATGAATAGTCTTTTCTACACATTGTGTATGGCATGTTGAACAATTTTATGAGAACCTCCTCCCCCCAAAACTAACATATAAATCAGAAAGTCCAGCCACAAATGACTGTAGGTATTTAGCAATGGCGTTAGTAAGCTAATCAATGATCATTTCCGTGTTTGTCCAAAACTCAGGAGTCAGCTGTGAATAATCCTGGACTTCAGGATTTTTATAAAGGTAAACCACATGATCCTAACACCTAAAAGCAACTGTTTTCTCTAAAGATACAACAAAAAAATAACTGACATAAACAGAGACTTTCCCTAGTTTCCTCACATGCCATTGTTCTTTGTTTTAGATGGAGCAGGACTGTGTGAGAGGCCATTGAAAAACAGTTGTTCATACAGTTAGAATGATTTTCTAGTTGCCACAGCAGAGGTAACAATACATAATTGGAGTATCACTCCTCACATACCCTGAATTTGTTCCCTGTTTCTATTCCTGGTCCAGAATTACTGATTACTGGCATCATGAATCTACCCTCTCCTGATTAACAATATAAACAAAATTAATTTTTTTGTGAAGGTATAAAATTCATTCAAAATGGGAAGTTTATCACTTCCTAAGGTGGCTCAAAACACACGATGAGAAGCAGACAACCTGGACCCAGAAAAATGTAATTTCTCTTATTTCCCAAAGGATCTAGGAAGCTCCTAAGAGGAGAAAATTGGAGTATTAAAATCTGCCTACGTTTCACAGCAATATCATTGATAAGGAAAAAGTAGTTGATGAAGGACTTGAGTTGGGGATGTTAGTGGAAAGATGTTACCATATGACCTTACTTTTACCCTACTGTCTCTATAGAAACATGATTTACTTACTAGTTGTAGCAACTTGTTTTAGATGTTTGGAGATTGGTGTGTGAGCCTGTTGTTGCCATAGTGATGTGGGTATTCCAGGATTTTGTTATTTATTTCTTGCTAAGTATTATACCTGGTTTCCACTATCAAGATAATGATATTGAAGCCATATTTTCACAGTAGACTATCTAGCTTCCATTAGCTGTGGGAGTTAAAGTTTTCATACTTCCCATTATTTCTTTGTTTTAAATAAGTGTTTTGTTGGAACAACTCAGCATGGTATTCCACTAGTTACTAATCAACATTACAAAATGTAAGACAATGATATATGATTAATACTAAGCTTGTATAGTAGTGTATCTGTTGTCGTATAAATATAAACCAGGAATATAAAATAAATTAAATAAAAAAAATAATAAATAAAATAAAATAAAAGGAAGATATGGATACAATAGACCCCTGTATCCCCTGTTTCCTGTGATTATCAGTTGACATCAATGACCATCCTGTCTGGCCCTGGTTCATCTTCAGACTTACATAGTACTGGTTGCCTCTGAAATTTTCTCTTCATGGCTTGGGCCTCAGAGCTCTTTAGGGTTTGGAAACAGTTTGCCTTAAAAGCCATTGAAGGTACTTTCAAGCCGCATTCTTCCTCCAACAACATAGTCGTATCTAGAAAGCAAAAGTATGGATTGTTTTTTTCTTTTTAAGTTCCTGGTTTCTCGTTAGACCCAAAAATAAAATATGTAAAAGTTTCACAGTACTGTAGGGCAACTGATTTATGTATAAATCCCATTCTTTCTACGATTGGAAGGATGTTTCACGGCAAGCTTTACTAACTTTAACCTTCTACTCCACCCTCAGTTTCCATGCAATTAGTTTCTCACAGGATTAGAAACTATGCTTTTATTTTTTAAAGGGACTTTATACATGTTCCCAAAACATAGCATCTTAAAGCACATTTAAGCCAGATGAATGTAGTTTTACCAGGTATATGAAGTGACTCTTCTACTCCAGTCACAAATGACTTCAGGATGGTTAGCAGCACCATCGTGCATGTCTGGCTTTGATTCGTATACACCTGTGAATTGTCTCTTTGGAGAAAATGTACAGAGGTAGCATTTCACTTTTATGTTTTTCATCAAACAGCTTGCTAGTGACAGAGGGAAAGGTATGAAAGTTGTTAGGGAAAACATTCTCTATTACCAGGAGGTTGTTTCTTCAGAAGTCAGAGGCTTGTGTGCTTTGTGAAAGGAATACTAAATTAAACCTGTACTAGAGAATTTCTTTCAGGTAATCAGGCTTTACAAAGCCACCTTTGCCTCATATGAACAAAATGCTCCACAGGTAGCTGCTTAGAAGTTATTTCATCATAGAATTAAAGTTACTTTGATTCCAAAATGTATGCTTCTGTTGTACTAATAGGAAATAGGCAGTGTCTGAAACATTCTCAACCAAAGAACTAATGGCAAGTCCACATTCGTTACTGGTGTCGGATGGTTTGTGGGATCCAGGAAATCTCACTTGAGCCTCCTTCAGAGCCTGGAATCCTACCACCACAAGTTTAGTCCTTTGAATTAAGGCTTTGTATTTCCAGCCTTTATTAGTATAAGCCAAACCCTAAGTGGGCAACATTTAAAATCATTATTAATGCAAGAATCAGACTCTTAACTATAGAGAACAAATACGTGGTTGCCCTTGGGTGGGGGGATGGGTGAAACAGGTGATGGGGATTAAGAGTATTTTATTACAATGACCACAGAGTAATGTATAGAATTGTTGGATCACTATATTGTACCCCTGAAATTAATATAACACCGTATGTTGAACATGCTGGAATTCAAATTAAAAATCTAATGAAAAATAATTATTAGTGATGATCTCTTTAAGAAATAATTTGTCAATTTTCTTTATATCCTAAGAGCTACTTGTGAGAGAATAGAAGATAACATTAGACGCCCAATTTTTCTAGGGGATCGGTAAGATGGCAAACCTGAAATTCCAATGACTGCCTGGATAGGCATATCTCTAGGAACTCCACGCAGTTAGAAAGAAGTAGGAGGGTGCTGAGTGTCTTTAAAATGGGATGTCAGAAATAATATCGAAACAGGGAGGGGGACAAAACCGAAGAGGCTCATAAATATGGAGATCAAACTGAGGGTTACGGGAGGGGCTGTGGGAGGGGGGATGGGCTAAATGGGTCAGGGGCATTAAGGAATCTACTCCTGAAATCATTGTTTCACTATATGCTAACTCATTTGGATCTTAATTTTAAAAAATAAAAAATAAAATTGAAAAAAAAAATGGGATGTCAAAATGAAAGATGGTGGAGGAAACTTTGAGACCTATTCTACACTTTTGCTTAGGTCCAATACGATGACCATATTGAAAAATTATGTTGGCCCAGGATCTTAGTCTTCTTTTCCTTGTGATTCTTGAGTAGATGCTTTGATCTGTGGCACTGAAATCTTATTGGTGGATTCTGCCTTTCTTATCTAAATAGATTGGTTCCATTTTATTGTAAAACATTTCATCATGCCTCTTCTAAGCAAACACCAAAGCCGTGGCACGGCATTGAGAATGTAGAGAAAACACTCACAAAAGCAAAGCTCCTTCTACAAATGTCTTCCCACAGCACAGGGAGTTTCTCCCCTGCTATTGGAAGGACACTGAAAGTCAATGCATTTTAGTTTTGACTACAGCTCCTCATTTGCTTTAATTTAAAGGTCCCAATCTCAGTTCTTTATGGAGTGTTTAGGTTTCCTTGTAGGTCTCTTAGGAATCATAAGCTTCTTTACTCTTTAACTGTATACTGCACTGCTGTAATTGAAGCTCTTTTGTTGTTGTAATTTCTTCCTAATGTTACAGTTTCAGTCAAGTGTTCTTTCCCTCTGGAGGCATTAATTATGCCCAGTTTTGAAAATACCCTTGCTTAGTATATACTTTTTACTTCCAGTGCCAAATCATACCATTGGTTCCTATTCTTCCCCAAGGTGAAAGGGTTTACCACCTTTTTTTCTTTACTGTTTAGCACTCACCATGCCCTTTTTCACCAGTTAGAAAGTCATTCTTCATAGTTTCCTGAAGTTCAGCAATTTATGGTACCTATCTCAGGACAGAGGATCTAAATTTTGTTTTGTTTGCTATCAGCTATGAAAGTATTGGTCAGTAGAGCTTATGAGGGTCTCCCCTGGCTAAGGATTTACCTATGGTTTATAGCATGTCATTAAAATCAAATGGTTATTTTCCAATGGCAAAGCCTTCATTGAGATATCAAATTGAAAGGGAGGATCCTTCTTCAAATGTAGCAGAGAATAGTGGAAAATATCCTCTTGTTTGAAGTTAGGTGATTTTTCTTTTATTTAGTCCTGGTAACTGTTTCAGATAAAACACAGTTAAATAGATTCTTACTATAATCAAACTTAATAACCTTCTTTTCATTCACATACACACATGCATACACACATACACACACAATCCGTCTCCCACTAAAGAGGAAAGCCTACTTAATTATTTTTTTACAAAAAGTTATATACTCTTCATCCAATTAGAAACAAGTTCCCCATGATGAGAACATCAATTTGTCTTTTAGTGCTTGGAATTAAGCGATTTATCCTAAAGTCATCTGTTTCTGAGAGTAGTACAAGTCTATTTCATTATATAAAAATGAAGTACACTGAAATTTATTATTATTTTACTGAACATAAATCAGGAAATAGATTCAATATACATTACCTAAGGACTGACATTTCAAGCCCCTTAGCCATGTGTTTCAGTAAATGTGTTTCCATGTTCATTTACTGCTACATTTTGAATCATTGCCTCTGCCCATATGACTGCTGATGTCTCTCCCTTCAGCCTGAATGAACCCATTTCATTCCAAGGGTGAGAGCATCTACAAAATAATAGAAAACCTTGGCCTGGGCTACACAAAACACTTTCTTATTATCATACTGTACAAAACTCAAAAGAAGAATTGATAAAGTCCAATGTAGTATTTTTGTATTTGGACTTTGTTTTATTAAAATATAAATAAAATCACAGTATCTCCCAATATTTTTATGAACATTTCTCTGCCTACTTTGACAGTCTCAGATATTTTATTGATTCCATCTTATTGATTTGTGCATATTTTATATTTTATTGTATAATTTTAAGGGGTTTTCAGTTTATGATTTGATACAAAAGAATTGCACTTATCTCTCCAATTGTACAATGAAAATTTGAAACATTGGCTTGAATATACATACAGAAATACACATTGAAGGTAAATTTGGGTGATCCTGGTAACATAAGTTAATTTCAAATGCTGGGCAATAATTACGAAAAGCTCCCAACATGACCCGGAGAGTATCAGTGAGTTCTCCATTCTGCTGTGGGATTTCTCTCTGAGATAAATGTCGTTCTATGTGTGTTTTTCTCTCAGGAGGTCGAGCTGTGTCGTGTTAGCAGTCAAGAGAAGCTGGGCCTGACAGTCTGTTACCGAACGGATGATGAAGAAGACACGGGCATTTATGTCAGCGAGGTAAGAAATGCCGAGGAGGGTAAGAAGGGGGAGGGAGACTCTGAGGAATGGAGTCAAATGACTGGCAATGAGAAAATCCTTGGGAGGCTTGAATGTGAAGAATTGGCCATGTTCCAGTACTTGTCACTTTCAATTAGGAAAGTAAATTATGTTGCCCAGGTAATGTAATTATTATCAGCCTGTTTAATGTGGACACTTTCACCACAGAATCCCAGTAAGGAAAAGTGCAAAAATGGGAACATTGCCTGAATTTGAATAAATTCCCTAAGGATGCAGAAATTCAAGCAAAGTTTTCAATGAGAAAACGTTTGTCCTTCCATTCCCTTTATCAGTGCTGTTAACAAGAGCACTGACTAATTGCGTGTTAAATCTAATATCACAGATGTCACATATTTTACTCTGCTGGCAGGATTGATAAACTTGAATATCCAAGGAGTGTATCTATAAGTTTGTTTTATTCAACCCCATAATCACTGTCAGAAAGTGAGATACTTAAATGTGAAACATTCTTAGTGTTAATTACCTTGGAAAAACCGTGAAGCAAAATTTATTATTATAGGTGACTTTTTAAGACTCCCAAAAGAATCATTTTGAGAGTAGTAGGGTGTAATTTATTTTAATGATATGTACACATGACTAAAAATTATATACATGCAAACACACATATAGATGCATGTGTATTGTCTTATTCCTCCATATATATGTATGCACACGCATATATATGGGTGAAACTGTCTATGTATGTATGTATATGTGTGAAAAAGAAGTTAGAGAAACTAGATACTAATTGACGTCCCATGCTGTTTCAAGTGTTCTTGGCCATGATCTTAAAATCATTACCTAACTTATTCAGCTTCAGCTTCCTCAACTAGAAACTTGGTACAATGCCTATCTCATTGCTTTTATAGAGGTGTTTAGAATATGGGAAAGATAACGTATTTAATGCACTTTGAAAACTACACAGCTCTATAAATGTAAATGTTACTCTTTATCACTTTACTGACTGGCTCCTGCAATGGAAAAATCTCTAGAGAATATTTGACTGATATACCTCTTTTAAGTGGACAGCTATGATAAGTCTTCTAATTATGGTGAGGAAGTAGAGGGAAATACCTGCAGAATTGTCCTTTGTAATATGTACCGAGGTACAGATGTCGACGTTAAGCACTAGGTTGATTATAGTTCTGCAGGTAAAGTTTTAGATTGTGAATGCCTTCTCAATAGGATACAGTTAATTAATCATGCCTAACTTCCCTCTATTGAGTCTCTTATTTACTATTTATATATGTCAGCTTTGGGGCTTAACTTTCCAGGGATCATAAAGAAGCCACAGGAATTGAACATATGTACTTGGAAGGAATATTTTCCTTATACATCTTACATGTAATTATACTGTCTTTGTTCTTAATTGATCACTTAAAATTCACTTATTAGGTGGATAAGAAAGTAATATCAAACATCTGGACAGGATGGATCAACCTCATGGCTATACTTGAAATACTTTGCTTGAAATAAAAGCTTTGATGTAATAAGTTCAAATAAATGGCTTAGAGCCATCATGTAAAATGTGATAGATGGTATTACCCCCAGTGAACTGTGTTTGGCCCATTAAAATGTTGGTAAACTCTAAATAGAGTCTTAAATATCTATTTATTCTAAAATAACTTATAGTTAATAACTTTACCCTGTAATGTAAGGTAGAGCCTAGTAATAATCTACATGGATAGGATTTTTTTTCATTTTTTGAGCAACATCAATTATAAATCTCTATAAATTAATGTGCTCATGAGACAGAAATTTCTTTAATAAGTATGGACTTATTGTATAGCTGTCAGCTTTTCTAAGACCACTAAACCAGGATTTAAAGATTACTCTAGTAGAAAGCAAATTTCCTGAGTCCAGAGAATTCTAGTATTAACATCTGCTAGAGATCATGTCCGCTGAAGACCATACCTGACGGTCTGGATACAGAAATAAGTGAATGGATGTAAAAAAAAAAAAAATGAGAAAGGAGAGGAGAGGAGAGGAGGGGAGGGGAGAAGAGGGGAGAAGAGGGGAGAAGAAGGGAGAGAAGAAAGAAAGAAAGAAAGAAAGAAAGAAAGAAAGAAAGAAAGAAAGAAAGAAAGAAAGAAAGAAAGAAAGAGAGAAAAGAAAAGAAAAAAGAAAGAGGAGGGAGGGAAGATGGAAGAAAGGAGAGAGAGAAAGAATGGAGGGAGGAGGGAGAGGTGGAAGGAGGAAGGGAGGAAAGAGGAAAAGGGAGGGAGAGAGAGAAGAATGGTCTTCAAATTAAGTTCTGCTCTAGTTCTCTTTAATTGTATTATTATTAATTCTAAAGTAGTCAATTTATATTTTTAGAATCAGTGATATTTGACAGAAAAATTTGACATGCATTGTGTAAATCAGTAGAGAATTTTGAACCAGGTTACTAAACATATTTTTAACCATATTTTTAAGTTTCTGGGGAAATATTGCATATCCAGTTGAAGATGTGTGTTTTCTCCATTACAGGTAGATCCAAATAGCATTGCTGCCAAAGATGGCCGAATTCGAGAAGGGGATCGTATTTTGCAAGTATGTGGCATAGTCATTTCCTCTAGTTTCCTACTGTTTGTTCAGTAGTTTCAATTCTATTTAGTTTTTTATAAAAAACTAGGAAAAGAATTTGTCTTTTCTAGATATTAACATTCACAAAACACGAAGCTATCAAGTAAAAATGTTTTTAAAATGAGGATGATACCATTCATTAAGAATTATTAGCTAATAATTAGTGATTGAGGCATCATCTCTGGACTTGGATAACTCCTCTTCAACTTCCAGCACCACCCCTTACCCGAGCACATTACTTAACCTCTCATCGTAAGCCTGTTTCCTCATCTTAAAATATGATAATAATAAAACGTATTGTTGCAAAGGTTAAATGTGATTATGCATGTGATATGCTTCGCACACGGCGTGGTGAGTAATAAACATTAACTTGTATTACTACCAGCAGCAGCAGCATCAGTGACTGCTGCCTTTTCCAGAATAAATTAGGTAAATATGGATTCCTGTGTTCCATTGCTATATGAAAGTCTAGAAGTCTGAAGAATTTTATTTGTTGCTGGGGACGGGTGGAGGGGAACGCCTTCTTTTCCTCATGGAAATGTGAAAACATAGAGACTATTTAAATTTCAGTTTAAAGATGATGAGCAGCTCATAAGAGGGGAGGTGGAGCTGGTAAGAATTCCAGGCCAAATTAGGAATAACGCTGAATGCCACTTTCCGCCCTAAACCCACCTTGACCCCCTCTGTCTCCTCTGAGTCCTTTCCCATGCAGAATGGCTACAGAAAGACACACAACTCCCCACCTTTTGTGTCCAGATTAATCCAAGTTAATAACAGAGGCCTGTCAGGGTTGAGTTTCACTGCAGATCACAACTACGAAGTGGGGAAGATGACTTAAAAGCCGAAGTGAGGGAGCTATAAACTGTTAAAACATTCCATATAGCTTTTAGTCTTTGTGATAGACCTACAGTTCCCATTTCTCCTTCCTAAATGCAAACCCCTGAAGAATGTTTCTTTGCATTTGATGCGAATGGATTCAACACTGTGCCTAGAATGAAGGCTTCAAAAATAGACAAGATGCCATCCCAGCATTTGGGGCACTCCAGGGGTAGTTAGGAAGACAGCTGCATACACAGATGATTACGATGCAGTGTGGCATTGTCATGATAGAAGTGTGTTCTCGCTGCCCTGGGCACATACCAGAAGGTTATTCTGCCCAGCCTTCTGTTAGTCTTTCCTTTCTTCGGAGTACAACTCACTGATTCACAGCACTTCTTCATACCCTTCCTCTTCTCTAGCTAGATGCTGCGGAACTCCTTTTCCATCAAGGACCCTCTACTAAGGCTCCAATTAGGAAAGAATAAAAGTATGAATTAGTGGTCATTCATGGTCCTACTAATTTTTCAGAAACTTCAAGAATATGTAACTTCTATTTCTATTGCTCCCTAAGTGGCGACCTGTAGTTTAACAAAATGGAATGTGTCATAGGCTATATCAGGGGAAGGGAAATCAGGTAACCAAGGCACAGTCTTGTTTGCTACCATATTTTCGATGTCTTTCTCAATCACACATGAATAAATGAATGAATGAAACATAGGTATTTAGTGGAAAAGGTAATAGGATAGATGAATCAAATCTGTAGTAAAGCTTTACTGATACAGCCTCATTAAAAAATAAGGGCACATTTTTTTGTGTGAATCACCCAGATGATGAAACCTCCAAACATATTTTATTATTATTATTTTGATTTGGAAGTAATTATAAATGTATTGTTCACCTTGTTGACATCTACAGTTGAAAATACTCAGTTGAAAAGAATTTAACCTTTTTTTAAAATGTTTGTTTAATTTTGAGAGAGAGCACAAGCGGGGGAGGGGCAGAGAGGGAGGGGAACAGAGGATCCAAGGCGGACTCTGTGGTTATAGCAGAGAGCCCAATGCAGAGCTTGAAGTCAGGAACCAAACTGTGAGATCATAACCATGAGCCAAAGTCAGATGCTCAACTGACTGAGCCACCCAGCTGCTCCAAAAAGAATGTAACCTTCTTTTGATGCTCAAGGGTCTGTTGTGCCCAGCAATCATTGCACAATGCAAGAATACAACAAAAGACTCAGTGGCTAAAAGGTCTGGAAGATTTTGTGCACCAATATAAAATCACCATAGTTGGCTACATTTTCCGATGTGTTGGGTCTATTTTTTGTCATGTTTCTCTTGTTTCCAGTCATCACTCCTTTCTCTGACCATCTACTCTCCACTTTTGACACCTTGTACTGCACCCTCACTGGCTCCCTTCCTAATGCAGCTAACCACTGCCCCATAAGGTAGATATACAAATGCAGTTATTAAAATTGCATCTATTAGTTCTCAGAGTAGAGGTAGATCAAAATAAAGTACATGTGTTTTCATATGTGCATACTATATATTTTGACACTTCCTTATTCGTGGCTATATTAGAGGCAGATAAAGTTTTCCGATACAATATTTGCAGGATAATAAGGCATTCCTTAATGGAGTGGGTTCATTGAAGAAACAACAGCAGGATTGACAAAATTCCGTTGTCTGCCTGATTACTTTATATTCAGTGACAAATATGTCACACTTAATGAACAAATACATGTCACATTAAAAAGCCTAGAATTCAAGTCTATTTGCACACACAGAAAACAAAGAGTCTTAAGGGTAATGGTGAAATTATATTAAGTAAAACTGTGACAAAATTGTACCCATAGACAAATAGCTCCCATATGGTTGATGAGGAGATTATGGGATACCCTGTAATGAGCAATTAATGACTCCTGTCTCAGGGAGATGAGAGGGAGAGAACGAGAGGATTTACTTCTTATCCTTGGAGTTTCCTGGCTGGCTTTTATTTAAATGAATCTCTTTAGGGCAATTGTGGTTTTAATTTCCTGTTCATGATGACCTAAGTAGAGTATTTCTATGGTCTGGTCCTCATTGTGAAACTAAAATTTTCTAAATGTACTATATCATGGGACCTCACCCAGTGGCACCACCCACACAGATACATCAGATTGGCCCAAGGTAGGGATTATACAGAAGAAAAACCATCAACCACTTTCATGAGAGCATGTTCTAGATCTCATGTGTTTTTCTTCTGCAAGCCATCAAGTGTTCTGTCTTCCATGCCATCGCCACACACTTGTGGTATCAGGTGTGTCCTCAGGAATTAATATGGGGAAGTCCTCTCGCAAAATTGCAATGCTGAGTGAAGACAAGCATTTCTGAGCCCCAGAGAGAAAAGATTAAAGACAACCTACGTGATCAGAGTGCTGTATTCTCATTTTCTCCTTGGGATAGTGAGCATAGCAACATTGCATGTCGCAGCCTGATCTCATGTTGGCCAAAAACGTCAGCCATGTTCCTAAGGATTACTCTGACAAAATCCTGCAAAAAACTCAAGCAGTGGAACAATAAGACTTCAAATGAGCTTTCTCTCTCTTTCTCTGCCCTACACCTAAACTTATTTCCAGCATTTGTTCTTACTTTTTTACTTTCTTCCCCTT